>NC_046665.1:90009629-90111871 GCF_010883055.1 Belonocnema kinseyi
AAGTGCTAATAAATAATAGTTTTTTTTATTTATGTATATTTTTAAAAATAAATCGACTGAAAGGTAGAAAACGATCAAAAGAGCAAAAATAATAATTCAAATGCGCCAGTTACTTTAGGCTGGAAACAATAATGTGCAAGAATTACCCTATATAAATTATTGTAATTTATTGAACTAAATAATTTAATCCTGTAATTAAATTTCAAGAATAATTCTTTGTAAGCAACAATTTTGTTGTATATGATTAAATTATTTAATTCAATAAATTGAATGCTGGCCATTTTGGTTGATCTATACACATTCTTGTTTTCGGACTAAGAGATCCTGACTATTCGACTTTTTTTTACTCGCGAAGGACACATTCATATTTTGTAATTTTATTTTATTCCTACGGAATGAAAAAATATGGAAAATTCACAAAATTTAAAAAAAAACATAATTAAACATTTTTAGGGTGAATTTGATCATGCACTCTGAAAACCACCTTCTGTGCCAAAGTGTATAGTTCAAACAAAAAATGGTCAATATACATTTTAGAGATTCAGATATGTAATATGATTAATTTTTGATAATTTGAATGTATAAATAAGCAATATATATGGAACATATTGCATTGGATGGAATGTTGAGTGCCCTGGAGGCAAAAATGGAGCGCTTTTGATGTAAAAGGGACCAAATACGAGGACCAGAGTTCCATTTACACCAACACCATGAAGAGTGTAATGGATGACACGATCGTTTTTTTATGTACTTTCCCTTGTTTATGCCAAGCGCTAAAGATAGGGCATCTATCGACATGTACGATGTTATCTCTTTCCGTCAAACGATACTGTCCACCCCCTAATATCGGATCCCGTTACATCCGTCGACGATATGGAGATGCAGACTTTTTTATTATTCGCCCGTGCCCGTAAAAGCCGTTCGATTTGACTATAAATACCCCGGAAATATAGTGAAGAGTAAATCTGTAAGGGTGGATATTTTTTCTTTTGTTACAAAGCACGAGAGCAGATAAAAAAATGAAAATTGATGCAATTCTGGAACGATTTAAATTGGTTAAATACAATGTAGGGAAATTGAAAATAAATATGATATCTGTTCGGAAATTATTCGAGCTTTTTGTGTACTAGGTGTGAAACCTAATTATTAGCGTTTCACCAGAAATTGCTGAATGAGCTGCGATGAATGGAGCGGTATGTAGTTATAATAAACGACTCAGTCGCTTTATATAAGTTCACCAATAATAAATATTCATGAACTCAGGGAAAATTAAATATTTAGTTCAATTATGATAAAATTATGCACATTTTAGTTAAAAAGTCGAATTTTGGGTATTGAATTGACATTAGTTTCTCATATATTTACAACAGCTTGATGTGTAATATATACTCTTTAAAATATTTAAAAGAAATTTGAACATATTATAAACCTACCAGAATGGCGCAAATTTTTCTAAAAAAAGAAATGGAATAGTGAATTTTGTCAAAAAGACAATCTTTGATTTTTTTCTTGATCATTTTTTTTTAATTTATAGAAATATAAAGGGGATAGTATGTAAGCTTCGGCTTCGCTAAACTATCCCTTTATTTAGAAAAATTTATTTTTCAAAACTATAAAATAAATATGTCAAAATATAAATCCTTTAAATCCTTTAAATATAAATCCTTTAAAAGTGCAGATATCTCGAATTTACAGAAATCAAAATTTTCTAAATCCCGAAATAAAATATTTTTGAAATTATTTTTTCGAAATTTGTGATTACCAAAAATTTCTAATTCTCAAAATAAAATATTTGAAATCAGTATTTTTGCTCTTCAAAAGCTATTAAGAATTTTACACCATAAACGCGTTCTTACAAAATAAAAAATGTGAACAGATACAAATTACTAAATACAATTTTTCGGGAATTTTAAATTTTGGCAATTCACATCAGTAAATCGCCGAAATTTAAAATTACCGAAAAAAATGTCATTCGAAGTTGAAGAAATTAAATATTTTAAATTGTTTACTTTACAATTAAAAACTGAAACATTGTAAATTCTGATATTATATATTTATATATTTTGATTTAATAACATACCCAATGGAATAGTTTTATATTCAAGTATTAAAATTTTAAAAATTTAAAAATTTTGCATCTGAAGTTCTCAGAACTGAAAGTATCAAACTTCTGACAGTTTAGAATTCAAGACTTTTAATATAAGTTTCTTGAATTTTGCCCAAATTGTACTTTCCATAATATTTATTTTAATTTAAATAATTTGACCGAATAGCAATAAGCTACCATTTTTGTCTAACTGAATTGCCAATTTAACTCGTTTTTATAAAAAGAAAAATGATTTTTTATAGAAATTTGTATCATGAAATTCATGTAAAAGTAAATTTCAATAAAATTCAAATTATTTCAATGATAATGCAAAAATATAAAAATTATGAGAAAATTTCATTTGCAAAAATAAAAATTAGAACAAAAAGTAATTCGAAAGAATACAAATTTCGTGAATTTGAAATTAGGAAAAATAAAAATTATAACAAATATTGTTGCTCGGCCAAACGATTTTAAATCAAATAAATATTAAGGGTCGTACTCAAATTACGTAAAACTAAAGGGGGGGGTGGGATCAAAGCAATTCGTAAGGATTTATTGCCGTAAGGGGGCGGGGTCCTTTACTTATTTACCTAATTTTTGCAAATTCGCAAAAAAATTATATTTTTAGTTTTACATTTTACTTTTTTGTTGAAAATTTAACCATTTTCTTAAAAAGACATCCCTTTTTATTGAAAATTCAACTAGTTTGTTAAAAATTCATCTTTTTTGATAAAAAATTCAGCTCTTTTTGCAGAACATTAACCTTTTGCTAAAAATTTATGTTTTGTTGCTAATAAGTCAACGAAAATCTTTTTTGAATGAAAAATATTTTTTCTGAAAGTTTGTGTTTTTGATTTAAGAGTTCATCTTTTTAAGTATAAATATTGCATCTTTTTTTAAAAAATGCAACTTTTTTATTGAAAACTAAACTGTTTCCTACAAAATTTAATTTTTGTTTAAGATTCCTATTTTTGTGTTGAAAAGTAAATTAAAATCTTTTGGGATAAAATGAACATCTCTTTTGAAAATTTGTCTTTTTCTTTTAAACATTCGCCTGTTTTAGTAGAATTTTCATTTTTTTTTTTCAAAAATACAACTTTTTGTTTGAAAATTTACGAATCTTATTAAAAAGTAATACTTATTGGTCGAAATTTGTTCTAGAACAAATATTATCTTTCTTGAATAAAAATTCTACTTTTCGGACGAAAATTTAACCTCTTTCTTGATACGTTATCTTTTTTATTTTAAAATTCACCTGTCTTAGCAGAAATTATATTTTTCTTGTATACAAATATAACTATTTTGCTTGAAAATGCTAATGTCTTTTTTCAAACTCAAATATTTTCTAGAAAATTTATTTTCTATTTCAATTTAATATTTTGTTTGCTGCAAAGAAAATTGAAATCTTTTCTGCATAAGCATTCAACTTTTTTTTAAATTGTTTTCTTTTTAAATTAGAAGTTCTTCAGTTTTAGTACAAATCTGTTCTTTTATGAATAGAAGTGCAAATATTTGGTAAAGAAATCATCTATTTTGTTAAAATTCATTCTTTTTTTTGAAAAATGATTCGTCTTCTTGGTTTGAAAATTAATTTTTTTTCATAGAACCTTATTTCTTGATTAAAGATTCAGATTTTGATCGTCAAACTGAAGTTTAATCTTTTTTAAAAGAAAATTCAACTACCTTTTTTTGGAAATATATCTTTTCGATTTATATTTTCAGTTGAAAATTCATCTATGTGGTAGAAATTTGAACTATTATGTTGAAAAATAATGTTTTTTCAATTGATAATTTCACTGCTCGGTTAACAGTTAAAGTAGATTGTTAAAACTTTTGATTGAAAATCTCTTTAGTTGAAAATACAACTGTTTAGTTGAAACGACTTTTCTTTTTGGTTTCAGATTAATCTTATAATTACAAGTAGCTTTTAAATTTTTTGAAGATTTATCTCTTTTAGTTACAAATTCTTCTTTTAAAGGAAAAAATAATTTTCTTGGTTTGAAATTTCATCTTTGCTTATTAAGAGGCATTAGTTTTGTGTAAAATTAATTTTTTTGCTGAAAAGTCATATCTTGGTTTCAAATTTTAATTTTTGTAGAGAAGAGTCGTCTTTGGTTTAAAGGTTCAAAAATTTAGATAAAAGTTTCTTTCTTCCTTAGGCAAAAATCTTTATTTGTTGAAAATCCCTCTTTTTGGTTAAATTTTTTTTGTTATTAATTTCATCTTTTTTATTGGAATATAAACTATGATTTCATTATTTTGTTGATTACTCAAGTATTTGGTTGAAAAGTCATCTTTTATAGCAAAAAATATTTTTTCTTGAATAAATAAATTTTTTAATTTTTATCTTAAATAGTACTTTTTATTTCGTTTATAACAGATTCTATGTCAAAAATATCAAAAGATTAAAATGTTGATGTTTGAATATTGATAATCAAGGAAAATGAAAAATTATTCTGGGAGGAATCATTATAATTAAAGAATTTTTAATCAATATTTTCCAAATTGAATAATTTTCAGTTTACGTGAGTCAAAATTTAGCAGATAACAATTCAAGTCTTAAAAATATTTTGAAATTAAAACACCTCAGATTAGATACTTTAAAAATCTTAGATTGACTTTTTACATTGAAACCTTTTATGTGAAACTATTCTAAAGTCAGGGATTTATAATTTAATTATTTTAATATTGAAAGCTTTTCAAATTGACAATTTAAATCCCAATGCCTTCCAAACATTGTCTTATTCTATTCATGTTATAGTCTTATTCTATTCATATTCTTATTCATGTCTTATTCTAAGCATTTTGGTTTTTTATTAGCATTCAAAACTTAACATTTTCTATTTGAAAAATCAAAGATATTTTATAATTATTGAAAAATGTTTACCTCGCTTCACTTTTTTTTAAAAGTCGTTCGAAATGGGTCTCTATTGTATTCGACGCCGAATTCCGTTCGGAGTTATTTGACATTGTTTTTAACTAGCTACAATAAAACAACTAATTAAAAAGCTACACTCACATTTGATGTTAGGATAGTTCCAAAGTTTGCAGCCTCATCGTCACCAGCTTTTTGAAAATGTGACCTGTGCCTATTGATATTTTCTTCAGTCTCAGATTTTATTTCCCTAATACCGTCCATGTTGATTTTTTTCTTCGGATGCTCATTTGGAGAAATCATCACAGATACTTTCCCTTCTATGTTCTGATTGGATGCTTTTTTATAAATGCATCCTTTAATCTTTACCATAGATTTACTTTCGCGAGATCTGCTGAAGTCATTATCTCTTTAGAATCAAAAATTTCATCGCGATTCTCTTAAATACTTCGTTTTTTATCCATACAAGTATTTTCATTTGGACTATATGATTTTTCAAGTTATTCACATTTTATAAACTCTTAAATGATGTTCAGTCTTTTGATTTGAGACAGTGACAATATCAGAATCCAGATCATCTAGCTTCATCGTTATTGAAGAAGTGCGTAGTTTGTCATTCATGTCATTATCCCGTAAAAAAATATTTCCTTGATTACCTTGGAGTCTACTTAATATCTGACTTAATTAGGGCAGAAAAATTGTATAGAATATCTTAGTGTTTGAAAAAAACAAAATTTAATGTGACCTCTCGTGACTTTATCATAAACTGATACAGAATATTTTTTGTCTTCAGATGGAAAATTGCTATATTTAGCACTATTTTTAGCGATGATTTAAGGCCTCGTTGTTGAATTTTTATTATTAAAAGTAATATCAAAACACCAAAAATCTGTCTTCTATACATACGCTATGTATCATTGTTTTTCTGCATTTTTTCTCCTCTTAGCCAATGTATCCTTCTTCTTCCATGGATACACATAACCTCTATAAACCCGAGTAGAATATGTAGTTTCTTTTCCATTCTCTTCTTCATCTTCTTTGGACAAATTTTCTTCTTCCTTTGACAAGGTCTCTTCTTCCTTTGACAAGTTTTCTTCTTCTTCTGACAGATTTTCTTCTTCCTTTGATAGGTTCTCATCTTCTTCCCATGGATATACGTATTTTTCAGTGTCAGCACTCTCTTCACTTTGACCTGAGTCGAAACGATCAATAACTCTTCCCAGGTGTGACCTTTCATACCCAGGAACAATGAATGGTGGATGATAGAATGCTGGTTTGTGAATTCGAGGACCTAGTTCAGCGTATTTTTCGTCTTCAAAGTTCTCCGGTGGTGAATAAGGTCGCGAATCAAATCTATCAAACTTTTGATCTTCATCATTTATCTCTTTACTCTTTGTTGATGATTGATCATCATCTGTTTTTTCATCTTGAGGTGTCGAAACTTCTTCTTCATAATCTTCAGAATTTTCAGATGAATCGTCATCGCTATCGCTTTCTCTCTTTTCGAGATTATCTTCTAACACTGTCTGTTCTCTCGATTCAGATGAATAATTATCTTCATCAGATTCTTTAGTTTCGGGAACATGATCTGTTAATTCTTCACGAGGTTTATTTTCGGATACATCTTCATTAACGTCATATTCATGCGTGGTTTCATCGTTGTCTCTAGAAATATTTTCAAACTTTCCTGGGTTTTCAGTTGATTGCTCTGTTACTACTCCATAAACTCTCTCTTTCCGCTCAATCGGAATGTCTAGTTTGAAAGTAGCTTCTGTCTTTTGTTCAAAAAAAGATTCGTTTTTAAATGGATTTTGTAGAGGCACATTCTCGTCTAAAAGAATTATTCTTAAACTAGTTGAACTAATCGGTGAAACCGTGGTTGAACTTTGATATTCAGCTGTGGGTACTGCTTCTGATAATTTAAAAGGAAGCTGAGAAGTAGTTGATACTTTTCTTCTTTTTGCTATTGCATTATATCTGGGTTCTAACCGTCTACTGTCAACTTCTAATGGCGTCGATTCGTTTGTAAACCGCCCATGTTTGCCATATTCTTTTTTAGGTTTTGAGAATCTAATTCTGTCATTAATAGTGTAGACGATCTTTTTTGTCTCATTAGAAGGTATATTCAGTTCTTCATCCAGTGATGCAGACTTTGTTACATCTTTTCTACATTTGTTGCATTTTCTTTTTAAGAATGTGTTGTTAAATACTTTTCTACCGTCAGGCGAAAATACTGTAGAAGATGGATCGGTAATGGATCTCTTAAATTTTCTGTGTATATTATTCTTTGAGAAATTTATACTTCGTGTGTTTGTTTTCCATGGATAGAACATGTCAACAAAAAAATTTAACATGCTAATACCATTTTTCTTCTTAGGGCTATTTCTTACCTTGTTCTTGTGCTTGATGTTAGTTTGATCAGAATTTGACGCATATAAATTGAAACTTTGATTTGTGGTACTCGATTTCTTTTGTTTCGATGATTTTATTGAATTTTGACCATATTTCATAGGATATAGTAGTTGCTGAGTTGCTATTTTAAAAGTATCCATAAATGTAGGTTGCCTTTTGACTGGTAATGAAGTTCTTAAAGTTGTCGAAGGAACAGGCTTATATTCTTTTTTATCATATATTTTGTCTGCATTTTGAATATTACCCATTATGTCTTTATAAACTTCCGTTTGATATGGAGTAGCTTCATAATAATCGCTTTCTCTTCTGTAATTTGTTCTGGAAGTTGTCGAAGGAAATGATTTATATCTCACTTTCTCATACATGTTTTCTTCACTTTGAATGTTACCCATTACGTCTTCATAAATTTTACTTTGATGTGGTGTATTGTCATAAAAATCTGTTTCGCGGTAAACATTATTCTGCATTCTTGAAGGCACTTCATTAATGCTAGTTGACAAAGTTTTATCATTTCTGATTCCGTTAATTTTTTTATCAACATCAATACTTTCTAGCTTAAATGATTCCCAGTCATCATTTCGTTTTAGTTTCCTCATTCTTCTTTTTTCCGGTTGAGATCGGATTTTTCCAAAGTTCCTGGAATTGTGTAAAGAAATATCATCATTATCGGATCGTGAAGCAAAAATTTTAGATGAAAATTTCGTCTTATAGAGTTCCGCCGGAAGAACTGGTTGTTCCACTTGTGATTCCAGAAATATAGGATTGTCTAAGGGATTGTCGTCAAAATATTTTTCTTTAAAGCAGTCTAGCTTTTCTCCTAATCCTTGCAGTCTTGGAAGATCTGCTTTCATGTCACTATTTTCGACGGATTCTTCACCCGATGGGATTGAATTTTCAAAATTCGGATTAACTTCTTCACATCCAGAATAATTTCGAGATTCGTAGAACTCCATTCCACCTAAAGTCTTTTTGGGAACCCGTTCAGGGTTTATAATGTACTTTAGTGCCAAAGAACTCTGAATTGTATCATTTTCATAAAAGGGATATTTTTCTGTATCAATAACTGTCCTTAAAGTCGTGAACCGATTGATAAAATTCTTGTTATCATTCACATAATCAAATCTAGGAATTTCAATTTCTACTTTTTCAACTTCATTTTTTAGAGATTTTTCATTAGAATCATTCGCCTGATTTCTTGTATTTTCGAATCTTTTTCTTATTTCCCTATTTATTACCATATCTACTATTCTAGGAGATTCATTCAGTAAGTTTCGTTCTGGTGTTAAGGTATTTGTTCCAGATTTTTTCGTATTCATTATGTTTCGCTTGATTCTATTTTTAACCGACTTTACCTGTTTCCACACATCCGGAGATTTATTTCTCAAAATATGCACCTGTTTAGCTGCTACTGGTCTTTGAAAATAAATCTCTTTTCCTGTTTTCTTAGGTTTTAAAAATTGTTTGCTCTGTCTATCACTAATACCATATGCAGCATATTCGCTTTTCTCCAATGGGTCAGGTGGATGAAGGTGCAACATTAAGATCACTTCTTTTTCAAGTACTTTCTTTTCAGGAATTATAGGAAATTTTTTATATACTGTAGGGTCCACGTATTTTGGAAATTTAGTACGAACTTTTTTAGCTGGTTTCTCAATCTGATTGTCAGCCAATCCATTTTTGACTTGTTCCAGCCTCTTAATTTGTTCGGTCATAGTGGAGTAACGAGGTAATAAATCATTGTATGTAACCTTTCTTGAGGACAATAATGATGGAAATGATGTTGATAAAGGTGGTAGTGGTGGTTTTAAGAAAGAGAAATCTTGAGTGGGTCTAGTTTTCCGGTTCTCACTAATCGGGAGAAAATGACCTTGGTTTCGTATAGAATTAACGTTCTTTTGCACAACATTTGGTTTAGATGTTGCTTTCTTTTTTTTAGTATGATCAGCGTGAGATCTTACTAAAACTTGGTAACGAGGAATATATGTGTTTGCAGAACGAGCATAGTGCATCAGGAAGGGATTATGATCAAAATGAGTATTTTTTGGCCGGAAATTGAAATTGTTCATCAAGGTTGTTGATACTGAGTATTCTGGAGTACTAGTGTATTCAGGACCTTCCATTCGTCTGGAAGCATTTTGGCCATCATAACCTGATGTCCATGATTGTATTGTCGAATCTGTAGCATCAGGGAAAAAAGTATTGCTTACTATTATGTCCAAACTTTCCTTCTTTTTGTTTAGTTGATCTTTTTTATTCGGCCAATGTTGATTTGTTGATTCAGGGAGTGGATCATTTTTTAAATTATTAATCAATTCTGGTACTAAGTGATTTCCAAATGTGTAGGCTGTTGGAACATTTCTATGATTTTTGGCTGAAAATGGGTATGGTCCACGTCCGTTAATATTGGATATCGTGATCGAATCATTGTTAATAGTTGTTTCTTCATGAAATGTATCAGGTTTTAGGGTGGCTCTTTGGTTTTGCCGTTCCTTAAAGTATTTCCAGAAAATTTCACCGTAATTTATTGTTGTTGGGATATCGGTTGGCAAATAATTCAATGCAGTAACACTAGAATCTTTTGTGGGTTCAATCAATGGCATGTCAGTTTTTACATAAAAAGTCTCCTTTCTTTTGGCACCTTTTGGAATATGTTGGTGATTTTCCGGAGAATTTTCTAATTTTTTATCGCGCTCCCCATTTTTTTTAGAAGTTTTTATCTTTTTCTTCTGTTTTCTGGCAAAAAGATCAAACTTGTGCCTTGGTCTTACTGTATAAACAGGTTGAGCTGTTTTTTCAGTTGTGTCATGAGTTGCATTAGTAATTTTTGGATTTTGAAAAGTACTTGATGTGTCTAATTTTGTATACCCAGACGAATTTTCTTCGTCATAATCATTACAATCTCTGCATCTCGTTAATTTTTCAGCTCCATAGATTTCTGATCCCTTTTCCGCTTCTCTGTTTTCATAACTATTTTCACGTTCGAGTTCATCTATTCCCATTTCAACTATAAGTTTGGGATTAACTTTTGGATTTTTTAACTCTTCTTGGAAAATGTTTTCAACATTCTTATTTAATTTACTCACTTCACGAAAGTTTTTAAAATGTCCCACCCTTCGACTTTCTAATTCTTCTAAATTCATTGAATCATCAAGGTTTTCGCTGTAATCTTCAAATTTGTCATCTGTATTTTTAGATTTAGGCGACGTAGGCCTAACTGCTGAGTTTTTATTACCTTTACCATTTCCTTGACTCTCACGATTCAGCTCATTGTCCAATTTTCTTGCATAACCTTCATGAAAATCTGCACCTCTCTGCCCCCCAGCATGGTCATAGGCAGCATCTTCAAAACCTTCTTCAGTATAAACTGTAGCTACTTTTGAATTAGTAACAACTTCTCGTAATCGCGCAGCATTTTCCTTTTCCTCGTCAGTTTCTGCTGCTTCTACGGCTTCTTCTTGCGGTACACGCTTTATTGTATGTGATGCTCTGACTTGAGAATATAATTTCGTAGGCACAAATTCAAGGGATATATTTTTTTCAGGTGGAGGCTTTGCCCAGTTTCCAGGTGCTATATAATTTGGGCCTGTATACTTTGGAGCCTCGTGTTCCGAATATGGTATTTGATGATCAGAAGGTCTGTCAGGATCTTCATCTTCGTAGCTGTCTGTCACATAAGCACTTTCGTCTGAAAAATCTTCATAACTATTCCGAACGCTGCTATTAATTTCCACCGGATTTTGTGTTTCAGTATCGTGTACTAGCACAGAGCACACATTATTAAATAAAAAAATTAAAATTGTAAATGAAAATATTAGTACCATTGACATTTTCACGATCAGTACTACACACTGAGATTCTCCGTCACTGAATTCACAAAACAGTTCACCTAAAATTTTAGGCAGTTACTTACATACTTTTATTGGAAGACTTTCATGAAAATGAGATTTTGGAACAAAACACTAATATTAAAAATAAGTTGTTTACCGTTTGAAACAAAGTTATTATCTAGCACATTTTTAAGATCACATCACTCCTATGCAAATGTATTTACCGTTTAAGACTTTCTAAAAAAATGTATTACATAATATTCATTTAAAAAGCCATTCTAGCAGGACACACTTTCCCAGGACAATTCACTTTCTCGAACGGTCAATCAGCTGTTAAAAGTGATCGCGCTCGGTCCGGATGTTTTGTTTGACTGTTCACCGAACGATAGAGATACTTCAATTTATATTTCTCACCGCCACGCTAGACAGAATTACGGACAAAAAAGGTGTGGGGCATTAAAGCGTTACGGAGAAATTGCCTGAAGAACCTGTGATCTATAAAAGGATTATTCGACGAACATTTTCTCTATCCCTCAGTGAATCCATCATACGGTACATTTTCTGCCAATCTCTTCTGAAATTTGACTTTTATTGACGAAATATTTTTAATTATGGTTGTACACTAGGGTGGTCAAAATTTGATTTTCTTCGAATAACCATGCTTACCCCCAACCCTCAATTTTTTTTTAATTCACGCAAGAATACATGCCTATTTTTCGTTAAATAAATTATATTGGAAGGTCCACAAGCCGCATAAAATTTAACAATATTTTTGAACATGAAATCTAACTTCTAATTGATATTTACTCTAAAAAATATTTTAAGTTAAAAAGAAAAACAATTCATCTTAAAAAAATAGTCATTTTAAATTAACTAGTGTAGATTCTAAGCTAAAAATATGAATTTAAAAAAAAAAGTTTATTCAAAACAAAACAATTCCCATAGGATAAAAAAAGATTGTAAAAATTTTATTCATAATTGTTAATATTAGGTTTACTGAGTGTATCCTCGACACTTTTCTTAAAAATTAGAAATTTAATACAAATGAAAAATTAATTTTTAAATTTTACTCCAATAAGTCTGTTTTATAGGGTTCTAAGAAAGTCCCATGAGAGGAAAATTGCATTTTTTTCAATTTTTGCGCCAATTATTATTCTTCTGCGTTTTTTCTAGTAAAACTTGTTTGCAATACATTAGATATTACTTTCTACTGATAACTACAAGTTTATTCAAATTGTTTACACAATCTATAATTGTTCATAGCCATGATCTATAAGAGTATATTTAGAAGGTCGCACTTATTTAAAAAATATTTAATTTATGACTCTGAGAGAATTAATAACATATTAAATTCAAAACAATTAGTTTGAACAATTTATCATCATTTATAACAATATTGTCATAGAAGAATGCTAGAGAGTAGCGGCTATTTTCTGAAATTTGTCACTTTTTGTTCAATTTTTAATCAAAATAAGTTAATAACTATAGTTGTGGAATTACTTGTTGAAACCATTTATAATTATTCTTAATAATATTTTCTTTGAATAATGTTAAAAAGATGTTTAAATTATTTGTTTAAACAATCTATTATTGTTTATAGCAATGTTTTATTAGAATAAAGTTAGAATATCATACTTATTTACAATTTTTGTAATTTATTACTATGAGGGAAATAATAACATATGAAACCAAAAAATAGTTAGTTTAAAGAATTTATCATCATTTATAACAATACTTTCATAAAATAATGCTAGAGAGTAGCGGCAATTTTTGTTTTTAATACTATTCTCTTCGGATAATGTAAGAAAGGTGTTTAAAGTAATTGCTTCAACACTCTATTATTGTTCATAAAAATATTCTATGAGAATAAAGTTAGAAGGTCAAACTTAATTTCAATTTCTTTAATTCGTCATTTGTATTGACGTAACAACCTATTAAGTGAAAAAAACTTAGTTTAAGCAATGTATCGTGTTTTACGAAATTATTGTCATAGAATAATGCTAGAGAGTTGCATGCTCTTCTGAATTTTTTCAATTTTCATTCACTTGTTGATCAAAGTGAGTTAATAGTTAATTGTAGTTACTAAAGGTAATTATTTAAACAATTCATTATTTTTAATAATCATCTTTTTAAATATTTCTAAAAAGATGCGGTTTTTCTAAAATTTCAAAAATTTTGTCCAATGTCCACTTAGAGTGAGGTTTTAGTTAATAAAATTTAACAAATATTATTGTTTAAATAAGCTATTACGTATAATTATATTTTTCTATAGTAATGCTGGATGATTCCAGTTTTTTTAATTCATAATTTTTTTTCAACTTTCTGGTCAGTGAATTAATAATTTATTTAACGTGGCAAAAATAATTGTTTAAACAATTTACTAATATGTATAGATATCTTCACTTAGAGCAATGCTAGAAAGTTGCGGTTTTTTTGTTGAAATTTTTAGGTTTTCTCTGATTTTTTAGCTATTAACGAAATGATAGTCTGTTAATATCCTGTAAAAATGTAGTTTTAAAATTAAACATGGAGTTTATTCCACAGCCTTAAATACAAATTCGGTACTTCACACTTTCTTCCTAACGGGAGAAATAAAGTTGTCCTCAATGATAATATAAATACATAAATTATTTAAAAAGGTCTAAATAAAATGTTTTGTCGTTATAAAGTTTAACTGAGGATTTGAAAAAAATAAATGATTTTCAAGTTCTTATTTTAAATTTATAATTATAATTATTAAATTGTTAAATTAAATAAGTTGGTAACTTTAAATAACTTGTAATCTCACTCTGATGCAAAAGTGGAGAGAAATTGGTAAATTTCAGAAAAACTGCAATTTTCTAGCGTTAGTCCAATAGAAAGTAGTTTTCAACAATAATAAATTATTTAAAATATTATTTCTGTTAACTTAAATTGAATATTACCTCACTTTAATCGCAAAGTGAATATTAAAAGTACATTTTTTATAACATTAGAAATTTCCAGCATTATTCTAATAGAATATTTGTATAAATTATAATATATTATTCAAAAAATTATCTCTGTCAACTTTAATTAATTGCTTTCTCGCTCTAAGTAAAAAGTTAAAAAATCAAGACACAATCACGACTTTCTACCGCTATTCTAAGATAAAATTGCTTCAAAGAATAAAAAATGGGTTCGAAAATGTATTTAGATACCCATATAAGTGAAAAGTTATATTTTATATATCAGAAACAATTTTCATTAAAGCAAATGCAAAATAAAATAGTCATATTTTCAACAACAAAATATTTGCATTTTTTATCATTCAGCTAAATTTTGAACCTTCAGAAATGAAATCTCAACCAAGAAATTAAATTTTTTACCAAAAGACGATTTTTTGAAAAAGACATGAATTTCCAACAAAATATCTGCATTGTTAATTAAAGAAAGAATAAATAAAAACAAAAAATTAAATATTTAAATATGCAGTCCAGAAAACTTATTTTCGAGAACGAAATAAAAAATTACCAACCAGTTCAATTAACGAAAAAATAAAATTTTTTAACAAAATAGCTCAGTTTTCAAGTGGAAAAGTCAAATCTTTGAGAAAATAATGGACTTTATACCGAAAAAGAAGAATTTATAATAAATTATCTAATTTTAAATTAAGAAAGATTAATTTTTAACTTAAAAAGTTGATTAAAACAAACAAAATTATAAACAATTAAACTCAACGAAATTCTTTGTTACCAAACTACCTGACTCCTCAAAAAAAAAGAATGAGTTTTGAAACAAAAATGGAATAGATTCATTTTCAGATAAATAATTCGTTTTCAATTTAAAAAATGATCTCTATCAAAAAAAGTAACTTTTGAATCTTCAATCTGAAAACGTATGTATTTTTAACAAAGACGTTAAATCACGAACAAATAGTTTAATCCATACCCAATGAAGAAATTAGTTGTCAAACGCGCAGTTGCATATTTATTAAAAATTAAAAATTAAAATGACCTCTTAACGAAACATGTAGTAGTTAATATTTCTAAAAAAAATATTAAAAATTAAAAATGTTGAATTCAACTAATGAAGACGATTTTCCAATAGAATATTTGAATCCTCAACACACTTAGAATAATTTGAACCAAGCATTTGCATTTTAAACAAAAAATGATAAATTTTGAACCAGAAAGATTATAATTTTATATAAAAAAGGCGAATGACAATACACATGACTTTTGAACTTAAGAGGATCAATCTTCAACCAAGAATGGAAAAGCTGCATTTTTAGTAAACAAAATTATTTGTTAACAAAAAAAAAATAAAAAACTAGCAAAATAGTTTAATTTTTAACCTAGGAGACGAATTTTCCATTAAAATAATTAACCTTAAAAAAAAGATTTCGAAATTTTAAAAAGTGTGTTAAGCTTTTAAACTAAAAGTCGATTTTTTAACCAGAAAGACATATTTTTCCAAAAAAGTATAAATTATTAACAAAATATATAAATTTTTTAACTAAAACAAATGATTCGTCAATACAAAATTTAAGAATGAAATTTTCAGTTAAAGAAATGAATTTTCAACTGAAAATAATTCGAATTTTCAGCATAATGATTATATCTTTTATCGCAGATTCAATAACACCATTAGATCTTCAATAGAAAAAATTTGAACCAAATAGTTGAATTCCTCATGAAAAAGGTGACTTATATGAACAAAATAAAATCATCTTCAACTAAAGCTATATATTTTCAACCAAATTGTATGATTTTTATTCAAAGGAGATAAATTTCAAAACAAAAATATTAAAATAAACTTGTAAGAAAGAAAAAAGATAAAAATGAACTAATATATGGGCGCTCAATAGTAAGACTAGATTGTAAAAAGCAACTTTACTCAAAAAACATAAAATAAAGCAATTTTGGATCAAAAAGATTAATTTTCTACCAAAAAGCACGAATTCTTATTATCAAATTTTTAACGCATGAGATGGATTTTGAACTAAAATAATTAATCTAAAAAACAAATAATTTTCAATACAAGTTTTTAAAATTAAAGCAAAGAGTTGAATCTTCATTTAGAAATTTGTGTTTTCAACCAAAAAAAGTATTCTTTCACCAAAAATATATATTATTAAGAAAATGCATAAATTTTTAATTTAACGCTTAAATATTCAACTAAAAAATACGAATTTCAAACCAAAAATGAAATACTTAAATTTTCTGTTAAATAATTGATTTTTAACCCGAAATAAATTGAATTTTAAAGAAAATAGTTCAATTTTGTACCGAAGAATCTTTAACAACAAAAAATTTTCAGCAATGAATCTTAAATTTCAACCAATTCGTTGAATTTATTATCAAAAAGGATGACTTCTGAACAAAATAATTGGTTCTCCATATAGTCACAATATTATATGGTTAAACCAACAAAAATGGTTTAGAAAAAAAATTGTTTCGTTGAAAATCTGTTTATTTTTAGTTAAAAATTAATTTTTTTAACTGAAAATTCAACTACTCCTTTTTTAGTTAGAGATTTATCATTTTTAATTAATAATTTATATATTTACTTTACAATCAATCTTTAGTGCAAAGAATGTTCTTGCTGGTTAGAAAGTAAGCTTTCAAGTTACAAATTCATCTCTTTGTTTGATTTTAGACCTCTTCTTAAAAATCCGTCTTCTTAAATTCATTATTTCATTTGAAAATTCATCACTTGGGTTAAAAATTTAACTATGATGCTAAAAATTTGATTTTTTTTCTTTGGTTCAGAATTAAGTTTCTTCACTTTTTGAGGGGCAATTAAAAACTTCTCGGCTAAAAATTCTTTATTTTTAGTTTAAAATGTAAATGCCTGATAAAAGTTAATTTTTGTTTATTGAGGATTCAAATAGTTTCTGGAAAAAACATATTCTTTAGTTTAATTGGTTAAAAATTCATATTTACGGTTCGAAAATTGTGACTCTTTTGTAGAGAATTCCTTTTTTCGTTTAAAAATTAAACAATTTTTAGAAAATTCCACTTTTGGGTAAAAATTTTAAATAACTGGTTGAAAAATCAACTTTGCGTAAAAATGCAACTATTTAGTTGAAAGTTGAGCTTGCTTGTTCAAAATTCATTTTTCTTTTTAAATTGGAAATTCATCATCTTGGTTGAAAATTTTTTTATTTTTTTCAAAATTGGTTTTGTTTTAGATTAATTTTTTTTTGCTTCATCCTTCTTTTTTGAAATTCGTCTCTTTGGTTGAATATTCAACTACTTTGCTAAAAAAATGTTTATTGATAATTTGGTGTTTTTGGTTCGAAAATTAACTCATTGGTTTAAAGTTTAACTGGTTTGTAAACAATTATTTAATTTTTTTTTGAAAACTTCACTTTTTAGTCGGAATTTAACTTTTTGTTAAAAATTAAACTGTTTTATAGAAGATTCGACTTTCTTTCCTTAAATATCAAGAATTTGGTAGAAGATGAAACTATTTTTTTTAAATCAACTATTTGTTGAAAATTCATATTTACAATATGAAAATTTAACTTTTTGTCGAGAATTACTTTTTTTGGCTTAAAAATTGAACAAATTTGTAGAAAATTCCACAATTTGGGTAAAAATTGTAATAATTTGTTGAAAAATAAGTTTTTGGTAAAAAATGTAACAGTTTAGTTGAAAGTTGTGTTTGATTGTTTTGAATTGGAGATTCATCCCCTTGGTTAAAAATGTAAATACTTTGCTAAAAATTGCTGTTTTTTGCATTGAAAAGTTTTTTTATTTATTTTAAAATCAACTAATTGATTTAAAGTTAAACTCTTTTTTAAAAGTTTTCTTTTTTCTTAAAAATTTATCATTTTAGTTAAAAATTCGTCTATTTTCATGGATGTGAGTGATACGGTGCATCAGAACGGAACATAAATATAAGAATTAATAATAGAATGATAAAAGTGAACACAAAAAATGCTCATAAATCGCGATATTTTGAGGGGCATTGTCGAGCGACGGACATACATGCAGTATGTATATTTCCATTCCGCGGTTACGAGCCTGAGTATGGGCATGATTTTATATGCACAGAGTAGTTTAAAGCTAATTGTTAATAATAGGATTGGTAAGGTGGGAATTCGTCCCCTAGAGCCCCCCCCCCCCCACCCGCGACAGGAACCGACTCGCGTCTCTCATTTGCCACCGGAGTCAGCGCACCGAATCTCTGTCCGCCTGTACGAATGTCTGTCCATCTGTCTGTCCTTCCGTGGATTCGAGCACACGTGCTTCCACGGTATCAGATGTACAGGTTGCTGCGCACACACGCTTCCGTATCTGTACCTGCGTATTATTACGTATAAACGCGTAATTCTGAGTTATACGACCCGGGTCTTGTTAATGATAATTAAAACTCCTCGTTCTATATTTTTTGCCTTGGAATATTTTCTGCGCAAATTTTCGTAGCTCGCTTTGATAATAAATTAGCCTCGAGCCGCGGAGATGTGTTAACTTTTAACGCGAGAGAGATTTGAAAATTAGGTAATTTTCAAATCTCGTTTCAAAATATTGACATGTCGAAATTGTTAACCGATTTTGAATTTTTTGTTAGAAAAATGCAGCACTAAATTTTGAAGCAGATTTATGTTGCCTGATCTTTGAATTTTAGATTGTTTAAACTTTTATGTTAATTCGGCGAGTGAAAACTCGATTTTTTCGTTTTTTTGTTTATCTTCGTGAACAAAAAGTTTCTATTATCACCATTGCCAGAACTTATGCACGGCTGTAGTAGAAAACAAAAAAATGACATTTTTAAGTTAACTGTTATAAACAATTTAAATTAATAGTCTTCACTGTGAACTCTTTGTTTTAAAAGTAAATTTTTGCATTAAGATTACTTGGTTTCATCGAAAAAATAATTGGACATTTAAAGGCAGAAAGAAATCGTTTTCTCTTATAATTTTTCACAAATGATGTCGCCAATGACGCTAGTTGCGAAAAAAACAAATGTTTTCTGCTTTCAAAAACTCACACTAGTTATTTGTTTGTGTAATTTTTTTACAAAATTATTAAAAAATATAAGATGATAATTTTCTATCATTAAACATCCCCCGCGACATCATTTGAGGAAAATTACGAAAAAAAGGATTTTTTCGACCTTTAAATGACCAAGTTATACATTTAATATCATGATTTGTTTATAAAATTTTTAAAAATATCGGATGATTGTTTTAAATGATTAAATATTACTGGCGACATCATGAAAGGAAAATTAGGAGAAAAAGCGATTTCTTTCTATTTTTAAATGTCAACACTTGGCATTTGTTTACATAATTTGTTTATAAAATTAATAAAAAATGTCTTATGATAATTTTGCATCTCTAAATATCACTGGAGATATAATTTGAGGAAAATTAAGAGAAAAAATATTTATTTCTGCCTTAAGTTCCACCCTAGGCCCACACACACTTTAATTAAAAAATAAAAACTCAGGCCACGTAAATCTCTTCAAAATTTAAAGCTGAATTTTTCTAAAAAAAAATCCAAAATCGGTAAGAATTTTCAGCTATAAGTTATTTTGAACCTCGTTTTTTGCAAATGAACTTCGATGTTTGTCTATAATTTTATTATTTAGTCTATGAAAGACTCAAATTCCTATTTTTTAATCTAAAACCAAGATTTTAATTTAAAAAATAGTTTAATTAATAAAGAAGGCTACTTTAAAAAAAATAGTAGACTTTTCAACACACTGGTAGACTTTTCAAACCAAAAGGACAACATCTCTACACAACCCGATAATGTAAATTTGAACCAAAAAAGTTGTGTACGTTTACGAAATATATAAATTTTTTACTAAAGTAGTTGCATTTTTTATCCTCTACGAGGATTCCGCAACAAAATGTTTACATTTTTTAACCAAAAAGATAAATTTTCATGTTAAATGATGAACCTTAGAAAAAATAATATTGAAAGAAAAGAATTTATACCAAAGAAGTTTTAATTCTAATTAATTATGCTTTCGAACAAAAAAGATACATTTTTTACAAACAAAAAATGCAATCATTTATATATTAACCTTAAAAGATTTTGATTTTAAAGGAAAAGAAAAAAAGATTAAATTACAACAAAAGACGGCTTTTAAATAAAAAAGTAGATTTTATAACTAAATGATGAAAGTTCTACGCTTAGAGGACACGTTTTCTACCAAAAAAACTTGTCTTTTTAAAGCGATAATATGAGTTTTCAAGAAGAATATTAATTTAGAATCAAATAGTTAAATTTTTTACGATAAAATTAAATTTCTAAAAAAACGAAGCATAATTTTCAACAGAATTGTTACATTTTCAATCAAAAAAATGATTTTTAATTGATTGAATTAATTTTCTACCGATAATATTAATTTTTTACTAAAAAGACAAATTTTAAACCAAAGAGATGTATTTTTAACCAATAAAGACGAATTTTCAAGAAAATTGTTATTTTTTCACCCGGAGAAGTAAATTTCTACCCAAAAGAATTATTTATCTACCGAGAAGATTAATTTTATACCAAAAATACCAGTTTTTAATCGGAAAGACGAATTTTCAACTAAAAAGGTAAATCTTCAACCAAAAAAATAGATTTTAACAAAGTAGTTTATTTTTTTATTGATCAGTTAAGTATTCTACTCAAAAAGTTAAATTAATAAAAGGTGTGACTTTTTAATAAAATAGGAGATTTTTTAAGCAAATGGTTGAATTTTTAAAACAAAATAACATAAATTCATTAAAACAGCTTAATTTTTAACTCGATAAAGTAAACTTCTAACAAAAAAGTTATTTTTCTACCAAATAATTGAATTTTTAAGTAAGAGAGTTTCATTTGTAGCCTACGAAAACAAATTTTCAATAAAATTATTAAATTTTCAACCAAAGGGATGAAATTTCTACCACTAAGATTAATTTAATTTTCTGCAAAAAGATTAATTTTCCACCAAAAAATACGATTTCTCAACTAAAATAATCAATCTGTAACAAAAAAAATTAAATAAAAAAAGTAGTTTGACTTTTAACCAAGTATTTGAATTTTCAACCATAAAAAATAAATCATAATCAAAAAATGCAATAGTTGACATTTCACCAATAAAATTTCTTTTTAATGAAAAAGAATTGAATCAAAGACATAGTAGCTTTTTTAAAAAATAGGAGATTTTCCAATTAAATAGTTGAATTTTCAAAAATAAAAAACAAAATTACCACACAAAAGTTAATTTCTTTCTATATAGCTTAATATTTTATGCCAATAGTTGAACTTTTAACTCGCAAAGAACAATTTTCGAACAAAAAGCTCAATTTCAACCAAAGAGATGGATTTTTAACGAAAATTATAAATCTTTCAACAAACAAATTAATTTTCTAAAAAGTGGTTTAACTTTTAACACAAGATAGTTGAATTTTCAACTAAAACGATGAATTTTGAATAACAAATTTAATATTTGATATTTAAATCAAACCAGATTTTGATTTTAAATTAACAAAGGGTTGAGCCAATAAAAAATAAGACTTTTTAACAAAATAGTAGGTTTCTTTAACTAAACAGTTAAATTCTATTAAAGTTCTATTAAAATTTCCATTAAAATTTCTATTAAAATTGATGGATTTTTAACCTATGAAGACAAATATCCAAAAAAGGAATAAACGCTTGAACAAAGAATTTGATTTTTCATATAAAATGATCAATCTTCAACCAAAAAATGAACTTTAAACAAGGTTGTTCCATTTTAATTTAAATAGTTGACTTTTTATCTAAAAATATGAATATTTAACGAAAAGTGTATTGGTTTATATTTTGACGAAACCAGTTTCAAATATAAAATTAATAAAAGGCGACTTTTGAAGAAAGTAATAGTTTTTTCTACTGAATGGTTGAAACTTCAAAACCGAAATAACAAAATTTTTACAAGACAGTTTAATTTTCAATCCGATGGTTTGAATTTTCAACAAAAAACTTAATTTCCACTAAATATATAAATTTTCTACCAAAATGGTTCAATTTTTTACCTACTAAGAAGAATGTCCAAAAAAACTCTTAACTTTTAACCAAAAGGAGGAAATTTTAAATAATAAGAATGATTTTTATCCAATAGGATTAATTTTTTACAAAATGAGACGAAGTTTTAACCCAAGAGATTAATTTTCAACTAAAATGAGGAATCTTTAGCCAAACAAAAATTTTTGTTAACAAAGTCCCACAAAAACCAAGTAGTGGATTTTTCTACCAAAATAATGTGAAGTCTCCACAAAAAAATGTAACAGCTGATATTTTCACCAAAAAGGATTTTAATTTTGAATTAAAAAAATAGTTGAATTAACAAAGACGGTCAAAGTTTTGACAACTTGACCGATAGACTGTACGCCTACTTCTGAATTCAAGATATTACAGAATATTTAAATAACTTCAGGAGAATTCAAGCGACTTCAAGTGACTTCGTGTAAATTTACGTGACTTCAGGTGACTTGATATGAATTCAAATTACTTCTAAATCTTTGAGGATATTTCAAGTGACTTCATGAGGATTCAAGTGACTTCAAGTGACTGCATATGAATTCAACTAACTTAAACTAACTTCATGTGTACTAAAATGACTTCGAAATATTTCAGGAGATTTCATGTGACTTCAAAAGAATTTAAGTGATTAAATGAATTCAGGTGATTGAAAGTGACTCCACGTGACTTCAGGGGAATTCACGTGACATCATGTGAATTCAATTTACTTTAGATATTTTAGGAGACTTCAAGAGACTTCAGGAGAAATAAATCGATATCAAGTAAATGCAAATGGATTCAGATGACTTCAAGTGACTTCATCTGATTTCAAATTGTTTCAGACATTTCAGGAGATTTCAAGTGATTTCACATGAATTCAGATGGATTCGTGTGACTTCATGGGAATCAAAATTACTTCAGACATTTTAGGAGATTTCAAGTGACTTCAGGAGAATATATGTGACTTCAGAAGAATATAAGTGAGTCCAAGTGACTTCATTTGAATGAATATCAATTGAAATAACTTTAAAGGAGTCTTCAAGTAAGAAATTGACGAAAAGTGGGAAATTTTAGAGAAACTGCAACTCTCTATCATTACTATATGAGAAAATAGTGAATTAGAAAAAAATAATGAAAATTGTTTCAAAAACTATTTTTGTTGAATTTCAGTTACAATCAATATAATCTAAGTAAAAAATTAAAAAACAGTTAAAAATTTCAAAAAAACCGCAACTTTCTAACATTATTGAAAAAGAATATTATTAAAAATAATACTAAATTGTTAAAACAATTACACTTGGCCAAAAGTGGAAAGTTTTAGAAAAATCTACACGTTTCTAGCATTATTTTAAGAGAATATTATGATAAATATTAAACTGTTTAATCAATTATTTCGTTAAAATTTAATTGATTTTTGCCTCGCTCTAACTAAGAAGTTGACAATCAGTTAAGAAATGTAGATAAAACCGAGACTTTCATCTTTTCATAGAAGATAAATTTGCTATAAACAATAATAAATTATTTAAATAATTTCTTCAATCATTAACTTATCAGTATAAGTAATATTTTATGTATTAAAACAGCTTTTAGAATATGAATTTACAGTATGAATTTTCTAATTTATTAAAATAAAAAAATTCACAGAAACTTTGAGAATTTATTAGAAAGGAAAAAATTAAATCTTGATAAAATTTCTTCTATTTTTAATAAAAAAAGTCTTGCCAAGATATCCCTTTTTCCTTTTTAATAAATAAAATGTTCTGCAATATTTCCAGCTTAATAAATAAAAAAATCTAGCTTACAGTCTGCTTCTGAACGCTAGTTTTTATGAATAAATAATATGTCTATTTTAAGAAACTGAACTTATTTAACGTTTAAAGCTTTTTTAAATAAAAAAAAGAATAAGAAAATTGTTCGGTGCATTTTAATTTATTTTACACCATATAGTGCCATATAGTACCCACATAGTGCTACTTAACTTCAGTGATCGGATGAGGAGACTTTAACTATTCCTCGTGTTTTGAATGATTTTTTAAACAGTTTTTTGAAAATTATATTTTAATTAATAAGAAATAATTCTATAATTTTAAGAAAATAGGATGACTAGGAGTGAAAAGTAGGGAGTAAGGATTAAAGACTGAGGGTGGGTTCAGCAAGAGTCGAGGCGAGAGACATAAAACAGCAATGTCTATAATACCGCATTGGAATAATCAAACGATTAATATGTTTATTAGTATCGGCAATGGTGCGCTTTGGAATATATTACCACCCTCTTTACTAAATTTAATTCCTAAGCTCCGACCTTCTCTTCGTCAAAATAACGAGGGAAGAAACGCTTGGAATTTAAAATAATTTCTCAATTATTGACTTATTTTTCATTTTATTTTTATTTTTTTATATATTATGTTATTTATTTTTAACCAATTTTTAACATATGAAGAATTGTTTACATTTTTGAAAAATTGATTAATAATTTTGAATCGAAAGCTCTTTAAATTAAAAACAAATTTAGATTGGATGAAAGTTGAATAAAGACACTATTTTGAATAAGATAAAAATAAATTGAAATTATATCACTTTGAAATAAAACCGATTAAAATTGAATAGTTTCTAAATCGCACTAATTGAAATTAAAACAAGGGGTCATTAGACGCTTACAGAATTACAAAATTTAAGACTACAACTTTTTAAGCCAGATAATAATTCTAATTCAAGGCGTCTCAAATATAAAAATTTTATTTTGAATTAAAGAATTTAGAAATGAAATTATTTGAGAATGTAATTTCAAAACGAGAACAATTTTAAAATGTTCAGAGTTGAATAATTACAGATGAGAATTTTAAAAAGTGGATCAATTAAAGTTTATCAGAATTTGTAAATTGCATTATTTCTTGTTAAAAGCCGTCAAAATTACATAATTTTATAGTAAAAAGTTTTTAATTTAAATAACTATGAATTTAATGCGTTCAATTTTTTTTTAACTTGTACTTTGATGATAAAGATTTTTTGTAATTTGATGCTGATTAAATAACTTTTGTCGCCAAAAAATGTATTTTTTTAATCGAATTTTTTATATTTTCTTGACAAATTTCTTATTCTTTTTTAATATTTTTCATGGTTTACAACAAAATTCAAAAATTATATTTTCGAAATTTCAAGAAAAAAATAAACAAGATTTTCTGGAAATCCTCTTTTTCTGAAAAGTCTTTTTTGTTACAATATTATCTTCTTTGTTGGACTCTCATCTCTTTAGTTGAAAATGCAAAAGTACGGTTAAAAGTTTGTTTTCGTGGGTTTAAATGTCAATTATTTTGGCAGAGAACTAAACTATTTGGTTGAACATTAACTTTTTTGTCGAAAACTCACACAACTGAGTTAAAAATTAAAATTTTTTTCAAGAATTGTTGTTCGATTGGGTAGAAAATCCAACCATTAGTTTCGAAAATCTAGTACTATGTTGTAAAGTCTTTTTTATGAATTAAATTTGTTTTCATTAAAAATTAAAATCTAATTTGTTTGAAATAGCATACTATTAAATTTTTTGTTAAAAACCCATTTTGTTGTTTCTTAAAAATTTCACTACTTCGATAGAAACTTTGTTAAAAGTTCACATTTTCTGTTTAAAATTCAGTATTTTAATTTAAAATTCATCTCTTTGGAAGAAAATGTATCTTTTTTGTCAGAATATTCATTTTAATAGTAGAAATTCATCTCTTTGGTTAGAAATGTACCATTTTTCTTAAAAATCGTATTCGTGGGTAAAAAGTGGAACTATTTTCATTTAAAAAATTTAACTATTTTATTAAAGCATTCAAAAATTTTATTAGAAGTTAGCTTTTTGGAAGCAAATACACGTCATCGAAAATTCAAGCATTTGATTGGAAAATATACTATTTCTTCTAAAGTCGTTTTTATTTATTAATTAAATCGTATAATATTTAGGATTAAAATCTCTTTGTTCAAAACATCAATTTTTAAATTTTGTGCTAGGAACTCATATATTTTGTTTAAAATTTAACTAATTGTTTAAAAATTAATATAATTTTCTAAAAATCCATTTTTTTGCTTGAAAATTCGTCTTTTTTCATAGAAAATTAATCA
This sequence comes from Belonocnema kinseyi, assembly GCF_010883055.1. Classification (NCBI taxonomy): domain Eukaryota; kingdom Metazoa; phylum Arthropoda; class Insecta; order Hymenoptera; family Cynipidae; genus Belonocnema; species Belonocnema kinseyi. Next base: position 90,035,886 of record NC_046665.1, read on the forward strand.
TTTTGGTGCAAAATTATTTTTTAAGAAAATTCAATTATTTGCTTGGAAAATGACCTTTTTTTAAAATTTCACATCACGGTGTTGAAAATTAAACTGTTTGGTACATAATTAGTCTTTTCTGCTTACAAATTCGTCTATTTGGTTAAACATTCTACTATATTGCTAGGATGCCATACATATTTTATTAATGCAACTGTTTCATATTTAATATTGAAATGTTTTTCTGTTTGTTAAGTAATGAACTATTTTATTTTTGGTAGAGAATTCATCTTTTTTTATTGAAAATTCAAACACTTGGTTGAATTTCAACTGCTTTTTTTTTAATTTATCTCTTTAATTGAAAATTCGTCTCTTTGGTTAAAAGTTCGTTTTTTCAATAGAAAAATTATCTTCTTAGTAGAAAATTGATCTGTTTTCAATTAATTTATTTTTTTACTTGAAAATGTACAATTTTGAAAGAAATTCGTCTTTGTTGTTTAAAAATGTACCGTTTTGGTAAAAAATCTAACTATTTGATTGAAGATGAACTTGTTTGTTAACTTGTTCTGTTAAAACTTAACATCAAGGGGTTAAAAACTAGACTGTTTGGTAGATAATTTGTCTTTTTTGCTTGAAAATCCGTCTATTTGGTTAATCAATCTACTATATTGCTGGTAAGCAATATATATTTTATTGATGCAACTGATATTCATTGAAAATTAAAATGTTTCTTTGTTTTTTATTTAATCAACACCAAAATATAATTTTTTTAAACAAATAAATCTTCTAAATTAAAAAAAAAAAATTGAAATTCTTAAATAAAAATTGCAATTTCATTCAAGAAAGATCCAATTCATACTAAAATAGATCATTTTTAAATATAAAAAGACATTAAAAAATAGGCAAAATTCCTACCCAAAAATGATTTATGTTTTACTTTTTGACATTATATATAAGTTTTAAATAAGATAGTAGTTTTCTACAAAAATACTTAAATTTTCTACAGAAAATGATAATTTTCAAGAAAGCAGTTGAATTTTCACCTAAAAAAGATTACTTTCTAAGAAAATCGTTAAATTTTCAACCAAACAAATAATTAAATTTACAAATAAAAAGATAACCTTTAGAAGAAATTGACTGCAAAAAAAAAGAAATTAAAACACCAGGCAAATAAATTACTAAAAAGAATATAACATCAGGGTTACCGAAAAACTTAATTGTAAACATTCCCTAATATTTACTTGACTAATTCTTAATTTTCCAAGGAATCTGCATTATCATCAGAGAATAACGGAATTTTGTAAGGTCTTCACAAACTAGATGAAGCTATGAATTTTAAAAAATTTTTATTAAATTTTTGCTGAAAAAAGATCTTCTCCTTTCGCTCTGCTGGTAGTCGAACCACAGAACTTCCAATTTCCGGTCGGTTGCTTTCCCATTAAGCTACTAGAGTGAACGAGATAAGAATCCTTTTTCAAAAATATACGCATTATTATGGCAGGAGCTATTATTAAAATTATTCAAGGAATCTGTATTATCATCAGAGAATAACAGAATTTCTTAACGTGCTTACACACAACATAAATTTAATTTGATTCTTGCTTTTAATTTTTCCTGAACATTAATATTGAAACAGCAGAATCTTTTACTTGTAACATTTTAAACCTAAAATCTTTTATAAACGGAATCAAACAGTTTCAAATTAGAGTTAAAATTTTTTTAATTTATTCTGCTGCTAGGTTCGGTTTTCACTCACTAGGTTTCTTTGGCGCGTAAAATTAAATTCATACTAAATTTCTGTATAATTACTGCAAGTTACTTGTTTCATTTATGAATTTCCAACATTACGTATATAAATGAAGGAACCCCTCCCCCAACGTAACAAATAGTAAAAAAATCTTTCGACCCCCCCCCCCCCCCCCCCCCCCCCCCCTTGAGCTGGTACAAAATTTAAGTACGTTCCCTTAATTAACTCATTTTTTAAATTGCCAGTGAGATTTAGTTTACAAGAATTTTTCTTTGTCTAAAAGAAACGTTTAATATAACAAACGCAAAATATCCTTATTTGCATTAGAAATACAAGGACACTTCATGGGCCTGTACACGACGTGTAACTAATTATACTTACACGCATCGAAGAAGGGTGGACCAAAGAAGACAACCCTTCTGGTTACCCTCGTAACGAAAACTCTCCCTTAGCCCAAAGGACACATTACAAAAATGCATTACGGATATATACACTCTGAGGTATAAATATAAATTACGAAATAGGGTCTCTCTTCTAAGATAGAAGGTAATTAAGGTATGAAAAGTTAATATCCGCCTTCATCAGCTGATGCAACGAAAATGATAAAATTTTACAACATTGAAGATTCGAATTTATATACTCAATCCTTTTAATAACAAACTTTTTGGAATTCATAAAAAATTGCAAAAGAAATCATAGGCATGCCCTGAACTTTCGATTGAGGATCGGATCTGAAATGAATTGGCTCAGCCTGGATCACAAATCGGTGGAATCGAAACATAAGCAGACAGGACCACATGAACAATTTCTGATGTACCTGGACGCATGACGCAACTTTATACAACTAACGCGCTGAGATTGTGGCCCTCGAGCTGATTGTCACGCTTTATGGAGCACAAAATCTCTTTCAGCTCCGCGGCTCCTTTCATTACGGAACTGCAGAGGAAACTAGTTATGGGAACGCCATAAGCCGGGGGGTCTTATATCGGGAGTTTAGTGCATGCACTTTTCAGGACTGGTAAACTGGATAGTTTCTTAAGAATTTCTTTATTTATTACATCCTATTCTGATTTTCTACTTATATCAACATACGCATCACTGATTGTGCGCTATGAACGCATCGAATTTTTTCTACGATTCTTGAAAAATTCAAAAAATCCAAGAAAAACTATTTTATAACGAATTTGTGAAACCCTCACTTAAAATATATTAATTTTCAACGTTATAGTGCCATTTTTAATCAAAAAATTACATTTTTAACAAAACAGTCGAGTTTTCTATAAAATAGTTTTTACCAAAAATATTAATTATGTAAAAGAGCGACGAATTTTCAGTAAAATAGTTAAATCCTCAACAAAAAATAGATTACTTTTCTGCCAAAATATTACATTTCTACGAAACGAGAAAAGTTTTTTCATATCTTTTAAACTGATGTAAATTACATATAAAATTTTGAAAATTTTGAAAAATGTAAAAAATGTCCCTAAATGTTCCAGTTTTTTCGACATTTTCAGAAATAATTAGAAGTTTTTTTAATGTGCTTAAATTTTTTTTAAAAATCCGTTTTCTAACGTGAAAAAAAGAATTAGTTTCTTATATTTTTTAAAATTCTAAATACATATTCAAACTTATTTTAGTCCGAACTTTTCGGCCGTTTTTTAATAATTTTGGATTTGTTGATTATTTTTAAAGAATTAATAAGTCAAGGATAATTAAAAAATTTTTAGAGAGAAATTGAGGAATTTGGAAAATATAGTCATTTTTTGCATTTACTTCCTCTTGACTATTAAATTTTTAACTAAAAATGTAATTCATCCATTTTGGTTAGGAATTTCACTATTTTGGTTGAAAAATTAAGTTTTTGATCAAAATTCATATTTTGGTTTTACAAAATGCAACATAAATCTTTTTTTCGTTACATTTTTAACTTTAACTTTAACTTTTTTTAACTTTCTTCAATTTGTTATTTTGCCAAAAAATATATTTGTTCCAGTAGAAATAAAATATTTTTCACACAAGAGTGCAACTGCCTGTTTAAAAATTATTCTTTTTTCGTTAAAGATACCACTATTTTGTTGAAAAATCGCCTTTTCGATTGAAAATTAGTTGTTTTTTTAAGTGTTAAAAATCAATTTTTCTTAACTAAAAATGTAACTCTACTGGTTGAAAATTCATTATTTTAGTTAAAAATGTATCCCTTCTATTGAATATTTATCTTTTTCGTTAAAAATTGATTTTTTAAAGTATAAATGCAACTACTTCACTACTTTAACTAATCTTTTTTGGTTAAATTTTCTCTGTTTGGTTAAAAATTGATTTTTTAAAAGTAGAAATGCAACTACATCACTACTTTAAATAATCTTTTTTGGTTAAATTTGCTCTGTTTAGTCAAAAATTGATTTCTCTGATTTATAATTTGATTTTTTTGTATGGAAACTTTTGTTTTCAAGTTTTAATTTAACTATTTTATAGAAATATTGTTTCTGGCATGGAATGTTCAACAATTTGGAGAATTTTTTTCCTTGTGGTCTGAAAAATCTTCATTTCTTAAAAAAATGTCTTTTTGATTGGAGAATTGATCATTTTATTTGAAAGTGCGTCTGTTTGTTTGGAAATTAGGTTATTTGGTTGAAAAACTTTTTTCATGTCAAAAATTATTTTCTTCTATCGAAAATTTAACCATTTTATTTTCTCTTGAGTTTTTTTTATTTTCTCTTTGTAGGCTGATTATTCAACAATTTTGTTGAAAGTTTAATTATTATGTTGAAAAGTCAACTCTTCTGTGAAAAATTTATGTATTTTGTTAAAAAATCGTTCTTTTTCTTTTGTATTATTAGCTATTACATTTTTTGTTCAACATTTATTTTTAGGTTGAAAATCGAACTAGAATTTTTCCCCTCTCCTTTCCCACTAAAAAAATTTATATTTAAAATTAAAAAATGTAATAAAAATTCATACTCAATGAATTAAGATCTATTAACATATTATTATTCTAAGCTTAATTATTGCCATATCTAATGTTAAATGTTCTAATATTTAAAAATAGTAAACTCACGAAAATACAATTCAAAATGAAAAAAAAACAATTATAAACAATTAGACTTTATAATTGAATCAATATTAATTTAACAAATTATTACTGTTGAATGAATCAAAATTTATTTAACATAGAACTAGCACATGAACTTTTTTCATATCAAACAAAAAGTTCCAAAAAGTTTTATAGCAACTTTTGCATGGCAATAAAACTCTAAAAAAACTTAAAATTTTATAGGCCAATGCAGCTGCGAACGTCAGTTCGTATAGCGTATCGCTATTTCACATGAAAAAACGTCTTATTTATGCATGTATGCATGGGGTAGCAAGTCTCAATTCCTGCCTACATAAAAGGGTTTTAGATTTTATTCTCTCGCCTTCGATGTTGAAATTTAAATTTTTGGTTGATCTCAAAACCAGCTATTTTCAGAGTTTATCGGTAGCATACAAAAATATTTGTCCAACTGCTTTGAAATAATATCTCGTTTAAAGTTGAGCAACCACAAATTTAAAGTCTGATTCAAGAAGAAGTGAGGAAAAACAGGGAAAACTAGAAAATTATCGAGAATTTATTCAATGATTGTGTTTTTTTCTAGATTTCAAAATTAATATTTTGGCATTTAAAATTGGCTAGGGTAAGGACAGGCAGCGCTGACCAGTTAACAGTCAATTTATTTTATTCTAAGTTAATGACATGTGGGATTGATCCATTTTTGTTATTTAAAGTCCATCATTATTGTATATTATATTTCTATTAATAATAATTGCATGAATATTACAATGATTTGGTAATTTAATTATTTCGGAAAAGATGTGTTTCGTCGGCTTTGCCCGCCACTGGAGGGTAAAGGCGACCACAGCTTTTTATGTAAATCAAAACGTCTGAAGATGGGAGAATATGAGGGCTCGCTTTTTTCCTATTTTAGTGCTAGAAAAATTATCTTAAAGCATATCAAGTCAGAAGAATAAGTTATTTTGAAGAAATAATAAAAACAAAAAAAAAACATTTTAAAAACTTGCTATTAATAAAGACATATTTAATAGTTTCTTGCTGGCAGCCTAGTAGATAAGTGACTTTTCTACATTACCGATCATTCATCGACAAAATTTATGACACGTGTGCCACCTAAGCACTTGTGAACTATTATTTTGGTCGCGAGTACCTTCCTGTCGAAGCCTTAATTATTTACGACATTTAATATATTTTGGAATTGATTTCACGTTTAATTATTATTATTATTATTATTATTATTATTATTATTATTATTATAATTACGTTCTTTGATATAGTTTCTTAAGACAAAATATAAAAAAAAAAATAATATTTCTGCCAGCGGATCTACCATTCTTTCGTTGACAAAACTGTTTTCGGTATAATTTGTCTTTTAGAATGTACATTTTCAAGATGTGAATAAATCGAAAAAACGGAGGTCCGAAAATTTATTTTTATATACAATAATTTGAAAGCTATGTTAATCCTTAATGAAATTAACGCAGGTTGAACTTATTTTGTCAATTTTCGAAGAAGTTATCAGAAGAATAGAGCAAGTTCTGTTTTCCTAGATTTCGAATAACATCTTATGTGATGAAAACTTTTTTTAATTTTCTCAGGCTTATTTTAAGTTTAATTTCTTTAAAAAATCGCAGAAAGTTAGGAAACTTAAACGATTTATTGAAAATGAGTCTGTTTTATTGAAATATATATTTTTATATTGAAAATTTTTATCTTTTTTGGTTGAAATATCAACTATGTATTATGTTTTTTTATTGAAAATACATCCTTTTGAATGAAAATGAATTCTTTGAACTGGAAATTTCGATAGTGGATTTTTGTTAGTATCTTTTTGAGTCAAAGCTTCAACTGTTTTCTTAAAAATGTATGTACTTGTGTGAAAAGATGTCTTTTTGGTACAAAATTAATATTATCGGTTAAAAATGTAACTGTTTGGTTCATGATTTATGATTTTTTTAATAGTATTTTTTTTCAAATAAAAATCATTTTGTTTTGTTTAAAAATGCAAATCTTTGATAGAGAAATAAACTGTTTCATTCTAATATACAAATATTTTTAATAAAAATAATAATGATCATATTCGTTTGTTTGGTAGAAAATTTAAATGTTTCATAGAATATTTATCGTTTATTTGAAAATTAATTTTCTGTATTACAAATTTAAGTAAATACATTTTTCGTTATTAGTTTAAGATTTTTAAATATTAGACAACAAACAAACAAAAATTTGTTAACAAATTATTCGTTGAAAAATGTTTTCTACGATTTTCCATAATTATACGTTTTTTCAAGTTATATTGCAATAAATTTGAATGGAAACAATATTATGTTTAAAAAAATGTCTTTTAAGATTATCATTGTTTCTATTACGAATAAATTTTATGAACAAATGCAATATTCAGGCATTTTTACACAGAAAAATTTGTTTTTTTCAATATCAATTTTTTTACATTAGGAAATTTATGATCATTTTAGAAAAATTTATAATTTGTTCACATATCTTATGGTTTTTGTAAACAAATTCAATAAAGAAATGCATTATTTGGGTATTTGTCAGCAGAAAAATTCGAGTTTTTTAATGGCATTTTTTTAGTCGGGAAATTCATGATAATTTCAGCAACATTCATAATAAGTTGATAAATTTTATGATTTCTTCACACAAATTTAATGGACGAATGCATTAATCAGGCGTTTGTCGAAAGAAAAATTCGTTTTTTTTATATATCAACTTTTTTAATTTAGAAGCTCATGATTACTTCAGCAAAATTTATAATCTTTAATCAATTTATTGATTTTCTTTTTCAAATTTAATAAACAAATGCATTAATCAGGCATTTTTTGACAGAAAAGTCAGTTTTTTCTATTTCAACTTTTTTAACTAGAAACTTCCTTATAACTTCAGCAAAATTCATAATATTTTGATTTATTTTTTGAAACAAATGCATTATTGGGCATTATCGACATAGAAAAAAAACGAATTTTTTCGTCCACAGATACCCGAATAATGCATTTGTTTCTTAAATATATTTTTAAAAATCATAAAATTTATTAATTGACCATGAATCTTGCTGAATTTACTATAAAGATCCGAGTTGAAAGTCTGAAATCAAAACAAAAAATAATTTTTCTGTAGACAAATGCCCGATTAATGCTTTTATTTATTAAATTTATTTAAAAAAATCATTATATTCATAACAAATTCATGAATCTTACTGAAGTTATCATAAGTTTCCTAATTAAAAAAGTTCACATAGAAAAAAAACTAATTTTTCTGTAGAGAAATACCTGATTAATGCACTTTTTCATTAAATTTGTTTAAAGAAATTATAAAATTTATCAACTTATTATCATGAATGTTGCTGAAATTTTCATGACGTTCCTAATTGAAAAGACTGGTATTGAAGAAACCGAATGTTTTTGCCGACAATTGCCCGAATAATGCATTTGTTTATTAAATTTGTTTAAAAAAATCAAAAGATAATTTTAAAAATTATGAATTTTGCTAAAATTATCATGAAATTCCTAATTAAAAAAAATCGACATCGAAAAAAACACAAATTTTTCTATAGAAAAAGGCCAGATTACCGCATTTGTTCTTTAAATTTGTTTATAATGTAAACAATTAAAATCTCAAGGGACATTTTTTTAAACATAATATTGCTTTCATTTTAATTCCTTGCAACATAACTTAAAAACATTTTTTTATGGAAAATCATAGAAGAAATGTTTTCAGCAAATTATTTGTGTACAAATTTTTGTTTTGTTTATTGTACAATATTGTAACATCCTTAAATAATTTGACTCAATGCAGCTTATGCTATTTTAACCATTTTTCTGTTATTGACGAATACCAGGTATGTCAAATAGAAAAAATGTCCATTTTTTTCGTCATGTTTGTTTATTTATGAAAAAATTGAAAACCTGATTAAAAAATTAGGCTCTACAACTCTCTTAGAAATCTTATCAGCTTTTTAAAAAACTTTTGCTTTAAATCGGTCAATATTTGTGAAATGTATGTTAGTTTAAATCAAAGCATTAAAATTAAAATCTAAAATAAAATGTAGTATTCTAACATTACGTCATTCTTGATCGATAACATCGAAATCTATAAGGAATTTGACTAATTTTTTTTCTTTGTGACGAAAGTAAGTGCAAAATCGTGATAGGGCTTTGCTTTTCAAATAGAAAAGCCATTTCTTTCATCATTGTTGACAATTTAGGAATTGTACATTTGTTAAATATTGCGTTAATGTGCGTTTTTCAAAGGTGCCAAGCGATTATTTTTGCACTCTGAAAGGTACAAGGAGAAAATAAAGATTATCAAAGATTGTGATCCTTCTTATGAATCGTATAAGATTTCTTCAAAATCATTAAGCTTTTCTGATTTTTTTTTTTAAATTCCTTCTAATGCTCTAAAATCATTAAAAATCTTTAAAAGTATCTCGAAACTGACAAAAATAATTCTAATCACTCAAAATATTTTAAATTGTTCTACATTCCTCAATATCTCGAAAATCCTTCAAAACATTGGATTTTTTTAATCCAATCAAATCCAAGTGAAATGTGCGATTTCAGTTAAGGAAAATGGCGCCGAATGAAGAGTTAAAGACTCTCTCGTTATCATTTCAAGAGGATGTGAAAACTACAAACTCAAATCTCAATTCGATGTCTGATGATATCAAGACACTTAAGAACTCAAACGAAAAACTAAATTGAAGAGCTCCAAGCCTACAAAACAAAATGCTTTCTCCTACAAGAAAAAAGGGAATCTTTGAAAAACAGTTAATTTTGCTTAACAAAAAGATTGTATATCTGGTTTGCAGAAAAAGACCAAAAAACATTATTTTCTTCAACGTAGAGGATAATTAGAATAGCAACGAGAGTATCTAGGAAACTGTCAACAAAATCTTCGAACAAGCAGAAATCAATACACCGCCGGATTGCTAAGAGGAAATCACAAGAATTGGAAAGAGGGAGGGACCAAGACCAATTTTAATCACTTTTACCTACTCGAAATACAAGGGAAGCATATTTTAAACGGCAAAAAATTGCGTTCTCTGAAGTCGTATTTCTCGAATGATCTCACTCGTTATCAAAGAGAAACATTTAGGAAAGTTAGAGAATGTCAACTAGCCCTGGAGCGACTTGGCAAGATCGCTGTTATGAGAGGAACCCGACTCTCTGTGGACAATGCATTTTGTGATTTGTTAGAGGCTGAAAAACTACTTGCAAAGCAACATTAGGATGACTGCCAATCGGATGGAGGAGATTCAATAGCATCTTTAAGCTCAACAGCTAGCAGGAAAAGAGGCAGTCCTTCAGAACTAGAGTTATTAATGATAGACAAAAGCAAAAGTCCCAGCCATATTCAAAAGAAGCAATCAATAAAATCTTTCGTAAGTGCAATTAAAGGAGAAGAAAAGTCCAGCATGGTACCAAATACATAAGGAGTTCACAAATAAAAACATTGTGACGACTTTCGTTTTGGAAGGCACGAGTATTTAATAATCTAGATGACCTTTTTAATTATACTTCCGTCAATGACATTACCTGTATGAGTGAAACATGGCTAGCTTCGTCTCTACAGGCTATCTATCCCTTTATAAATTTTGGACTTTGAAGTAATCTACATTCAAGCTTCGAGATAGTCTACAAAGGTTAGAGCAAGATGAGGCCTTCTTATTAACTCTAATCCGAGTAAATAGAAAACAGATACAATTTGCAAGACGAAAGAATATATATTTGTAGAACTGAAAGGTAATTTCTTAAATATCATAATAGGGTCAAAGTGTTCTTCTCCAAATTAAAACATTGAGACAGTTTTAAACAATTTGAGCGAACTTCTTATGAAATACCAGGAAAATATCCAAGTTGGCCTATATTAGTTGGAGGGGATTTAAATGGCAAGGTTGGGGAATGAAACCAATTGGAAGAAGAAATTTTTTGTAATAGTCTAAATTTAAAAGGCATAAAAGATCAAACCTTTGTCCTGAAATAGACAAAAGGGGTAAGCAGGTAGTTGAATGTTTCCAAAAAAAAGGATTTCTTATCATTAACGGTAGGACTACAGGTGACTGTCCGGCAAAATGAACCTTCTTAAGAGGAATAAGTACATTAATGATTGAATTAGTTTCGTCTAATTATTTGGACATACAAATAATCAGGGATTTTAATGTTATAAGGGTCTCGACTAGATCTGAGCACTTTCCGGTAGCCGTAACCTTATTAGATAACTCGACATCTGATTGTAATAATAAATCCTCTACTTCTTATTTCAAATGGAATAACTATAATGTATCTGAATGTAAAGAAGATATCTGTTACCCCTGGAATTAAAATTCTGCTTACTTTTCGATCAACGAACTTTCAAATAATTTTATTGTATTATTAAAGAGACAGCAACTAATTCAAATATGATTGTAACCCCGAGCAAAAAGTTTAGACAATCGAAACCGTCGTTTGATGATGAATGTAAAAAGAGCTTGATCGAATTGAAAGAAATACTAAAAAGTGTGAAAAAGAAAAAATTTGAAACTGATATATTATTGATCTACGAAAATACAAAAAAAACATGTCTAACTACTGCTTGCTAAAAAGGAAACTTATAGGACTTTTCTATTGCATTCTTTTACAATGGAAAAAGACTCCAAACAATTTTGAAAAAAATTAATAATGATAAATCCAAATCATCGAGCACAGATTTTATAGGCTTAGACACCTAGGAAAAGTAATTTAGATCTAATTATCCTGGCCGGGATCCTGACTTTTAGTCGTTCACATTTAATGATACAGTAAACCCATATCTTGACTCAAATATCATTTTGGACGAAACATTGACTATTCTATGGAATTTTTTTTTCCTTTTAATTGAAAATTCATCTGTTACGAAAGAAATTTATTCTTTCATGAATAAATGCAACTATTTGATTGAAACTTCAACTTTAAAAAAGAAAATTTGTTGTTTTGTTATTAAAACTTCCTGTGATTTAGTACAAATTTCTTCTTTCATAAATAAATATGCAACTATTTGGTAGATAATTAAACTATTTTGTTGAAAATCCATCTTTTTTGTTTGAAAAATATTCTTTTTTGAATAAAAATTCAATTTCTTTCGTAGAAACTTATTTATGTTTTTAAAATTCATAGTTTGATAGTGAAAAGTTAAATGAAATCTGTTTCAATAGAAAACTCAACTTTTTTTTTTTAATTTATCTTTTTGATTTAAAAAATCACCTGTTTTAGTATAAATTACATTGTTTTAGGAAAATGTAACTTTTTGCCTAAAAATAATTTTTCTTTGCTTAAGTAATAAAATAATTTGTTTAAAAAATTTGGTTAAATCATTTTGTTAATAATTACCTTTTTTGTTGAAAATTTATATTCATATTTGAAAATTCATCTCTTTGGTTGAAAGTTTAATCATTTTGTTGAAAATTAATCTTTTGTTAATTGAACATTCAACTACTTGGGTAATAGTTAAACTACATTGTTAAAAATTTATTTTTGGGATTATAGGATATGCATTTCTTTAAAAATTAAACCATTTATTGGAAAATAATTTTTTAAAATTAATTTTTTGACAGAAGATGTAACTTTACCAATTTTTAAGATTGATCTTTTTCAGTAAAAACTTATTCCTTTTTGGTAAAAAAATAATTCTTCAAGGTTGAAAATTCAATGCAGGTGGGTTGATTGAAGGTTCAATAAATAAAATAAACTTTTATTAATTTTTAGGGAGAAAAATCTATATTTTTTGGAAATTCGTATTTTTTGCTTTAAAATTATTTTTGTTGTTTATAAATCCCATTATTTTGTTATTGAAATATAAACTATGACTCTTTTTTATTGGAAATTTCTCTTTTTAGGTTCCAAATTCAATTATTATGTAAAAAATTCAAGGATTTTGTTAAAATGTCATATTTTATAGTAGAAAAGACATTTTTTTGTTTCAAATTAATGAATAAGTTTGAAAATTTTACATTTGTTTTTGAAATACTTATAAAATATTCTATGCTAAAATTATCGTAAAATTAAAATGCAGGTTTATGAATATTAATGATTTGAAATGAAAAATTATTCAAGGAGAAATCAGGGAATTTTGAAACTGTTCTCGGTTTCGCATTTTTCCGCAAGAGGCGCTACGAGCGATGCAAACTAACTGAATCCGAATTCACGCGTCCAAGTTTTCCGGGAGTGGGGTCTCCTTATACTACGCCGTTGTCATGAGTCGCCGGATATTGAGGTTATAACCTCAATTACGGCACATTATAATTTTTTGTGATGGATCGCCTAATCACACACTTTCCAAATTGCCAGCAATGATAAAAGAAATGGCTTTTCTATCTTAAAACCAAAGCTGTATCACTATTTTTTACTTCATTTCGCATAAATTAATTAATTTCAGTCAAACCAAGTGTATACAGATTATATTATAGATTATATGCCGAAAGTGGTAAGCCCTGAACTAGACTTGAAGGTCAAGGTATGTCCTGGGCTTGTCAATAAAAAAATTGGTGAGCCCAGGGCTCGCCACTTTCATGCGAAGGCTTAGAGTCGTTATGGTTACGGCTCATTACTGCTCATTGTTCAAACCTGAAAGTCACAATTTTTAATACTCGCACTTGTAATACATTTTATTTTAAATTTCATTTTACCGCGAAAAACTAGAAATTAGTCAAAGGACAAGTTTCTACTAAAAATCATTGGAGGCTGTTTGACCTACTCTTTTAGCATCATCGGGTAGCCACTTGCTCCATTCTGATATATCCTTAACTAGAAAATAAAAAAAAACTGGTGAGCTCTGGTCTAGACAATAAAAAAATTGGTGAGCACTGGTCTAGACAATAAAAAAATTGGTGAGCCCTGGGCTAGAGAATTTTTATTTTTTTGAGACCACCTTAGTAGACAATCTGCAAATTGAAGTAAGCTAAATGTCGCCAATGCATAAACCAGGTCGTAACATTCTGATTCTGTGAAACGAACTTAACCCCATTATCGTTGCTCGTTGGTTCGATTATCGTCGGGCGGAGCGGGGCACGAAGGTCATTTTCTGACAGGGAAGTTTCGCGATCCAAAGGGAGGCGGAATGGCAGAGGAAAGCGATGGCTGAGGGGTAGAGGGTGGATAAGAGAAGCGTTGCGTTGTGGGGGAGGGGGTTTGGGAAATACATCGTACAAAATATGGCGGCCAACGCGATCCTCCACGGGGCAACTTTACAACCCACCTCCTCCATCTCGTCCTTTCCATCTCTCGCTTCGGTCCCGCAACTCATCAGCATGAATATTCATTATTCGATGATATTTCTCTTGCCCCATACCAATCCCGGCACCTTCAACAACCCCCATCACCCCCTCTGTCCGCCCGCGATTCCACCCTATTCGTAGGATCGTTAATTTATAACTACGATCGGCAGTCGGAGGGATCCTTATTGCCCACCCCTTTTCACTCAGCCGTTAAGGCATTTCGCGTTCGCATGTTATTGGAATTTCAAAATCTTCATCACTGTTTACGATCCTTTCTCCCAAGACAAGGCTGCTGATTGGCGTCTTTATGCGAAGTTGTGTTAGAATGCTGAGGACACATTTTTTATGCAGAATAGGGGTAATGTCTCCAATTCAAGAATTTCAGGGAAATTTCGAGTATTTTTGGATTGATACATGCTAGCTTTAGAGAATTAAAATTTAAAAAATTACAATGAGAATAGAATAAAATTTAAAATCCGATTTAACGTCCGATAATCAAGTTGATCCGCAGAATTCCCGAAAATAAAACCAAGAATCTAACAACCAAATTTAGACAACCACCATCAAATTTTCATATTGCAATGTAAAAAAAAAACAATGTAAAAATCAAACAAATCCCCTTCATTTGGTTGATTGCCTATCCATTTTTCTATCCTCTTTTTTATTTTTTTCCAAATGTGAAAATGATTTTATTTTAGGGAAAAAAAGGAATTTTTTCAGATAACAATATGAAAATTTCATTGTTGTTGTTTAAATTTGGTCCTTAGGTTCTTTGTTCTATTTTCAGGAATCCTGCACAATAATTTAGAGATTTTGATTTTATTTAAAGAAAATTGGTGAAATGATACACTACCATTAAAAAGTATTTTCACAGATAAGGGACCGTACTTAAATCACGTAACCACTAAGAGAGGGGGGGGGGGCTCGAGACAATTTGTTACGATTCGTTACTGTAGGGCGGAGGGGGTCCTTCATTCATGTACATAATTTGTGCTTTGTAAAAACTTTCTCTTGAAGATTATCTTTTTCGATATAAATTTTATTATTTGCTGGAAAATTAAAACATTTTCTTAAAAATAAGTCCTTTTTCGCTGAAAATTCAAATGTTTTGTTAAAAATTCATCTCCTTGGGTTAAAAATGCGATGCTTCCCTACAACACCAACCTTTTGTTAAAAATTCACGAATTGTTGCTGATAAGTCAACTGAAATTTTCTTTGGATGAAAACTATTTTTTCGGAAAATTTGTCTTTTTGATTTAAAAGTTTATTTTCTTCAGTACAAACGTTGCACCTTTCTAGGATGCAATTTGTTTAAAGTTCCTATTTTGGCGTTAAAAGGTCAATTTAAATATTTTTGAATGAAGATTCAACTATTTTTTTAAACATGTTTCTTTTTGTTTAAAGATTTACCTGGTTTAGTACAAATTAAATCTTTCTTTAATAAAAATGAAACTTTTCGGTTGAAAGTTCAACAATACTGTTGAAAAGTTATACTTTTTGGTATAGAATTCCACTATTTAGCAAAAAATTATATTTTTGCTCACAATTCATATTTTGCGTTTGAAAAGTGAACTAGAATCTTCTTTAAATAACAATTTAACTTTTTTTTCTTAAAGTTTTTCTTCTTCTAATTCATCTGTTTCAGAAGAAATTTTAACTTACTTAAAAGAACATGCATCTTTCTTGAATAAAAATCCAACTTTTTAGTAGAAAATCTACCGATTTTTTTGGAAAGTCATACTTTCTTATTGAAAATTCCGCTTTTATGTTGAAAATTTGAATACTTCGTAGAAAATTTACTTTTTGTTACAAATTTCTTTTTTGGTGCTGAAAAATGAACTGAAGTATTTTCTAGATGAAAGTTCAACTTAAAAAATGGTCTTTTTTTATTTAAAATTCATCTGTTTTAGTTGAGATTTCATCTTCCTTGAATAAAATTTAAAATGCAGCTGTTAAGTAGAGAGTTTAGATATTTTGTTAAAAATTCATCCTTTGCGATAAAAATCATCTCTGTGGATTGAAAACTCAATTTTTTTCGTAAAAATTTATATTTTTTTATATTGAAAAGTCAACTGGAATCTTTTTGAATAAAAATTAAATTATTTTTTAAAATTTGTTGTTATTAACAAATAAAAATTCATCTGTCTTAAGAGAAATTTTATCTTTTCAAGTAAAATACAACTATTTGGTAGAGAATTCAACAACTTTGTTAAAAAATCATCCATTTTGGTTTAAAATTCGTCTTTTTTGTGGAGAATAAAATTTTTTGTCTCAGAAACTTATTTCTCGATGAAAATGCATATTTTTATTTTTTTAAAATTGACTGAAATATTTTTTCATTAAAAATTAAAATATTTTTTTTTATTTATCTTTTTGATTTTAAAATTCATCAGTTGTAGTAGAAATATCGCTTTTTGGTTAAAAACTATTCTCTTTTTTAATTTTTTAGATATTTTGTTTACAAATAATCTTCTTAAATTGATCATTTAACTACATATGTAAAAATTAAACAACAATGTTAAACAAATTTTTATTGAATGCTTATGTCTTTTGTTGAAAATTTAATAGTTAAGTCGAAAAGCCGTTTTCTTGATTTTAAATTAATTTTTAACTGAAAATGTAACTTCCATTTTTTTAAGATTGATCTTTTTAGTTCAAAACTTTCCTTTTTTAGTAAAAAAGAAATAATGTTCTTGACTTGAAATTTCATGATTTTCGGGTGAAAATGCTTCATTTTCGTGAAAAATAAATTGTTTGCAAAAAAGTCATATTTTGGTTTGAAAATCTAATTTTTGTACATAAAATTCGTCTTGATTTCCCAATTATTTTTTAAATATAAATTTCATCTTTTTTGATAGAAATATAGACTATGACGCTTTTTGTTGGAATTCATTTTTTCAGGTTGTAAATTCGACAATTATGTTTCAAATTTAATTATATTAATTATATTAGAAAAAAAATTTTTGGATTAAAATAAATAAATAAATTTGAATGTTTTAAATTTGACAAGGAAAAATAAGCGATTTTTAAAAATGAAGTTCTCGGACACCCTGCCCAATTCTACTCGCAATAACTAGAAAAAAAATTTTGAAACAAAACATTCGTACAATAGGAGGGAAGGAGGGGGGGGGGGTATATTAAAGAACCAATTGCATGCTTATGAAATTCTGCAATTCTGCGTCAACTGACCCTTAACTGAGATCACGCAATTTTTTTAAATTTAAGAATCAACTGGTTTTGTGATTAATAAAACTTGTCGAAGAAAATTGTAAGGGCTTTATGTTTGAAATCTGACCTTTAATTTAAGCCGAAAATACTTCAAAAATCTTGACTGATTCCCAAAATATGACAAGAACTTTCAAGCGTGTCTGCTTTGAATTTGCTTTATAATATTTTATAAATTTGTTTAATTTAAAGTTATAAATTTGCAGCAAAAACACTATCATAATTTATAATTTTTAAAGATTTTAATCCTGTTTAAATTATAATGATTTTTGTTTTAGAATGCCAATATTTTGTTTAAAACGCTAACGTAGACTAAATGTGTTTAAAAAATGTAATAGTCCTTGAAACCTCATTTTTTAAAAATTATAAATACCCATTTCTGACTTAAAATGGTAACATAATTCAAAATTTTTAACAGATTCTAAATCTGATTAAAATTAGAATTCTCTTGTTTTCAATGACCAAATATCGGTATAAAACGCTAACATAACCTAAAATTGTTATAATTTATGAACCATTCAATCCTAATACTTTTCTTTAAAAAATGCTGGCAAAACCAAAAATTTAAAATGTTGACAATATTTTTAATCTTTTGAAGATAATAATTTGGGATTAAAAAATGCCTGTTTTAAGTGTAGAACGCTAACATAACCTCAAATTGTTGAAATGGTGGAAATTTCCGGTATCTTTCCTCTACAAATGTTCTGCTAAAAAAAAAAATGAAGTTGGACTCTGGGGTACTATTATTTTTTTTGATCCTGGTGAAATGATACATATTTTGAACTTTTTTTTTTTTATTTCATTCTTATTTCAAGAAATTTTTTTTGAAACTATGTATGACGAGAATTTGTGAACATTTCGAAAAAAATTAGAATAAACTTTTCTGGTGTTGGACTTTTTAAATAATGTTGTACTGCAAAAGTCCTCAAAGCACTTTTAAAAATGTCGAAAAAATGTTATAGAATTTTTATAGAACTTTTTCCATCATTTTGAAATTAAAAAAAAAAATAAAGAAAAGTTTTTACATAAGCAGTTATTTTATTTGGGATGCCAATGAGATTTTATTTTACTTGAGTTGATGAACACCGTCTATTTTCGCTTTGCAAAATTGTAATTAAAAATTTTTTTGATTTTTTGATTTTTTTCCTTGTATGTCATTTCTAATATTTCTGGGTGTTCCAGTACATTTTTAAGAAATCAAGTTTTATGTTTGTTAATATAAAAAAATTTTTTAAATATTTTTATAATTTTTATTTTTATTTTTTTTATAAAAGACGATCAATGTTTTCCCTAGTGTATTTTTAGCAGTTAAAAACCCCCAGTTTTTTTAAATACCTTTCAGTGCTAGTTGGAAAATGATTATTTCAAAAATTACAAAACTCAGTTTTCCAAAAATTTACTGTGTAAAGCATAAAAAACAAATACATGATTTATCAAATTTTGTACCTTGACCTTAAATCATGACATAACCTAAGAAAATTGTTGTGCCTGCGCACGCCGACTGAAATCGAACGCAGACACGCTTGAAAATTTTTTCTTATGTCAATTGAATTTTTTTTACGGTTTCTAAATTACATCACGAATTGAATTTAATGTACAAAACATCAGAGATTCTCAGAAATCACCGCTTTCGCGGCCGAAAATAGTGATCGCTGACTAAAATCCAACGCAGACACGCCTAGAAACTTTTGATCAGATATTGGGAGCCCGTAAAGATTGTTGTTAATTTTCTCCTCAGTTTAAATTAACAATAAGACTTAAGTCACTATGCAGTATAAATTTCAGAGTTCAGCTACAACTTTCCTAGGCAATGATATGAATTAAAGCCGAAGTGCAAAATTCGAGAAATTCATTGATTTCTTTCTAAATCAAAATTTTCAATAGAAAATACATATTAGCATTCATTCGGCGTGGAATTTACATTCTTTCCAACAATTTTTTAAAAGAACTGCTCCCATTTTTTTCAACGATAAATTACGTTTCAAAGTCAGGAGTAATTTTTAGTACCGCTCGCGCTAGCCGTGTAGATAATTTCCGACGGTAGTGTATAAAAGTGCATTCTATCGTAAATTCCGGTACAGTTCAGTAAGTGGCGCAGGCTTTGCGAATAGGAAGTATTCACGTTTACGTTTTGCAGCAGCTGGAAAGCCGATGTATGCTCTTAAAGAATTGCCGGCACAGAAGAGTGACGAGCATGAAAAAAAAGGTAACGACAACATATACTGCGGTTATGCTTGCAAAACAGATTCGTGCCAAGAGTTCGTTACTTTTCGAGCGTTTTCGACGTAATGCCTTCTCCGATAAGGCGGCATTAGCTTTACCTCCTCACCCACTATGCCGCAACGAGCATCAGCCCCTCGCCGTGGCTGAGACTCTGCAAAATCCTTCCGCTCGAAAGGAGGCTCGGATAAAAATACCATTTGAATACTCGACGAATACGAGAGTCCTCGACATCATTTATAACGCGTGACAATAAAGTTCTCCGGCTGGTAGTAATCTTTATGGCGCGATACATGCCACTGCAGGCCGACACACGACGCGCGCTTTTACGATATGCTAAACACACCTCGCCCTATTCGAAAAGATTCGACTTTTATCATCCTCTTTAGTGTATATTCTTCCGTGCCTTCAAGTCAATATTTCCTGTATATTTTCACAATGCAACTCTTGATTCAACTTGAAATTTCTTGATCTCAGTTCAACCGCTAGAGCGAGCGGTACCAAAAACCACTGATGACTTTGAAACTGGATTACTGTGTCGGACATAAAGCTAGAAGCTTTTTTAGGAGCGTTTATAAGGTTTTAAAATTTCGCGTTAAACGACCCCTAGAAGAGATATTTATGAACTTTTTAAGCGAATATATTACTTAAGAAGCTATTTTTAAAATTCAGGGATTATCGAATTTTGTACCTCGACTTCAACTCGTGCTGAGCAAAGTAGCAGAGAAAATTTGAATCTCAGAGGACGTAATCTTTGAAATATTATCTCTAATGATGACGAAAATATATTTTTTTATTTAAACGGATTTTCGAGATATGACTAGAAATGTCCAAACATGACTGCGTCGGGTTTTTGTTATCTGAACACGCAGACACGCTTAGACATTTTTAGTCATCTATCGCGAGCCTCTAAAGATTTTTAAATATTTCTTGGCTTCAATGAAATTTAATACTTTAAAGATTACGTCCTGTAAATTGCATATGTTTGAGACATTTTTTACGCCATAATACGATTTGAGATTGAGGTACAAAACCATTAAATTTTTCGGCTTCCGCGGCCGAAAGCCCTGAAGTCCTCTTGAAATCCGACGTAGACGCGTTTAGACATTTTGAGTTATATTGCAAATTTTTGAGGTTATCTTGGCTTGAATTGAAGATAAGACTTGAAAGCATGTTTGTTATAAATTTAAGATTTTTTTTCTACAAGTTTCCTAAGTTATTCCAGAAGTTAAAGTTGAGGTACAAAATTCGAGAAATTCTTTAATTTTATAAAAATCTTTTTGCGGACAGGGTTCGAGCTCACGACACTATTGATGCTAATTCACACTTCTTTTTAGTGATCCCATTATTTCCTTGCAAGTGATTTTAAAGATTGCGACTGATTCAAAGCGCTTTTAAAAATTTTACTAATTTCAGGAATTTGAAAGGCTTTAGCGTTTTTTGGGTATTTGAAAAAAATCCAAACACGCTTCAGACAATTGCAAAGTTTTTAAAAGAATAAATCAAATTTAGAAAAAAATTATCTGGCTGGATAGAATTTGATAGTTTTTCATATTTATGAAGAAATTTGAACAGATATTACAAATAGCGTGGTAATTATAATTCACTAGATTTCAAAATATTTCAAGAGATTTATAGTGATTTTACTAGAACTACCAGATTTTATACTATCTTAAAGGACTATAAGGGTTTGAAAAAATTTAATGGATCTCAAAGGATTTAAATTATTTCAGGGTATTTCACGAGATTTATAGAAATTTCAATATTTTGAAAATTTCAAAGGATTTAAAAAATTTTTAAAATCGACTGTTTCAAAAAATTCACAAGATAAAAAGATTTCAATAAATATCGATGGATTTAAAAGATTTCAAGGAATTTCAAAGGTTTTGTCGCAATATGAAATTATAGAACTAATAAGGAGATTAGAGAATTTTAATGGGTTTTAAAAGACTTTATAGGATTTTAAAAGATTTCATCATATTTAAGAAGCTTTAAAAGATATTATGATTTTTAAGATGCTTTAAAGGATTTTACTTCATTTTTGTGGGATAATTAGGATATTTTATCATCAATTTAGGGAATTTTAAAGAAATTCAAGGAGTATGGGTATAATAAGAAAAACATCAAGAAATTCAAATATTTTTTTTAATCTGAAGGATTGGTAAAGAATTTAGTAGGAATAATTAAAATACTTATTACAAACAAGCAAAAAAATTTATATTTTGATATTATTGTCGATTCAGTTTAAATCAATAAATATGATAAATTTGGAACTATTCTAAGAGTTTTTCAAACATTTTAACTAATTAAAAAAAATTAATCCGTTTTAAAGAATCAATTTTTTTTTAAGGCAAGCGGTTTGAAATAATTTTGTAGGAATATACCAGACTTCAAGATGTTTCTATCGAAATTTGGAAAATAAGTTAAATTAAATTTGAAGGTATTTCTACTGATGTAAAAGATTTTAAAAGCTTTCAAAGAATTAAAAAAAATTTCAAAAGATTAGAAGATTTAAAGATTTATTGGGATTTTAACGGTTTTTTTCTTTAGTGAATTTTCATGAATAAGTTTAGACGATTTAAAAACGAAATTATTTTAAATCAAATTCAAAGTACATATTTTAAAAACACCTATTTTTGCTACAACATAGTAGAATTTTTAACTAAAAAAGGAAAATTAAAAAAAAGTTTAATTTTCAACCAAAATTATGAGTTTTTTAAGCAAAAGATTAAATTTATACTATAAAGGAAAAAAATGTTAAGTAGTTAAATTTTTAACCAACGAAATAAATTTGCAAACTAGAAGGATGATTTTCTAAAAAAAACTCAATTTTTAAACCCATCGTTGAATTTTCAATAAAAAAATTTTCAACCTACAACATATTTTTTCACCCAAAATATAAACTAATTTTCAATTAAATACATGAATATTCATTCAATCGTTTCATTGTTAAACTAAAAGAGGCGAATTTTCAACCAAAAACGGATAAGTTTGAATTTTTAAGGGAAAAAACTGGTTTTAATCAAAATAGTGTATTTTAAACCAAAGAGATGAATCTCCAACCAACAACGTAATATTCAAAAGTTAATATTCCAATGACAAAATATTTTTAATTCAAAGCCAGTCAGGTTTCAATCAAAAATACAACAAGAACAAAGAAAAGACAAATTCACGACCAAAGAGAAGAAACTTCAGCTGGCAAAATTTGAATTAAAAAGAGTTGAATTAAAAAAAAACGGCTTACAAAAAAATAGATTTTTGAACTTTAAAATATGGTTTTTCTTAGTTCTCGCGATAAACAACATAAAATTTTTTGAAACATGTACTATAAAACATACTTCTGGTAAACAATAATATTCTGTTTGTGAAACTAAGAACATGTAAGAAAAACTAACCGCTCTTGAAATATTAAGGTTTTTTGTTTCAAACTGAATAACTGAACATTTAACTGCATTTGATGAATGAAATATAAACTTTTGTTAATTATTTTAATAAAAAAAGCTATTTTTCATATATTAAATTTGAGTTTTCGCTGTATTTGGACCCACATTCGGAGAAGTGCGATGAGTAGTGGGGTAGTAAGGGTAGGAAAGGAAGGGAGAGGAACTTAGAGTGAGGATGATAGGGAAGAAAAGGGTAGTGATGGGGGCGAAGCGTGGGGAGTGGGATAGTAGTGTAGGAAAATTGAGGGAGGGTAGGTGATAGGAAGCTGGTAGTGTGAGAAGGGAAGTGAGCGGAGGAGAGGCAAGCCAACGAGGGGAGAGGTATTAAGGAAGGGGAAGTTAGGGAAAGTTAAGTAAGGAAGAGATAGTACTAGTAATTAATTGAGGGGTAGCGAAGTATGCCGAGTGGTGGCTTAGTAAGGTAGGAGAATTGCGGCAGGCTAAGCGATAAGAAACTGGCATTGAGGGAAGGAAAGTAAGCGGGGATGTGAGGGGAAGATGTATAAAGGGAAGAGAATTGAGGAAATGCTTAAAGTATTAGGACAGGGGAAGTGAAGGAGGGGTCATCATGGGATGGAAAGCGTTTGAACGGGAAGTTTATTAAATGAGGAGATGTAAGGGGAGGTAAATTTACATAAGGGAGGGATAGTAAGGTTGATAAATAGAGGGATGGGGTAGTAACAAAAGCGAAGTGTGCAGAGGGGGAGTAGGGTAGGAGAAGTCAGGGAAGGTAACTGATAGAAATGTGGTATTTAGGGATGGTTAGTAAGGGGACGAGAGGCTAGTGAATGGGGGGAAGGGTGTTATGGGAGGGTAAGTGAGATAAACATTAAAGTATTAAGATTGGGGAAGTGGGGGGTGTGGAGGGGCACAGGTGGTAGCAAAGTGTGGGGAAGGGAGGGATAGTAAGGTAGGAGAAGTGAGGGAAAGTGAGGGAAATATGTATTAAGGGAGGGGAACTGAGGGAAGGGTTGAAGTATTAAAACAGGGAAAGTGAGAGAGGGGGTATCATGGAATGAAAAGTGATCGGACGGTAGGTTCATTATGGGAGAAGATATGAGGGGGAGGAAGCAAAGTGGGGCAGGGATAGTGATGGCGAAGAAGTAAGTAGAGGGGATGTGTAGTAAGGTCGATGAAGGGAAGTGACGGACGGGAAGTGTGAAAAGTGGAGAGTAGTGAGGGAGGGGATGTGAGACCTCAACTGAAGTCTTAATAAGTTATGAAACCATTCCTTAAAAACACTAGGTCCCAACTTTTTATGTTTTAACAATATGTCTTTAAGTATTTTTGTATTATTCATTACAATGCTGATTACTCTTTAATTGCTTTCAATAAAATGATTTTTATAATGAATTTCCTATAATTTATGAAATATTATGCATTCTTTTGCAATCCCATTGTAATGTTGAAATCTTGCAATGAAGTATACACCGGATATCCGTTCAATTAACCCCTCCGTGCAGAGTATTATTTCTGTAAATTGAAAGTGTTCTTGTAACTTGTCTGCCTCGCCCCTTATTCGACTTATGAGAATGGAAGCGTCGCAGGTGAAAACAACAAAGAAAAAAATTGATAAAATAATAATTGTTTTCAAACAAATATTCAGGATATGAGAATTTTATTACTCAAATTTGATAATTTATGGAAAAGCTTGAATTGAGCTTCTGGTTTCATATAAAAGTCAGAGTTCAGGTTTGATGTCATCGCGAGCGCGAAGAAGGGTATCTGTTATCCGAATCTCGCCGGCTTGTTTATGGCGTGGTGACGTTAGGACGGGGTAGCCGGGTCTGCGGATTGGCTTTCATTAATCCGCTAACCCTATCTACTCCAACCACCCCTAAGACACACCACCCTTCGGTTCCGTTCCGTCCGTGAGTGTATATTATAAATTGTAATATACGCAACGCGGTAGCGAGTATCTATCTATATTTTGCACCGCAGATTCTCCACGCGGCAAGCCTAGGCTTGAATATTTCAAAGCAAGCGAGCATTAAAGCTACCCTTCTTGCTCTGCCTATTAGACTCGACACTCTTACCCCCTACCATTTCTAAACCCTTTCTTTTATCTGAGATCATACACAACATCGGAAACTAATCCAAGAGCACCTACCAATAAATCAATTTTTAATAGCCTCACCTGATTGGGAAATCAGGAAAACCGGGAAATGACCGGGATTTTTTCTTGGAATCGACTAATATGTGACAGATTGCAACTGAGATGAGGCAGGGTGGTAGAGCAACTCTCACCTATCGATTTTGAATTGAAATATGTTAAGTATGAAAAATAAGAGAACAAGCATTTTTTTATTTTTCTCTAATATGAAGGTTATGGAAGCTATAGCGATTTAAGAAATAACCTCAAAATCTGAGGTTGTCGCACAAAACTATTCAAATGACTCGTGTTTTCTTCATTGTTCAATATTTTTTAATTATGTTTCGCTAATTTCATGTGGATTTTAATGATCTTTCTTTGCTCGTTAATTTTTTTTTTTCAAAAAGCTGAAAATTAAAAAAGTTATAGCTGTGTTTCGAAAAAAATTTTAATGCGATTTGCTCCGAAAGGCCATCGCTTTTGCTGACAATTTTATCAGAGATAGCTGATTACAAGTTGTAAAAGTTACGCTATACGAGAATTTCCACTTCTAATTTATATTGGAGTAAAATAATTGAAAAAAATCTGCCCGAGACGCGGGTACATCCTCATCGCGCGCGGCTCGCTTCGCTCCCAAGTTTAAGCGCCTAGAACGCGCAACTGTTGTTTCTCGCGCTTCTTGCTTGGCGTTGTATTTATCTCGTGCTTCGCGCTCGATTATGTACTTACCTGGCGCTACGCACTCGGTCTTTATATTTTCGTACATTCTTGCGCAAACATTTTAAAATTAAGACTCAAAACATCCACCACTGTAATTTTGTACTAAACAATTTCAATTTTATTTAAACAGATTTTAAGGTTTTAAATTATATTTTTTACCTATCTTTGTTTTGTATTTGAACCTTTTTTTTAGTAGATTTTGTAGAAGCTTTCTCAGTAGATTTTGTAGTTTTTACAGTAGATTTGACAGTTTTTGCCTTCTATTTTTCTATTTCTTTAACTTGAACTTGTGGACTTTGTGCTGTTCGAGATACAAATAGTTTAACTTCGTTGTTTTCTTTCCTAGTTTCAATTAACTCAATCAGTCAAGCTTGTCTATTCATCTACACTGAAAAAAATATTTGTTTGTCCGAACAAAAGTTCGTTCAAATTTGGTAGGCATAACAAAATTTTTCGTAGGTTGAACGAATTAATTTGGGTAAACCAACCAAATATTTGTAAAATCAATCAAATTATTTTTTAGGGTAAACCAAAATTTTGTAGACTTGACAAAATAGTTATGTTGAAAGAACCAAATATTTGTATGCTTAATCAAATTATTTTTTGTAGAAAAAACCAAACTTAAGTAGGCACAATTATTTTGTTGGAGGAACAAAGTTTTTTCTGTATATGAAACAAAAGCGAAAAGGGAAAAATTTCATTGATTAAATGAAATGCATTTTATTCAGGAAGAATTATTTTAGTCAATTACAATTAAATTTCAGGGTCTCAATGGTTAATTAAAACGTTACTTCTTAAATAAAATGTATTTCATTGAATCAATGTATTTTTTTCTTTTAGCTCTTCTCCCAAATAGAAAATATTTTATTTTATTTACAAATAAAAATAAAGAAGTTAAGACCTTAAATTAGAAACTTACCATTATAATTTATAAGAACATAGATACGATAAAGACAAATATTTATTTGAATGATTGATAACAATTTTTATAACACACACTTATTAATAAGATGTTTCAAATGTAAGTCCATTTACATTACTAAGAATGCATGCAGCTTTAACGCACTGCAAACTTTCGTAGGACAAACAACGATATTCGTAAATAACTTTTATTTTATAAGCATTTACTTACGAAGAAAACTCTTCAATGTTTAGAGATTTAACTATAAAAGACCTTTTATTTTTATCAGATATGAAAAATAATTTTATTTTACAGAAAATAGGCGCAGCAGCTTCTCGACTAGAAGAATCTTTTACAATGTTTTCATTGTACTTCATGCCTTTAATTTCTATCCACGAGACTGCGTTAGAAGAATTAGGTAATAACGCCTTAAGGGGGTATTCTGGTCTAGAAACTCGATTTTCGGCCGTTTTTTGAAATTGAAATTAAAAAAAAGCAACAAATATTTTTACCATTCATTTGTTTACCATGTTTTTATTGATATTTATTAAATACAGAAAAAATTTTCATAAAAAAAATTAAAAATTAAAAAAGTTAGGGGCTGGGAAACAGACAGGTGTGAAAAAAACGGTGCATCCTGGCCACCAAGATTCCAACCTTCCTGGTCATCTGAAAAAAAATCCTTAATCAGTAAGGATGTCTAAAATAAAAAAAAAAAATTTTTACCCCTTTTTTTGAAATTCCTGAATTTTTGAAAAATAGTAAAAACCAACATTTTGCCATGACGCTGGTAGGGGCTATAAAGGATTATATAAATAAGGTTCACACCAGATTTCAAGTAAATCGGTTGGCTAGAACTTGAGATATCGTGGTGGCCGTGTGGAATAAAGTAGTTTCAAGAAAAACGCGTAAGAAGTGAGTAAAATTTCAGGCAGTCTAAGTCATTTAATAGTGCGATATACTTTCATTTTATCAATCAGCCATTCCTGCTCCCTACATTGGACAATTTCATTTGTCGGATATGTTCTTAAAGGTCTAAATTTTGAAAATATAGTATGCACAAAAAAATCGAATTTTTGAAAATTCTAGACCAGAATACCCCCTTAATCGTCAGTAAAACCGTCATCATTTAAAATCTGTCACAAAGTTTAAATTGATGTCTTTTAGCCACCGTCAAAAGGAAATTCACTTGTTATTGGTAGTGGCAACCAAATTTTTGTAAATCGAAAAAAAACTTCTCATCCAAATTATTTTGTGAAAGTCAAATTTTTTTCATCCCTGTACAGTGCAAATTTTGACTTATACCTTGCGGGCTTCCAAAACTTTTTAGACGTTAGTAATTCACAATTGAAAGATATTCATTCTGATGCCTTGTCTGCGCTAATGTATAATCCTGCTTTAAAATCATGTCATTTGCAAGAATGTAGGCTGTGTCCTGGCGTCAAAGGTATTTCCTTTAAATTATTAAAAATTTTAGATGAAAGTACTGAAGAAAAAATAACATTTACTGTATGGAATGATGAAGATAGAATAATAATTTAAAAACAGCGAGTATCAAAAATTACATGTTAGAATTTTCTAATTGAGCGTTTAAAATAAGTTAACATATTTACGTAATAGACAATCAAAAAAATGCTATTAAAATAGAAACAGAAGTGCCCGCGTCTAATCCTCGCCATCTTCTGATACAAATTGACTTTGCCGAAAATTGGACTGTATAAATAAAAAATTCTGTGCAAAGAATAATTGATTCAATAGGTTATTTTCAGTATTTAATGCTGTTTTCCAACAAGGCGATGTTAAAAGAAAGTTTTGCTGTTATAAGCGACGATTGTAAGCATGACTCAGCCCAAGCTTGAAAATATACGACTACAATAAGTTTAATATACCTGCCTAAAGAAAAAGTTGAAAAGTTCATAGAAAAAAAGCTATTAGAATGGAAAAAAATAAAGGAACTGTCAGTAATTTAAAAAAGTTAGATTTGGAAGACTACGAAAGAAAACAAAGAAGTTAAATTATTTGTATCTCGAACAGCACAAACTCTACTAGTTGATGTTAAAGAAATAGAAAACAAGAAGGCAAAAACTGTCAAATGTGCTGCAAAAACTATAAAATCTTCTAAAAAATCTTCAAATACAAAACAAAGAAAGAGCAAACAATATACTTTAGAACCTTAAAATCTGTCAAAATAAAATCGAAATTTTTTAGCACTTTTTATCTAAAAATGTTAATAATAATTTTAAAATTATTATTTAAGCAAAAAATATCGATGGCGTGAAAGTGAAATGTGCGAATCATAATAAAAAAATATTGAAAAATTAAGAAAATACCAGTCATTTGAAAAATGTTGTGCGATGACGTCAGATTCTGAGGTTATTTTTGAAATCGCCATAACATCCAGCATTTTCATCTTAAAGAGAAATAAAAAAATACATTTTCGATTATTTTTCATACTTAGCAAAATACTACAATAGAAGCTTTTTTTATTTGTACCTTGTGGTCCAAATTTGGTCTTTGAATTCTTGTATTTTTTTGTAACTAGAGTTTGAATAAATAATTATATGATTAAATTTCGAGTAATTAATAAATGAATTATTTGTAATAATATAAATAAATTTTATAGATACAAAGTTTGGCAATAAAATTATTTTTTTACATTTGTTGAGTTTTTTTGAGACAATTTCGAAATTTTCACTTCTCCAATTAAAAATTAAATTTAAAATCCATTTTTATACACCAAGGACTAATATTATTAGCACAAGAAATTTAGTATTTCGAACCTAATAGTAAAGCTTTTAACTCATAAAGACGAATTTTGAGAAGAAGGTTTAATTGTTACTCCCGAATAGTTGAATTTTCGAGAATAAATTTTATTTGCAGTCAAAAGAAATGAATCTTCAATACGCAAAGATTTTCTATCGAAAAATAATTTTCTATCGAAAGACGAATTTTTAAACAAAACAATAAATCTTCAACAAAATATTAATTTTTAAGAAAATAGTTCAATCGTCAAATAGAAAGATAAACTTACAACATAACAGTCAAACTTGAAACTGAAATTATAGATTTTTCAACAAAAACAAAATAAATTTAATACCCAAAAAGACGAATTATCAACAATATACGTAGATTTTCTATCAAATAGTTGAATTTTAAACTTATAATTGATAAGTTTTGAATAAAAAATTGAACAATCAAATTTTCAAATAAATAGTTAAATTAATTACTAAAATGGTTGAATTTCGAATGAAAAATATTTCTTTCTAACAAATAGTTTATTTCAAGTCAAATGGTATAATTTTTACCAAATTGTTAAGTTTTCAAGCTAAAAATGTGATTTTTATACTCAAATAGATGCCAATTCAACCGGAAAACGCAAAATTTTAACAAAAGAGTATACTTACGACCAAACAGTTAAGTTTTCAACTAAAATTATTAATCTTCAACTAAACAGGAAAAAATTAATTTTTTATAAATTAATTCACTCTTAAAACAAGTAGTTGATTTTTCACAATAGAAAAATTAATTCTAAAAAAAATATGTAATAGTCAATGTTTCAACAAAAATAAATTTTAAATTAAAGAAGAGGAATTTCTATCAAAATGCATTTATTTTCTACCAGAAAAAGGTTTATTTAAAAAAAAAAAATTAAATAGTCACATTTTCATCGAATAAAATTAATTTTAAACCAAAGTAGGCAACAGGGTTTCAGAAAAATAGTTATATTCTTAACCAAAGAGATAAATTTTAATCATAAATGATATATTGTTAATAAAAAAAAATTTTAAAAAAACACAGTTCAACATCCAATCAAATAGTTGCTTTTGATCCAAAAGATTTGTTTTTTGACCAAAAAGATGCAATACAAAATTTTTTTAAAAATTTCAAGTGATTTTGAAATTTTATCAAAGATTTCAAGAAGTTTTAACGAATCAATTAAATTAATTATTTTTGTAAATTTACAGAATCTATTTTCATAAAATCCTCATATTTTTATTTTTGCCCTTTTTAGTTATATATAATTTACTACCATAAAGAAGACATAACGTCAGATTTATATCGGTCATATAATTTTTGCAGTTGAGAGATTTTTTTAAATCGAATTCGCGCTTTTTTTACAATCCACGACAAAAATGAAAAAATGTTTTTAAAGAATTAGCTTATTTGCAAATGTTTAAAAAAACATGTCTCCTGATTTTTTTAGATTCCAGAGTATTTCGAAAATCTCATCATTTTTAAAGACTTTTTTAAAGATATTACAGATTCTAAGATGTTTTGCGGGATGTTAGTTGACCTTTCGATATTTTTGAATTTATTAGAGAACTCAGGAATCAGAAAAAGTTTAATAATTTAGTTTTGCATCCTCAAAATTTTTAATGTTTTGAACTCCAAATATTACATTTTTAACGCTTTTAGTTCAATATTTTTTTCTTTCAGTTCATTTTTTATTTAAACTTGGAAATACAAGAGAATTATTATTATTTTTAGGGTTTCGTCGCCCCGAGCGGAGAAGCCCTTATAGTTTCGATGACGCAATGTAGTAGAAAGTAGGAAATACGGTGAAAAATTAGAGAGGATAAGTAGGAGAGATGAGGCGAAATAAAGATCGGAAAATAGAGGAAATTAGGGGAGGGAAAAAGATAGAAGGAGAAGTAGGGGAAATGATTAGAAATAAGGGAAAGGGTGTGTAGGGTAAAATGAGCTAAAATGAAGTCAGTGAAAGTATAGGAAATGACCAGAGAAATTTGGGGAAACTAGAGAGGGGATGTGGGAGAATTGATTATGAGTGAGGTAAGGGGAAGAATCAATAGAAATAAGGGTGAGTAGTAGGGGAAGATAAGTGTTAGCTCAGGAAGCGAGAAGAGAGGAAATTATTAAAGAAAAAATTTGAAAAAAGAGAGTGTCGAAGGGTAAAGGGAGGGTGCAAGAAATATGTGAAGTAAAGTTAAATAAAGACGAGGGAAGTAAGAGATGTGAATAGGCGGTAAGTACGTGAAGTAGAATAAATGAGGAAAATATAAGTATAGAGTGAGGGGGAGGAAGTAGTGATGATAAGGGGATATAAATTAGAGTAAGTAAGGACAGCAAGGTGAAATAAAGGTAAAGAAAATATGGCAAATGAGCAGCAAAGAGAGGTAAGAAAGAGAGGGAAAATGAGGTATGGGAATAAGGGGAACTATTAAAACGTGAAAAAATGGAAAGCAGGGAAAGTGGTTAAAAGAAAGTGAAGGAGACGTAGGGGAAAACAGTGTATATAGGGCAAGGGTTATTAAAGGGAAATTGAAAGTAGATGAAGCCAGTAATTGCAGATGAAGTTATAAGGGAGTTTGGGGGAAGCGAAATCACTGAGGGGATGTGGGAGAAGTGAGTGTATGAGTGTAAGAGGAGAAATGAGAGAAAGAAGAGTAGATGAAGATTCGGTAAAATAAGAAGTGCGCAACCATAGGAATTAAGGCGAATTAAGGAAAGGGGAACCAGTAAAAGTGAGTGGTTATGAGGGGAAGGGACAGTAGGGAGTGGTTCTATGAGAAGGGAGTGTAAAAGAAGGAGTAAGGGAATCGATTAGAAATAAGGGTAAGTGAGAAAGGGCAAGAGATGCCTGGAGAAGGGTAGTACGGGAAGGGAAGTGTTAGTTGGGGAATAGAGAAAAAGGGAAAGTATTAGAGGAAGGATTTAAAGAAGGGTTCGGATAGTGAAGTATGGAGAGAGAAAAAAAGCTAGGTAAGGTAGGGGAAGTAGGAGAGAAAGTTTAGAAGGGGCAAGCTTATTTGACCTAATTAACGTCTTAATACGCTTTGAAATCATGTTTTGGAGACACGAAGTGCCTACTTTGACGAATTATTTATTATTCACTTCTAATTTTTTTCCATTGGATAATATGAGATAAAAATTTAACCTGAAAAAGCTGTTTATCTTTATATCTAAATTTGTCACATAAAAAAATTAAGCAAAATTTATCCTATTTTGCATAAAATAAAGCACCTACCTCTTGTCACGCACATTAGAGTAAATGCACTTATAAAGTCAGAGCCCAAACTGAGGATCAGAGGACTTTTTTTTCATTTGCACTGTCGCTCCGGAGGGTGGATCCGTTGATACGGAAATATGACAATTTTTCAGAGTATTAAGTACACCCGACCTTTGATATTAATAATAATAATAATAATAGTGAGCGACATAGATACTGAGTAGGGTGAAGGCTCTGATGGTAGCAGGGGGTAACTTTTGAACTCAGATACAAATTACAGCTCATTTTTATGCCATTTTAATATCGCCACGCGCCATTAAGTATCTCCTGCTTCAACCCCAATTCCCACTCTTTAAAGCTACAATCTTCTTGTTCTCGTCAATATTCATTTCTTTTAAAGGAATGGTAAATTCTTCGGCACCCATTAGAGAATCAAAGACACAGTCTGACATTGCAATCAGGATATATTTGAATCCCAAGAAATTGTCTGTGTCAGATAACAAGAGCGTGAAAGATTTGATTCAGTGGACAGATCCTTTGCTGAAGTGGAAAAAGGATTTTTTTCTGAATATCCTGCCTCAAAAAATCAATATAAATATTTTTTAAAGTACATAGTTCAGTCTATAAAATTATACTCATTCATAAATTCTTATTAACGCTGTCTTTATTTTTGTTTCCTGGGATTGAAAATATTAACAATTTAAAAATAAATTATTACATGCATTTTTTAAAAATGAGTTTAATTAATTTTTGCACCAATAGTAAATCATTTTGGATTGAAAGCGTTTGGAATTTAAAAAAATGCATTTAATTATTTTAAAATCAAAACTTTCGAAATCAAACCATTTTTGATTAGCTGAAGTTTTTAAAAAGGACAACACATTAAACTCACGATATAAGAACGGTTTCGGGCATGATTTGCAATGTCCTTGATCATTTTCGGTGGATTTGGACGGATGACGCAACTTGATGCAACTAACGTGCTGAGAGTGTGGCCTTCGAGCTGTTTGTCAGGATTGACTGAGCCCTGCATCTCTTTCGGACCGGCGTTTCCTCACATCAAAAACTGCGGAGGCCATCAGCCCTTAGAAAATCGTAAATCGGGGGTTCTTATATCGGGAGTTCAGTTTATTTTGAAACGAATACAAAGGAATTGAACTTGTGTAGTCAGAATTAGAAAAATTTGAGAAGAAGCTCACAAAATTGAAAAATTTCCGACTATTATTTGAAATATAGGACAATGTCATTATGAAGGAGTTTAAACTGTATCATTTATGATTCAAAGACTTGAAAATTAAACAATTTTTCTTTGAATTAAAGAATCCCGAAATGAAATGACTTCAGATTAAAATTAAAAAAAAGAAAGAAATTTTGATACAATAAAAAATAAATATTTTCCGATTATAATTTATAAAATGGCTTGATGTAATATCTAAATAAATTCACATCGTTTTTTTTATATTAAAAGCGTTTGGAATCAAATAATTCAAGATTACAAACTTTTAAATTCAAATTATTGTCAATTTAAAGTGTTATAAATCTGACCCTTTCAAATGTCAAACTAAACTTAATGTTTTAAAGAGAAAGCTTCTGAAATTCAAGATTTTCAAAATGTTATCCTGTGAAAAATAATAATTTAGCATAAAAATTAAATTGTAATTTTGAATGGAAATTATTAATATAAAGATTTCTACTACGGGACATTGAATTAATCTCGTTTAATTAAAAATTCCACAGGTTCGTTGAAAATGCATTAAAAACACCATTATTGAGTCAAAAATTTATTTTCTTAGTATAATATTTAACAACCTGTTTGAAAATTCAAATATGGACAAAATGTAGTTTGTTGATAAATCATCCTTTCTTGTCAGCAAATTAATCTTCTTGGTGAAAAAATCAATTTTTTGTTTCAAAATTCAACTACATGGATAAATGTTCAACTATTTTTGAAAATTCATTTTTGTGAATAAAAATTCATTATTTGACATGAAAATTAATTTTTTCGATTCAAAAATTAATTATTTTACTAAGATTTTGTTCTTGTCTTCCAATGAAAATATTTTTTGTTGAAAAATTAACTATTACATGTTTCGCTGAGAGTTAGAAAATTAATTTTAATGTGAATTACAAATTTAACGATGAAATTTATGGTTGAAAATCTATCTTTTCTAGTTAAAAATTTAGATTATTCATTGGTGGAAAATGTTGTCTGTTTAGGTAAGAACGTTATCTATCAGGATCAGGATTCAACTTTTTTGTAAACCATTCTTTCCTTTTGTTAAAAATTCAACTATATCGTAGGAAATCCACGGATTTTGTTAAAATTGTCTTTTCTTTGTAGAAAATTAATATTTTTTGTCAAAAATGCATAATTTTAGTTCATGATTACACTATTATGTATTTTGTTAGAAATTCTCAATTTTTAGTTGAATTCAACTAGTTAAAAATTTGATTTATTTTTGTTTTTAAAAATTAATACTGAAAATTTAGCTATTGCATTTTAGATCATTAATTGATCTTTTTCGGTTAAAAATTCAACTATTTTGTTAAAATTTACCTTTACTTGTTGAAAATTAAGTTTCCTGTTAAGATTTTTTTATCGGTTGAAAAGTTAACTGTTTCATGAAACATTTGACTTTTGAGGTTTGACTTTTTGAACTTTTGTTGGAAATTCGTCCGGTTAGGTAGAAATTTAATCTACTTTGCTGAAAAATAATCTGTTTTACTCATTATTCAACTATTATATTTAAATTCATGTTTTGCTCGTTGAACTGAACTCACTAATAATTTGTTCATTTTTCGTTGAAAAGCAATAATTTTACCTAAAGCTTAAGTATTCCATTTCTGATTAAAAGGCTATCTTCTTGGCTGTTATTTTTTTTAGATAAAATTATTTCGTTGAAAATTTAAATTTATTTCAGTCATCTCTTTTGGTGAAAAGTTAAACTAGTTTGTCGAGAATTCCTGTTTTTAGATTAGAAATTCCACTCTTTTGGCTAAAAATAAACTTTAATCTCGAAATTTTAACTTTTTTTATTGAAGATTCAACTTCCTTCTAAAAATTATTCTTTTTGGCTTGAAAAATCTATTATCTGGTAAAAATTTCGCTATACAAAATTGTTATTCTGCAGATAATTTTGGTCTTTGAATTATCGAGACCGATTTTAATTTTAATTTTTGATTAGCGAAGTTTCACGTGTCAAAATAACTTTTCTAAGAGAAAAGTGATAAAAATAATAATAAATTGTTTACAAAATTCATGTGAACATTTATTTATCAGTATGAAAAAGTTTTGATTCGAATTATATGACAAATTGTAAATCACTCACCTTATATTTACGATTCTGAATAAAATGTGCA
Organism: Belonocnema kinseyi; assembly: GCF_010883055.1. Classification (NCBI taxonomy): domain Eukaryota; kingdom Metazoa; phylum Arthropoda; class Insecta; order Hymenoptera; family Cynipidae; genus Belonocnema; species Belonocnema kinseyi. Next base: position 90,071,831 of record NC_046665.1, read on the forward strand.
AAAACATATTAATTTTTTTTTCTTGGGGATTAGTACAAATTTCCGGGCTTGATAATTTTTCGCGAAATTCTGATACATAAATTGTAAAATAGGAGTATATTTTTCGTTGTTACACCCACGATTTTAGCGGCGGAAGAAGGCAGTTTCATAGCCATGTAGCATTTTAAGTTATGCTAATTCCAGTACGACGAAAGGAGAAGAAACAGCTTTCTAACGGAGTCGAAGGGAAAATAAGGACTCGTCCGCGGCATTGTGCATCGAACATATTCATAACTCGCATTTACTGCGACGTTACTTGCCTTTTATTCGACGAATGGTATATGCACGCTTTTATGAACGGGAAGAGGATACTTTGAATTGGGAGTCTAAGAGTTATGGGGACTTAGCAGCTCGCCGTGACGCCACTTTCTCGTCCCGCTTCATGTCGCTGTTACGATTTTATCCCCTATCTTGATTTCTCTACCCTTTTTCAATAATCACTCATAATCTCATTTTAGGTATAATTAATTATTTATAGGAATGAGCCGTAACAACCTTATCATCTGCAAACGCTAACGCACGTACTTTCACTGTCCCGAGATCCACACCTTCTTTGTTGAAGAGGGCCATTCTTAGGAACTTGCCCAAAAATATAATAAATGGTCATGAGAACATAAGGCATCCTTATCTAACACCTTGCATAATATCCAACTAGTTATTATTATTATATATTCTGGGTTGACACCGTCACAGCCCCTGACGCTTGGGTGATCACGTTGCGTCCCCTTATAAACCTTAAGCGTGGCCCCAAAGTTCTCTCCATAGAGAGAGGACCGCGGTCACGCTGTTGGGCGATATTTCAGACTCACTGATGCAGAAACTGCCAGTGAGTGTTACACGTTTCCCCGTAATCGCGGGGCAGTGACAGAGGAAATGAATGGAAGTCTCATTGACTTTTCCGCACAGACGACAAAGGGGACTTTCCTCAAGTCCTATCTTATGTCTGTGATACCAGAGGTTTCCATGTCCTATAAACATTTCTGTTAGGATTTTGACTTCCTTCCTCCCGAGCTTAAGAATTTCTTTCGCTCGATGAGGGTTTAGCTTTGAGCCCAAGAGTCTTTTAGCTTGTCTGCAGCCAGAGACCGCATCTCGCTCATTCTGATGTTCCTCGGTCAGCCAACTGTTAATATCTTCAGTGACCGACCTACTGGAAATGCCTACAGCTGGCTCAGGTCCAGTAAAATTTTCCTTTGTTGCTAGCTTTGCTAACCTGTCCGATATTTCATTGCTCCTGATGCCACTGTGCCCAGAGATCCAGGGCAGAGTGACTCGGTTTTCTGCCGCTAGCTTATTCAGTGCTTCAAAGCACTTCCATATTAGCAGCGACGTAGTCGTCATTCTATTCAGAGCCGTGATAGCAGCCCTGCTTTCTGAGCAGATACGAATGTTTCTTTTCCACGCGTACTCCATTGCCTTATAGGCGCACTGGAGCAAGGTCATAGTCTCAGATTATGAAACTGTTGCGTAGGACCTTATCGCAATTGTGAAGCCCATTCCGTTCCTTCTACGGTATACACCTGCTCCAGCTTTCTCTTTGTTCCTGGAGCCATTTCTAAACCATTTGTCTCCGTCACTGGGTAGTTGTGCCTCACCGTTAGCCCATTTCACTTTTGTGGATAGGCTATCTCGGTATTTCTTGTCGAAGAGGTATTGGCAAGTGGACATTTTGTCCCTGGGCATACTCAGTGTCGGCCTCTTCGTGATGTCGAATGGTATCCGCATAACTGTCGAGATACTGCTATCATTTACTATATTTAGTCTCCAGGCCGCCTTCGCAGCCGCGGCTTTTATGGTGAGATGGAGGGGCTCCAATCCTATTAGTGCCTCCAGGGCCATCGTGGGTATCGACTTCGAGGCACCAGTGACAACTCTCAGAATCAGACCCCTGATTCTTTCCAGTCGGGATTTCACAGTAGAAAGTTCGATCCTGGTCCACCAGACGACTGCCGCATAGGTTAGTCTGGGTCGCAGCATCGCTGTGTAGAATTTTCACAACTACTAGGCAGTCTGATAAGTCCCTGAAAAATGAAACACGGAGACATTTTTTTGGCCAAAGTCGGTTTTATTTTTCAACATACTCTCCTTTTAGGTCGATATAGCGAGTCCAACGATTTTCTAACTTTTTGATACCGTCCGAAAAGTACTCGATCGAAAGGTCTCCAAAATACGCCTCAGTTTCAGCTATGAGCTCCTCATTTGAGTAAAAACGCTTATCGGTGAGCCATCTCTTCAGGTTAGGGAGCAAGTAATAGTTGCTGAGGGCCAGGTCTGGTGAATACGGTGGCTAAGGAACCAATTCGAACCCGATTTCATGCAATTTTGCTTGTGCAACTAAGCATGAATGAACAGGCGCATTGTCGTGATGATGATGCGGTTTTTTCTTCTTCAAATGCGGTCGTTTTTCGGCGATTTCGATTTTCAATCGGTCCAATAATGATGTCTAGTATGCTCCGGTTATGGTTTTACCTTTTTCAAGATAGTCCAAGAATATTATGCCATGTGCATCCCAAAATACGGAGGCCATAACCTTTCCGACCCATTGTTGCGATTTTGGATGCTTCGGAGCAATTTGGCCCGGTGGAACCCACTGTTTTGCCTGTTGCGTTGACTCAGGAATGTAGTAGTGGATCCAGGTTTCATCCATGGTTATGAATCGGCGCAAAACTCGGTCGGCTTACGCGAAAATTATGCCAAATTCTGCTGGAAAGTTGTCAAACGAATTCGTTTTTGTTCCACTGTGAGCAAACGCGGCACCCATCGCGCGCAGAGCTTCTTCATGCCCAAAACTGAATGCACGATATTGCCCACACGTTCCAATGATATGCCTACAGCATTAGCTACCTCTCTCAATTTCACTTTGGGATCATTCAACATCATATCATGGATTTTTTCGACATTATCTAGTGTAGTGACCTTTTTTGGGCGCCCAGATCGTTCAGCATCAACTGTGCTCGTACGGCCACAACGAAACTCGGTAAACCACTCATGAATCGTTCCAATCGACGGTGCAGAGTCCGGGTAATACTTATCCAGCTTGGCCTTGGTCTCGGATATCGTTTTCTTGCGAAGATAGTAGTGTTTGATCAAAACTCGAAACTCAGATTTTTCCATATTAAAAAAAATCCGGAGGTTAGTCGCTTCTCAGTGCTGTAACTTGTAAATGCGTAAACATAAATGGCTAAAGTTTTGACGGGCGTCATTTGAAGGATCAAGCTCGGCGAAAATGGTTCACATTATTGAATACTAATGCCATCTCTTAGAATTTTCAGGTACTTATCAGACTGCCTAGTAGCAGATGTTTAAATTCTCCAGCTGCGTCCTATTCCTGAGGCCTATTGTTTCTGACGCACCGCCAGGACGCTGTCTTAAGTGATGGGTTGAATTTCTCCAGCCGACGGAGAACCACCTGCGGGTCCGTCAGTTTATCTGGGAACCACGCCGTAGCCTTAACCATCTTCTGGCGCAACTCAACCCCGCCCACCTTAAGAGATACGCCTTCATAAGGTCTTGTCTCGGCCAGAAACTTGTGTAACCAAGCCTTGGCCGCTGGGTCCGCTGCCACAAATACAAAGACCCCTCCCGTGCAGAAATGGGTCTTGAATTCAGGCCACTGATCTAGAGATGCCCTCTCGAGCGCCCTCCTTTGAGCGAACGTCAGTCCAACCCCCAACGACTCCGTGTTCGTCGGCTGTTGGACCGCCTAGTGCCTCTTTAAAGGCTTGCCCCCCCCCCCCCCAACGGGGTGCCTTCTGAGCCACTTCCTCGCTTTTGAGCCTCAGTGCTGGTTAACGGCTTTATGGTCGTCGATGTACCAGGTACTGCAACTACTCCACTGGCCCGCTGCGCTTGCCGCCTTAGTCTCCTTTCCATGGAACCGCTGATGCGTTTTATCTTATCGGGGGGCTGATTGGCCACTCCCGTTTCCATAGCCACACTCAGAGGGGCCGTCACACCCTCAGTGTCCGAAAGAGCTGGGGGCAGAGCGGCCACCTGAGTGAGCCTTGCCGGAGGGACATTATACAGCTCTTGTTGTTCGCTGCTGTGCTAAATTTAAATTTTGTAGTTTTTGAAGGGTACCAATGACGTCACAGAATTATACTGCGCAACTGTAAGGAACTAATTCTGTGTAAAACACCTTAACGTTAGGGGTTATCCATAAACTACGTTACCGATTTTTAGATACTTTTTACCGAAGGTCCTTCCTTGTTCACAAACGTATTTTTTCCGCCCCCCCCCCACCCCATCTAAAACTGACGGAACTATTGGATACACATGGATTTAACATTTATTATGCGTTCTTCTCACGTTTATAATTAGATGTTATATATTGTGTAGAAATTTTGACCACAACGAACACTTTAAAAAAGCAGTCCTCAAAAAAAAGATGAATTCTCAACCACAGATCTACACAGAAAAAACAGAATATAAACTTTACATCAATTTTCGCTGAAATATTCGCTGCAACAAAAATTAACTTTACAGAATAAACTTTAACCAAATATCGGTTAAACTTTTTTCTTCCATGACAACGCATGTGTTTTGAAAAACGAAAAGTTGTCTGAATAAAACTTTATCCCTCTAAAAAATTTCCCGCAACAAATTTTATCATTGCTTTATTCTGTGTAATTTTCGCTGTTCATTTATAAATGTATGAATTTTGTATCTAATAGCACGAATTTTCAACAAAACTGTTAAATTTTCTAACAAAAAAGACGACTAAACAAAATAATTGAATTTCAAATCTCTAAAGATGAATTTTAAACAATCATATAGTTTTTGATGAAGAGAGACGAATTTTCAACCCGACAGATGAATTAAAGAAAACGAAACTTCAACCTAATGTGGTCTAGTTACATTTTTAGTTTTATAAAATTAATTTTCAACACATTGAATTCAAATAAAAATCATTAATTTTTTACAAAATAGTTACATCCTTAACCAAAATGATGATTTAGAAAAAAAATTAATTTTCTGCCCAATAAGGTGAACTATCCACAAAGCAGTTGAATTGTCAACCCGGCACCAATTTTTCTTTTAAATTGCTCAATTCACAGCTGATAAGAAAAATGTTCTAAAGAGATGATTAATTTTCAAACCGAAAATGACGAATTATGAACAATGTATATGAATTTTCAAGAAAACCGTTGAATTTTTCACCTGAAAACCAATAATTTAATGTTCTGTCAAATAGTTAAATTACCAACTAAAAACGTAAGATTTGGAACAAAAAAGAAGATTAATTTTCTGCTCAGGAAGGTGAATTTTCGAAAAATACATCAATTTTCCGCAAAACAGTTGAGTTTTTTACCTTGCCCTACGAATTTTCAACAAAAAAGTCAATTTTCTATCGAGTAGTTAATTTTTTAAGTAAATAGTTTAATTTTTAAACAAATAGTTAAATTTTTTGAAAAAATAGTTGAATTTCCAACCAAATAGTTCAATTACTAACAACAAATAAAGTTTTTCACCAAAAATGGAATAGTTATATTTTCAATTTATAAATTAATTTTTAACAAAAAGCGACGAATTTCCTACAAGTTAAGGCAGTATTCTACTTTGAAACGCTCGAAATTAAAGATATTTTTGTGAAATTTTTCTGAGATTATTGATAATGATATCAATTTGACGTTTGTTAGACCAAATAAACACACTCTTGAAACACATGAAGCAAAATTCTCTAACTTATTTTATGCAATTTTTATACATAAAAATCTCAGTCAAAGTCAACTTCTCAAAAAAGTAGGTAGGTCCGCGCTGTTGCAAAAATCTCGAGAATCGGCGGTCCGAAACGACAAAATTAAACAGTTATAAATTCAGCATGACTGCAGCAACTGGCTAAACTAGAATATCTGACAGACATTTAAAAATGAAAAAATAGCGAGGAAAAAACAAACAGAAAACAAAAAAGCGGGTTTATTTTCACAGCTTTTTGCAAAAAATATAGTAAAAACTATTTTTTTTTCAAATAATCCTAGTTCAGCCGGATACTGTATTTATACTGAATCTAAAACTGTTCAATTTTTTTGTTTCGGACCATCCATTCTCGAAATTTTTACAACAGAGAGGACCTACCTACGTTTTGAGCAGTTCACTTTGACTGACGTTTTTATGTATAAAAAGTGCTTTTTCGGAGCATTTCAAAGTAGAATATTTCCTTTAGCTAAAGAGAGCCAAAGACTAGTTGTTTCATTTTCTATTAAAATGTTAAATTTTTAAACCAAAAATTTCAATTCTTAACAAAACGTGTAATAATTTATATTTAAACCAAAAACTTTTGAAATTTAAAATAAAAAAAAAACAGTTCAAATGCAATAAGAAAGAAGAATGATGAGCAAAATAGTTGACTCTTTAACAGAATACATGGATTTTCAATGAAATCGTTGAATTTTGAAATAGAAAAGATCAGTTTTAAATTAACATTATAAAATTTTACTAAAAATTAAATGGGTATATTTTCAGTTTAAAAAAAAACATGTTTAAAATTTTCACTTTTCAAATTAGTTTTCAACTGAAGCTATAAATTTTCACAAAAAAAGAGTTTTAACAAAATAGTTCAACGTGGATGAATTTTCGATCAAAAAACATTAATTCTCAAAAAAAAAGTGTAATTGATGGCATTTCAACCAAAAAAGACTTATTTATATTAAAGCAGTTGAATGCAATGAAAATAAACGAATTTTCATGAAAATAGTTACATTTTGAACAAACCAGAAGGACTTTCAACAAGAAAGATCAATTTTGATGTAAGAAGATTAAGTTTATACCAAAAGACCAATCCGTTGATAACCTTATTTTTTGTCGTGTCCCTTCACCCTCAAATTGGTGACGTTTATGCAAATCTTGTATGCATTCTTAAGGTATTATGTTGAATTTTCCTCGAATTTTACACTGCACAATATAGTTGTAAACAATGAGTGCAATATTATAGATAATTTTAAATTGGTTTCTTTTTCAGTAAGAAGTTGACGATGTCGGGACTATAAAAGTACGTGGGTTAGCATTTTTTATTGTTTTCTTGACGAAACAGGTGCGAATCTCGGAACTGAAAAGGTACGTGGGTTATAATTTCTTGTTGTCTTCTTTACGAAAAAGGTTCGGAATTCTTCGCAGTAAAAGTACGTGGGTTGGTAGTCGTTGTTATGACAAAGTCAATCAAAGACATGAAAAGAATGTTGAGCAAACTGAATACAAGCATGAAGAACATAGGCCTTAAAATTCACGTAAATAAAACAAAAACTATGGCGTTTGAATGAAAGGCTGGGAAAACAATGTGCAACATTGTCCTATGACATGCGGTGAAACACTAACTTAATGGTATAATAATATTAAGGGTAATTAGTCCCGAAATGTTTTCTCGAATGATGCAATAATTATTTAGTCCCCTTTGGATGAAAATCTGGGAAAGAGGAGAATCTCGTTCGGTCACGGTGTGTCGATTCAAAGGAAGGGAGATAAGAAGGAAGTAGTGGTTCAAGATTCAAGTGCCATAAGTCGTGCGGCGAGACGGAAGCATGGGGGTGAAACCGACCGACGGTCACTTGGATTTGTGTGGTGTGAACGCAGGGAGGACCAGTAAATCCACCCTTTCGCGGTCTCTTAGCGAACTAGGGTCATAGATCGTCTAAACTATCGCACAACAAACCCCTCCCTCCCGGTTCCTTAGAACTACCCTTCGGTGCTTCTCCGCCCTCGCACTCGTAAGAAGACCAACCGACCCTTCCTTCCTTCTTACCTCAAGGCGATTCCGATGACTTTGAAACGGCCGGCAGGTCTGTCTGAAGTACACCCAAAGGGTTTTCAACGTTTCAAGGTTTCTTTAAAAGTAAAGTTACACTCGTACCTACCACTTTTCTATTTTTTTTTTAAATTCATACTTTGGTTAAAAAAAAAGGAAAACCGGATATTTAGGGATTCTTGTTATATATTTGGAACTTTTTCCTGGTGAGAAATGGCTACTGTGGATAGCGTGTATTTGTCGGAAGCGTTTAGAAGTTTTAGGCGGTTGCCTAACTGCCTAGGCATTCAACCGACTGCTGTTCTTTAGAAGAATTTGGAATGAAATCTTTACCTGGCGTCTAATGGCCTGACTTATTGAGGCATTCAGAAGAATCTTAAATCATTCTTCTAACCGCCTAGAGAGTTTTAGGCAATTAGAAGAAATCAACAATACAGCATTAAATTCGCATTATTAATAAATAGCAAAATTAATATTTTTGCTTAAAGATTAAACTATTTGGTTTGAAAATTGTGGTTAAACTACTTTGTTAAAAAACAATTTTCTATTAAAGATTTATATTCTGAGTTAAAACTTAATCTGTTTGGTTCAAATTTAAACTATTTTGTGGAAAATGGATCTTTTTAAATTAAAAATTCAACTGCATGAGTGAATGTTGTACGACTTTGTTGAAATTTTCTTTAATAAAAATTAAATTTTAATGAAAGTGCAACTGATTTGTTGAAAATTATATTTTTTTTGCTGAAAATTTATATTTCCTTGTCAAAAGATTCATTTTTGTTTCAGGCAACATTTTTCTTTTGGCTTAAAGCTCCAACAATTGAGTGAAACTTTTTCTTTGACGACTGAAAACATTTTATTTGTTGAAAATTCATCTTTACGGTTTAAAAATTAATTTTTTTGAATATAGTTTAATTTTTTTTATTGTAGAAAAGATAATTTTATGATTACACGTACAATATTTCTTAATTCAAAGTCCTAAAGTTAATAAATTTTAACTTGAAAACGTTAAAAAATAAATCATATATAAAGATAGTAACTATAGTGCATTTTTAAATTAGTAGCGTATAAATGTTATAAACTTCAAATTCGGTGTCTATGCAATTGAATTCCCTTAGACAATAAAATTATTTTATTTCAAATTAAAAGCATTATTACCTAAATAATTTTAAATTTATGGAAAATGTTTCTAGGCGAATTAATGCAAATCGATAAAAATATTGGCTTCGAATCTCAGTTTTAAAATGTTAAGAATTGTAATATTCAAGAAGATTTTAATGTCCAGTTTAGAAGTTTTCAAAAATAAATAAATTTATATTTTACGCCTTCAAAATTAGAGTAATATATAGACAATCTGTGAATGAGTATTGACTACAAGGGAATTATATGTAAAATAGATACTAATTTTAAGATCTCAAGTATGCCTGACTTTAACACGGCGCGATATATGCTTAGTAAAAGCAAGTGAGGGAAACGAATTGGGCGCAATGGTGGGGGTTGCTCCGCAGGTATATGGTGCAACTCGGGCTATGTCCTTATAAAGATCAAGGTATAAAATAGAAATTAAAATCTCCAAAGGAAAAAAATTGTTATTTTTCTGATAGAAATGTTAAAGCTTAACCTCATTGCTTTAAACTGGCCTAAACAATAAGCAACCATCGTACAATTAATCATATAAAAAAAAATAAAAAAGTAATACTAATACCTTCTTATTGTGGATGAGAATGTAATAAATCATATAAATACATCCAAAACTGATTAAAGCCTATAGATCTTGGAAATCAGATAAGGTCCCTTAGGACACTCAGCTATAGTATTTACTGGTAAAAATAGCTGTGCTTAAATAAAACAGAGAAAATAGCGAGGAATCTCATGAAAAGTGCATATAAAATAAATGGCGTCTCTATTCTTATAGTCCAAATTTCCAAACTTTTTGGCAAAGACCTTTTACTTATCTATTCAAATACATCGCATTCTTGAATGAATCACTATTGCTGAAGCTTTTCAACTTTGAAAGGTATCAGTAGAAAAACCCGTGTATAGTCAGACTCAATAAGCAGAGAATGTGTGCCAACTTTTATTTTATAACATGATTTCACTTTTATTGTTTGAATCCAGAAAACAAATTTTATTAAAATTTATATTCATTTTTAAAATTTAATTATAATAATAATTCATATTTATTGTTTATTCCGATAAGTAAAATTGAAACAATAAAAACACTTTTTTGCAGCTTTTATTGAATCAACAGCAATTAAGGAAGGATTTTTATTTTCTGAATAAATATTTTCAGTTATCATAAATAATTTTAAGCTCCCTTTAATGATGCCTTTAACTTAGAACAGAATTCAAGTCTATTCCTAATTATTGTTAATAAAGCATTTTTCGTTAAATATTTTATAGAAGTAAATAATTACTGATAGAAAAACGGTGTAAAGACAGGTTTTGAAACTGTTTTAATTATTATTGTTTAAAATGTATTGGCTGTATTTAATTGAATTTGTATTATATTTTAAATTTAAATTTTGAAAATTAAATTTTAAAATAATCCCTTTTAAGAAAAAAAGTCATGAAAAACATTACATGAATTAAGAAGCATTTATGTTAATTAATACTCTTGAGCAGTTGAAATGAAAGTTTTAACTAATGTCATAGATTATTAAAATATTATTTTATGATATAAATATTGGAATTTTCTTATTTTTCAGCATAAAATAAATTTTTCACGAAACTGATGCATTTTTACACAACAAAAATAAAATTTCAACCCAAGATCATTATTTTTTTATCCAAAAAGGAAAATTTCCAACCAAAAAAGATCAATCTTAAAATACGGAAAAGTTACATCTTTAGTTAAAACACTAACCACAAGGACAAATAAAGTCTTTTGAACTAAACAGTTAAATAGTTTTAATTTATAGTTTAACTTTCCCCTAAGTAGTTAGATTTTCAAATGAAAAAGATTGACCTTCAACAAAATAGTTTAGCTTTTAACCAGAGGAGGGAATTTTCAACTAGAAAATATAAATCTTAACAAACAAACTATTTCTTAAAGAAGTGATTCAACCAGATTTTTTAAACAAAATAGTTAAATACTCAAGCAAAGAAGAATAATTTTTATCCAGAAAATTGTATTTTTATACAAAGAAATGTAAATTATGACTATAACAGATAAATTTTTAAGTCGAAAAAAAGTTGAATTTGCTGTTAAATTAGATTTCCTTTGGCTTTCCGTGATCAAGATATGAACTTTTGAATATGAAATAAGTTTTTATAAAAAAATTGAATTTTTAATTAAAAAAAAAAAAGAAATTTTGAAACAAAAAGCATGACTTTGAGAAAATGGTGGAATTCTCTAAAAAAATACGAAGTTGCAATTTTATCCAAAGAAGATGAAATTTCTCCTAAACAGACTAATTTTTATTACAAAATTTTTTTTTAAATAGTTAAATCTTTATTCAAAAATCATTCGAGCTTATTTTTCCAGATAAAAATATTAATTTTTTAACCAAAAAAGTCTGAACGAAAAAAATTGAATTTTCAATCCAAACGAATTTTTATAACCAAAAAGGATCATTTTTAACAAAATAATTGAATTCTTCCCCAAATGGTAGCATCTTTATTCAAGAAAGATGAAATTCCACTCAAAACAGATAAATTTTTTATTAAGAAAACAAAACAAATTTTTCAAAAAGTGGTGTAATTTTCAGCCGGAAATGATTTCAGTTTTCTTTTCAAAACCAAAATATTAAATTTAAATAAAAACTAAAATTTCTACCAAGTAGTTAAATTTTAGCAAAACAGATTTTTCAATCAAAAAGTTTGGCTTTTTAACAAAATTCTTGAATTTTTCATTAAAAAGTTGAATTTTTATTCAAAATAGATGTAATTTCTACTAAACCTGGTGAATTTTAAAATAAAAATATAAACTTTAAGAATTTCAAAAGGTAAGTAAATTTTCTGCTAAATAGTCGAATTTTTAATAAAAAGTATGACTTTTTAAGAAGATTATTAATTTTTCAACCAAGCAGTTGTATTTTTGTCAACGAAAAATGAAAATATTACTAAAACAAATAAATTTTTAAATTAAAACAAAATTTAAAAAAAAAGAGTGGAATTTTCATCCAGAAGATTGCAATTGGCTTTGAAAGGCACATATATGAATTTAAGTAAATTGTTCAGCAAATAGTTGAATTTTAAACAAAACAGCTGAATTTTTATCTAAGAAAGATGCAAGGTTTTTAAGAAAGTTGCTAAATTTTCAACCAAACAATAACATTTATTAATAAAGAAATGAGCTTCAGGAGACAGTTCTGGCGAATTTGCAAAATTTAATTTAAAAGTGAAGAACTTCCTCCCCCTTCCATAAGAAATTGCAAAACTATGTCTCGACCTCCGCCCCTTTCGAGCTATTTTATAATTAATGTATGATCCCTAAGCTTTCGTTAAATATTTTTCCAGTCACAAAAAATTTTTCTGATAAACTACCATCTAATAAAACTACACGTGGTTCAAATTGTAATCTCCGGAATAATATAGCTGTGTAAAAATAAACCAAGTCGCAAATTCCTTTTACAAAAATTAGTTGAATTTTTAGTTTTTGAGTTACAGAATATTTAGGTTGGACTAATTAGGAGCGCAGTATAAAAAGACGTGCGTACGTGAGCGGTGGTGGTGGGGTGAGCGCGTGGTGGGGTTACGGGTTGGAGAACAGCGGTTAGTACACTACGTTGGACTTCCGCTCACGCACAAATGACTGCTCATACGAAGCTCCTGATTGGTCCAGCTTGAATATTTCATAACTCAAAAACTAAAACTTTAACTGATTTTTGGAAAAGGAATTTTCGATTTATTTTTTTTTAATTTTTATACAGCCGTACAATTCCGCAAACTTGGGTCAGGAAAACGTTACATACGAAAAAAATAACAGGGCAGAATCCAATTTTTTCGATTTCAGTATCCGGGAGACATTAATTGGCGAAGATGACGATTGCTTTAAAAAAATGTGACCATCGTCATTCGCCTGATGGCCATTTATCCCCGACAGACGCCGTTTCAGCATCTTCACTCCGCCCCAACCACCGTCATCATTTCTTCTTTTATTGGGGTGGGTCCGTCGCTTCTTTTTACATCAGATGTCATCGCGTATTGTCCATAGTGTACACGTCGACACTGGCTTGAAAAAACGGCGCTCGTTAGCTCCGTGAGAAATTAATTATTTGCCCGGCATCGTCGTGGCTGTTGGCACCCCCCTTATAAACCCACCCCACGTACTCTGTTCCCCTTTTACCCCCTCCCCTAACCAAGTAATGGTGAAAAATGTCTGGATTGTACGGGATTACACGAGAGATGGCCGGTGGAGTGGGGCATACCCAGAAAGAATAAGAAGAAATGTATCGGTGTGGCTCGTTACACTTAAATTGGAAGGAATGACGGAGTGCTCTCGTTATTCACCGCGAATAATATAGGAAAAGAAATTCCGGTTTGGCTGAGCGAGAAGGATTTACCACTTCCTTCGTTATTCCTCACCACTTACACATTTTCCCTACCGATTTTACTCGCCGATGCTCGATAACCTTCAGGGTTTCATCATTTATTTAAACTTCATTTGAATCATAAATTTTTTCGATACATGTTGGTTTAAGAAGTATTTTTATTTGAAGGCCGAGTGGAATTCAAAAAGTAACTTTTCGTAACAATCGCCTTTGGCTCGCTTACAGCTTGTCTCCGGCTTGCCTACGACTCGCCTACAACTCCGTTTCGATTCGCCTCTGGCTCGCACGGAAAACTTCACACTTATGTGAAACTGCCTTGTTTTCGCATTTGTAGCAAAATATAATATTTCGTAACACATGCATGCAAAGGGCGATATTCTGTACCTGTTAAGTGTACGCAAAGTGACATATTTCTCTCCTGGAAAATCAGCGTGCGTGATAATCTTATTCCCGCCGTTAGTTTGCCCAAATTTTACAGAAACCAAAATTCGCTATTTTCACAGGATGATTGTAGGTCAGGGAAAAACTGGAAGTGAAGGGAAATGCAGGGAATTTTAGTGGTCAAGGAATGTCAGCGATTGTAAAAAAAATATTTGCGAAAGTCAAGGAGTTTCTGTAAGAGGCACTCAAAATTAATGTAATTAATAATAAATATTAAATTTTTTATTAAATAGATTTTGGTTTAAAATTCCTCGTATTCCTATTCTATTGGTCTTTATATCCTTTTTTCTAACAATTATATTTTTAGTTTAAAATGTTGTTGTTTGGCTGAAAAAACAAACAATTTTGGTAGAAAGTCATCCTTGATACTTGAAAATTCAACTAGTTTGTTAACATTCGTCTTCTTGGGTTAAACAAAATATTTATAATTAAAAATTAATCCTATTTGATTAAGGATTCAGCATGCTTTTTAAAATTGTTCCTTTTGGTTACATACAACTTTCTTTTATTAAAAACGAAGAAAAAAAATTTCCTCTAAATATTACATTGTTATTACATTATTCGTTGAGAATTATCCTTTTGTTCGTTGAAAATGCAAATAAACAATTAAATGTTGAACCGCTTCGTTAAATATTTATATTTTTATCAAACATTTATTATTTATGTTAAACAGTATTGTTTTTAATCGACAATTTTAGTGTCTTTTTAAAAATTCTTCTTTTTGGTAGAAAATTAATATTTCTTGCTCGTTGAAAATTCAACTGTTTTGTAGAAAATTTGTCTTTGGTCGAAAATTGAATTATTTTTTTGAAATATTTTTTTTTTCGTTGAAACTAAATTTTGGTTGAAAAACTATTTTCTTCAAAATTATACAATTTGGTGGGAATTTCTTATTTTTTGCATAACGAATGTTCTAAATTAAAATCTTTTTTCGTTGGATTATCTACTACATATTATATTCTTAGTCGAAATTTCATTTTAATTTTTTTAAATAAAACTTTTTTGATAGAAAGTTGAATCGCTTTTTCAAATAGTCACTTTTTGTTTAAGATTCATGATTTTAGGTCCCAAATCATTTCTCTAATTGACAAACGAAAATTTGTTGTTTAAAATTCTTGCTATTGTAGAAAATTAATATTTACGGGTTAAAAATTTAACTGTTTTGTACCAAATTCGGCTTTTGTGTTTCAAAATGATGATTTTAGTCGAAAATTAATCTCTTTGGTTGAAAACTGAATTATTTTGTTGAAACTTTGTCGTTTTTGGGTTAATAAAGTGTTTGAAAATTCATTTTTTTAGTTTCAAAATTTACTTCTTAGACTATTTGGTTAATAGATCAATTATTTCATGGAAAATTCGTCTTTTTTGTTTTAAAGTTCAGCTATTTTGTTGAAAATTAATCTTTCATGATTAAAAATTAACTTTTAAGCAGGTAAATTCAACTATTTTATTAAAATTCCAATGTTTTTTGGTAGAACTTTACTTAAATTTCGCGTATTTTGTAAAATTCATTTTTTTGTTATTTTGCCATATTGAATATTTTTTTATTTGGAAAAAATCGTATTTTCAAATTAAAAATTCTTTTGGCTTTTAATTTTTTGTTGATTGAACTGTCCTTAAAAATTACTTAATTAAAAATTAACTGTTTTATTGAGAACTTGAATATTCTGTTGAAAATGTAGCTATTTTGTTAGAAAGTAATCGTCTCAGACAAAAATTTAACTATTATATTGAAAATTCGTCCTTTTGATTTGAAAATTCGTCTTCATGGTAGAAAATTAATCTGTTTTAATTCAAATAAGTAAATAAATTTTTAATTAAAATCTGGAATTTATTTATACCGTTTATAAAAGATTTTTTTTCAATTTTAAAAATATTAATTCTGGTTTTTGAGCATTGGCAGTCAGGCCAAATGAAAATTTGGCCACGGAAAAATCAGCGAAAAGTCACATAATTTTTCAAATTAATTTTTGCAGCTACCATTTAAAAACGTTAATCAATCAGATTAAAATATCCTAAAATAAAAATAAAAATATTATAGTATTATATTAAAATATAATTAAATTCAACTTTGTAAGTTAAAATTCAAAAATTTCGATATAATTTGAATTATGTAGATCAAAATTTTATTATTTTGTTATATGTTTAATTATTGTATTAAAAAATAATTCTTTCTAGGAAAATTAAATTTTTTGTTAAAAAAATCCGACGGTTATGTTGATAAAAATGCATCTTTTCTAGTTGGAAAGTATTCTTTTTTGGTCGAGATAAATAAAATTTATACTCGTATAATATTTCACACTTGTGTAATAATCAACTTCTCACACTTGTTCGACAATGCACTATTTTTACTATGATTTTGAGAAAAATTTAATTATTTTTGAACAATGATGAATTCAAAATTCTCTTTTTAAAAATGAACCATAAAGTGTTCAAACTGTTTAATTTTATACTTAGAAGATGTGAAGAAAATTTTTTTTTTTAAAAAGGAAAAAAACGAGTAACTAATTTCGCCTGGTAATATGATACCAGGAGGGTCTTAATGGAACACATCGATTTCCATCGTGCGGCAAATAAGAATTGCTATTCTAGACGTGGATAAGATAAAACCTGGTGGTTTGATAAGTATGTGTGTGTATTTTCCGGTTGACGATGCGAGACCTATTTAACGGACGCGAGTCCGGTAATGGGATTCGAACTCGAGTCCCGCGGGAGCCATTCCGGATGCGGCGCACTTTCTCTTCTTTATCCGCAGTTCGAAGAACAGTCACCGGATGCTTCAAGATTCACGGAATAACGTGCTAAAGTAGGATACACGTAAACAAATTTTCCTTGAAAAAGTCATGAAAGAATTGAGGACCTCAGTGTAAACAATCAAAAACGGTTATAATTTTTTTCGTTTTTATTTATTTATGTTTTCGTTATTAATTTAAAAAATATTATTAATTATTAGGAAAAAAGCATCGAAGCACTCACAAGCTCGCCCGATGAATCTAGGAACTGGCAACTAGGGTCATCTGCACGTGGCCCACAGACGCTGGTATGTATGCAATTTTCCAGGGTTCGAATCCTCAGGGATGCGAATTTATGAATTATATAATATAAACTAAATCGCACAAATGAAGTTTTTATTTTTATGTTTAAGTCTGGAATTTTCAGTAACTTCTCTTAGAAAATTCGACCCTTTCATAGAAAAATAATAAATTTTTTTATGCGGTTCTCATAGGAATAAGATTCAATATTTAATGTTTTTCCTCGTGTAAAAATTCTAGCTTTTTGTGCTATTTATTAATCATGTCCAGTAAAAAATAGTAATTTTTCGTCGAGTTGAATCTTTAAATAATAAAGTTTTATTTTTTACAGCAAAGTTTATTTTCAACGAAGATAAAAGATTAATTTTTTACTAAAAGACGAATTTACAAAATGTTAAAGGAAACAATTTTTTGTTAAAGAGATGGGTAAATCCTAAATTAAATGCAATAGTTTTCAACTGAAAATTTCATTTCTAACAAAAAACAATGAATTTTCTACTAAAAGGCGAATTTTTAACCGCTTGATATTTAAAAATTGGAAATAATTCAATTCTCTGCCAAATAGATGAATATTCAATGTAGAAAGATGAATCTTAAACGAAATATTTGAATTTTAACTCAAAAACAGACTTTTAAAGGAAGACTGGAATCTTTAGAGTTTAATTTTGAAACATTAATTTAAAAAAAGAACAATTTTTTACTAGTCGAGTTCAACCAGAAAGACAAAGCTTTAGCTAAATAGTTCAATCCTTTACCAAAAGAAAATAATTAATTTTTTACAAGAAAGATGTACTTTCTAACTGAAAAGGCGAATTTTTAACAAAAAGCATGAATTATCTACGAAATAATTGATTATTTAACTTATAAAGATCGTATTTCAAGTCATAAATGGAATCGGTGAATTTTCAAATATATAATTCATTAATAACACAGTAGCTCAGGTTTTAACCATGTAGCTAAACTTTCAACATAAAAAGAGTATTTGAATTTCCATCGTTGATTTTTGAAAAAAATAATAATTTTTTCACTAATAAATTAATGCTTCACTAAAAAGAAGAATTTTTCGCAAAATAAATCAATTTTTAATAAAAAAATTTCATTTCAATAATAACAATACATTCCATTTTAACCAAGTTTTTGGCTAAAAATTAATCTTCTTGGATGACAGTTCGACTCTTTTGTTTCCAAATTTATATCTTGCGATAACAAATTTAATCTTTTTTTATTTTCATTGCTACTACTCCTTTCTTTATTGAAAATTCATTTTTGTCGTTTTGAAATGTAACTCTTCTAATGAAAATCTCATTATTTTGTTAAAAATTTGACCTCTAGGTTGAAAATTGAACTATTTTGTATAAAATTGTTAATTTCTAATCGAAAATTCAACTATTTGGATAAAAGTTTAATTAATTTCTCAAAAATGTATTTGTTTATTATTCACTTTTCCAACTGTAAATGTAAAATTTAAATGATTAACAGAAAAATCGCCTTTTGGCTTAAAAGATTAACAATATAGATGAATTGTTGACTTTATCGACTGCAAAGTCTTTATTTATTTAAAATTTGTCCTTTCGGTTAAAAAAATCGGAATTTTATATGAAATTTAATCTTATTGTTTAAAAATTAGACTATTATGTCGAAAATGAATTTTTTTCATTAAAAATAATTCTTCTTTTTAAAAATTCGGGTTTTGGCTAAAACATTTTTCTCTTGTGGTGAAAGTTTTTATCCTTTATGGTTAATATAGTTATTACATTGCATTGTTTGTTGCTAATATATCTTCGAAGGTTTTAAATAGAACTGCGTTGTTGAAAATTTAATTATTTTGTGAAAAGTTTATATCTTTCGTTTCAAATTCAACTACTTTTTTCTGGAAATTCGTTTTTTTCTTCTTTTTAATTTAATTTGTTCAAATTGTAAGGTAATTTTTCTATTTTTAGTGGCAATTTAAAATACTTTAGATAAAAATCGCCTTTTGGCTTGAAAGATTCGCAATTTAAATACATTTTTTCTTGACCAAAAATTTTTATTTGTTCAGGCACGCAGCAACAAGACGCTGAGCAACAATAGCGCTAATTCTTTAAAAATTGGGTTTGAAAAAATCACATTTAGATATTTTCGAAAGGAATGCAATGGTGCACTTTGCTTTTAGATTCGACGCATAGTTTTTTAAAACAATCGTAAAAAGATAACAAATAGGAAAGCTGTTAAAAAAATACTTTAAAAAATGCACATCGAGATATTTCCGAGGCGAATCCAGGGGTGTTTTTACTTTTCCCATATGGCTCTTAGTTTTTTCAAATTAATTATACAAGTTTGGAATACATATCTGTGGCAAACTTGAACGTCGTGAATATAGTTTGAATATTCATTATTGCAGTGAAAAATTCATCTCTGGTTGGAAGCTGTACAAAATTTTTTAAAATATTTTTTTTGTTGAAATTAATATTCTTTGTTGATGATTTTTTGTTTTGGCTAAAGTTTATCATATTTAACTATTTCATTAAAAATACATCTATTTTTTCAAATATATAATTGTTTTGTTAAAAGTTTAAGTATTTTGTTAAAAAGGTTCTTCTTTTGTCAAAAATTCAACTGTTTTGTTGAAAATTCGTCATTTTTGATCAGATATTTATTTTGCTGTTGTTGAAAATCCAACTATTCGGTTAAAAATTGAAATAAATTGATAAAAATTTATTTATTTTGCCACAAAGTATCATTTTGATACAAATTTAACAGTTTTTTTTTTAAAAACATGTTTCTCCTTCACGACACTACTAAAGAATTAGCATCAAGAATTAATTAGAAAAATTAATTTATTTCTAAATTAATATTCTGCGTTAAATATTTTGTGATAAATTCTTGTTTTTTGTTGCAATAACAACTATTATTTTTTTGTTAAGAATGCATCTTTGTAGGAAGAAAATTCAATTATTTGTTTATGAATTTAACAATTTTGTCGAACATTTAATTATTTTGCTCAAAATTTAACTCTTTGGTTAAAAATATATCTACTTTATTTGATACTCTCTTTTCTTTGTTGAAGTATAATATATTGCATTTTTTTGTGAATTCATGTTTTGCTCAGGATTCAACTGTCTTCTACAAAAAACTTCTTTTTAGCCTATTTGCCGAAAAATGCAAATATTTTATTGAAGATCTAATTTTGTGTTGAAAATATAATTATTTTGTTAAAAAGATTTGTTTGGTCAAAATTTAACTGTTCTTTTAAGAATTCGTGCATTTGGAAAGTTAAATCATTCTTTTGGATTGAAAATTTACATTTCCTTATACAAACTTCAACAATTTGGTTAAAAGTTAACCGAACTAGTTTAAAATTTAATTATTTTGTTGAAATCACCCTTTTTGTTTGAAAATTTGTCCCTTTTGGTGGAAATTTGTCCTTTTAGATTACCAATTCATTTTTTTTTTAATTCCAACTTTTCGGTTAAAAATTAAACTAAATTGTTAAAAATATATTCATTTTGCTGAAAAGTCATCTCCTTAATCGAAAGTTTCACTGTTTTGTAAAAGATCATGTTCCTCATTTACTGTGTCACAAGAAAAAAATTTAATGTACCAGGATTACCCCCGATTTGAGACAATAGCCCCTTTCAAAATTATAAATTCATTTATACAAATATTGTTGCTAAAATAAAAAATATATATATATCAGAAAGTCTTACTTGGAATAGGGACTTGTTTAAATTAAATTTTTAATTTGAATTCGTGTTATGATTCACAAGCAGGTTATTAATAAGTGTCAGCCGAATCTGCCCATAATGAATGGCTGTTGAATCTGGCGATAATTCGTTGGGAAATCGTAGCTTGAATCGCGCGCTTACGTACTTCTGATTTATTCTAATTGCTATTTCGATAATGGGGCGCCTCTTGCATTCCCATTATCGAACTCGTACGAGGAATACAATTGTATTCGGGTTAACAAAACGCGTCCGGTTTCAAGGTGGTCACTAATTATTAGCTAATTAGCCGTTAAATCTTTGCTGACCGCTGAATTATCGTCGTTTTGAGAGGGGCGAAATAGGAAGAAATTGCTACATTGAGAAAATAAGTAATGATAAAGAAATTATGGGTATTCTGTTATTAACAAATTATTGCAACACATTTTTGGTTTTCAGAATATTGGTCTACTTAACTCTCAGAATTATTCATAATTTTGGAAATATCCAGTTTCTATTTTGTAGAAGGAAAAAATAGCACTACGCGTAAAAAAAACATTTTATTTTTATTTTGGATGATTAAAACTATCATTTTTGTCAAAAATAGACGAACAGCGACGTTCATGGTTGAAAAATGTTCTTCCTCCTGAAATCTATAAAATGACACGCCTAATAGTTATTATTTTGTGTACTTAAAATAATTTTAAAAAATAAATAAAGCGATAAAAACGGACTGAAGTCTGAACCCCTCAATTCTTTTGATTTCAGACTGCAAAAAAAATGTTCATTTTCTTTTACATCTTTTCAGGTGAAATATCTTATGAATAATTATTTTTTAAAAAGCTGGAAAAGGGGTTAATATCACGAAAAATTACTTCAAATTAGTCAAACATATTGACTTTTCTAAATGTATTTTACTATATTTTTTTTATTCCTTGGAAAAAATTTTGTATTCTAGATTCTTAAACTTATAAGCTTCTTAAATGATCCAATAGAATAAAAAGTTATTCAGTTTAATTCTTAAATACAAATTAAAAATTTTGAAAACTCATTTTTAAACTATGTAAAGAATTTCAGGATGTAAAATTTTTTAATTTAAGGTCTGGGAAACAACTAATTAGTATTGGTAAGGAAAAAATCTTATTTTATCGACTTCTTCCACACTATTGATATTAAATAAATTGTCTGGAAGAAGTCGATGAAATAAGTTTTTTTCCTCACCAATATTATTTTTAAACATTTCTTCTTTTAGTCAGTTTTAAAAAAAAGTTTTTTTTAGGTTAATTGAGGAAGAGATAGTGAGGGGTGGGGAAAATGAGAGGTGGGAAGATAAGAGGAGGAGAAGTTAGGAAATTTTCACTTGCTTCCCCTCCCCTCACTTCCTCTTCTCTAACTACCTAATTCACCTTATTTCCCCTAATTTCTCTCCCCTTCCTGTCCTTTTTCATCCGTACTTCGCTGACTTTGCCCCTCCTGTTTCCAACACTCATTAACCCTCGTTTCCCCTTATATCCCTCATTTCCCTTAACGTCCCCTCACTTTTGTTCCCCTACTTTCCCCTTCTTTCGCCCTCATTTCCCTTCACTAATTTCCCTTCATCATTTCCCCTCATTCTCCTCACTTCTTTTTTCTTTTTTCCATCACTTATTCTCATTTGAAAAAAGATACGAAACTCTATTACGGGTTGCTACAAAGGGGGAAGAGGAAGGCTAAAGTTATGTGTCTCTGAAGTGACTCTCATGAAAAGGATTATAGAAAGGGCGGGGAGGGGAAAATGGGATGGCTAAGGTTGTGTGTCCCTAAAGTGATTTTCGTGAAAAGGGCTAAAGAAAGGGGGTGATTTCTAGGAAACAATTTTAATAGAAAAATATCGATACCGCGAAAAATATTCGAAGTATTGATCCACAAGTTTCAGATATCGTAATCTCCACATTTTTTTGTTCAGAATCTTCTTTTTGTATATGTAGTGGAAGCACAATTTTCACTTTTTGGAAATTCTCTAATTTTCATGTTTAATATATTACATTTATAGAAATATTTCATTTTGGTATTTTTTAGTAAAATCCGTTTGATTAGGAAATTATGGTTTCGAAATTTAGATACATTCATTTAATGAAAGCCTTAGTCAAAGAAACCACAGACTGACCAAAATACGAGGAAAACACGACCTCTCCATCCAAGGAAAAGCTATTCAGATCTTGACAATGCTCACCTGATATTGTTTTGTCTATACCACGAGACCGAAATAAATACATCCTGAAAAACAATATTCTATGTAGTAATACGTTGCCTGAAACCCCAATACCACAGACGAGGTTAGAAACTATAGCTTACATTTCAATAAGTATTTCAAAGTAATTAATCACACATTAAAATTTTTGTTTTCAATGAATTTAATTCCTCCCAAAATCCCACTTTATTTCAATTCAAAGAATTTCACTTAAGTTAAAACGTAGCTTTTTATTATGACTTTATCCAAATTTTTTGAATTTTACAGGAGACGAGAAGCTTCCTTGAAAATCAAATTTTTAATTTAAAAAATAATAATAATAAAAATCTTTCATAAAATCAATCATCTCTATTATAAAAGATCACGAAATATACCTTACCAACATCTAGAACATTCTACAGCTGAAGTGGTTCGGGTCCGTGTTAGGTTTCTCGAATATTCCTTATTACTTCATACTATTAAACAACGCAATTCTGAAAAAATTTTTAATAAACATGTTTATGTTGCAAAAAGTTTTATCCACGAAGTGTTGATTAGAATTTAGAACCTTTTAGAACCTCAAGAAAATGAGGAGATATTATTAAAATGAAAACTTATTTTAAGTCGATTGAATAGCATGGGTAAGAAAAGCATCTTAAGCCATAAAACATGTAATGTCGAATGTCGGGCGTGTATTTAGATAAGGAAAAAATATGATTTATTGCTTCCTAATAGAAAATACGCAATAGATACAAGAAGCATCACGAGTGGTTCGTGTCTATGCTAATCTAAGGAGTTTCGTACCGTCATCAGGACCTTTCGAGAACATTCTAGAAACTTAGCACGGACACGAACCACTTCAGCTGCAGAATATTCTAGAAGTTGGTAAGGTAGAAATTTTCGCCTTGGAATTCTCTTGTCTATCTACTGACATGCAATCCAAGAATGCTAGATCACTCGTTCTGAGCACTATTGTTTCCAGAATTATTTCTACCTTTCTAGAATTAATATCTAGATTTTTTTTCGCGCGACAGCTAAAAGCTCGGCAGGATCGAGGAATTTAGACTCCTTTATCTGGAATCATGGGAGTAGCTCGATAGGTTTATGTATCGCGAGGGGTTGATTCGGCTGGCCCATGGATTGCAGTCCAGCAAGGGTTGTTAGAGACAGTGCTCGATCTCTTCTATCCAATTACCCCGACCTTTGGAGACCCCACAGGGACTTCCGGCGACAATACTCTTGGCTCGATTCTCTCTCGACTTGACCAACTACCAACCCTTAAAATATCTCTTCATGGGATCCTCAATTGGAACTATTATTTCACGAGATAGAGCACCTTTTCGTGACGCACGGTAGTAAAATAGGGATCATCAAAAAATACGAGGTGACCAGTTACATTTCTTCAAAAGGATCCTAAGGGCACGCCTGAGCTCGTGCGTAAAAATATTTTCTTGGGGACATTTTAGATCTTTATGGGTTTTGTAAGAACGTGTTTTCGTGTCTTTTGGACTTCAATGTCGGACTAATCAAGCGAATGATTTCAGAAACTTGGAAAATAATTTGAAGATTTGTTTAATGGTTTTTTGGTTTTAACATAGATGCGAATTGAAATAATAGAATTTGATAAAAATATTTAACTATTTTTGGTTAAAAGAAAATTTTGGTTCAGAATTCATCATTTTTCGTGAAAAATTCAACTATTTTGTTAAATAGTAATCTTTTCAATAAATATTCAACTGCTCGGTTAAATATTTGTAGTTTTAATAGAATTTTCCTTCTGTTGGGCTTGAAATTAATTTAGGTGAAGAAA
Organism: Belonocnema kinseyi; assembly: GCF_010883055.1. Lineage (NCBI taxonomy): Eukaryota > Metazoa > Arthropoda > Insecta > Hymenoptera > Cynipidae > Belonocnema > Belonocnema kinseyi. The sequence goes on from NC_046665.1 coordinate 90,096,275, forward strand.
TAATTTTTTTGAGTATAAAGCTAATTAATTTTAATTGAAAAATCTATTTTTATATTTTTGGTTCAAAATTCGTCTCTTTTGACTGAAAATTTAATTATTATGTTAACAATTCAACTATTTTATCAAAAAGTTATCGTTTTTGGTTGAAATTTAATTTTTTTGAATTAGAAAGTATATTTTTATATTTTTAGTTGAAAATTCATCTTTTATGAATAAAAAACCTATTAATCTGTTAAAATTTTATTTTTAATTGAAAAATCTACCATTACATTTTTGTTTTAGAATACATTTTTTTGTACAAAATCAACTACTTTGTTAAAAATAAAGTTGTTGTCGAACATTCGTCTTTTTATATAAAAATAAAGCTTTTTAAAAAATTCATATTTCGTGTTAAAAATTAAACTTTTTCCAGAAATGGATATTTCTGTTTGAAAATTCAAAATTTTGGTTGCATTTTTTTCTTTTTGAATGAAAAATATTTTTGGTTCCATTTTTTCTTAAATTTATCTATTTTCGTAATCTTTATTCACTGAAAATTCAAATGTCTGACTGGAAGTTGAATTACTTGGTTGAAACTTAAAAAAAAATTTTTAATATTTTTTTTATGGAAGATTCATCTCTTTGTTTAAAAAGTTGATTTTTAACTGACAACTAAACTATTCCATTTTTGATATATTTGGTAGAAAATGCATGAATTTTGTTTAACATTTATCTTTTTTTAATTAAAATTAAACTTTTGAATAAAAAATAATATTTCCGCATTTAAAATTAAACTATTTTGTAGAAAAATTATAACTTTGGCTCTAAAATTTGAAAATTATTTTTTTTTCTTGACTAAATAGTATTTCTAGTTTGCAAATTTGACTTTTTGGTATGAAATTGAAATCTATTGATTAAAATAGAACTGTGTAGTTGAAATTAAATCCGGGTTAGTTCAGTATTTAAATATTTCGCTAAAAATTGATCTTTTTTCTTGAAAATAAAATTATTCTTCTTGGTAGATCATTTAAGTATTGGGTGAAAAATTCACTTTCTGGTAAACTTTTTGATTTTAGGCTTACAAATTTGACTGTTTTATGGAAAATTTTATATTTTAAATGATTTTTGTTCTTCTTTGACTGAAAGCTGTTTTTTAGTATAAATTCAACACTTCCGTTGAATTTTTAGTTGTTTGAAGATTTATCTGTGTAACTTAAAAATTTAACTATTCAAATAAAAATTCTTCTTTTCACTTACAAAATTTAACTTTTTGGTTGAAAATTCAACTATTTTGTTAAAAATTATTTATGAAAATTACAAATTAGTCTATTTAGTTGAAAAATGATATTCTTGGTTAAAAGTTAAACTTTCTGTTAAATTTTTTTTTCGTGTTTAAAACCAAACATTCTTATGAGGATTGCGATTGAAAGCCTGAAAAATCAACTCTTTCGTTGAGAATCCTCATTCGTTTTGAAAATTCATCTGTTTGGTATAAAATTAATCTTTTTGGGTAAAAAATTAAACTAATTTGTCAAAAATGTTATTATTTTGTTAAAAATTCATCTTTTTTGGTCGACAGCTCAACTGTTCTGTTCCAAATTATTCTTTTTCGAAATAAATTTCATCCTTTCTTAAACTGGAAATTCTATCTTTACAAAACATTTTTTGCTTAAAAATTCAACATTATAATTTAAATTTTTAGTTATTTAATTCAAAATTCAACTGCTTTCTTCTAAATTTGTCTTTTTTACTTGAAAGTTCAACTAATTGTTTAAAAATTCATCTTTGTTGGTCGAAAATCAACTTCTTGGATGAAAATTTGTCTTCTCATGTTTAAAAGTAAACTTTTTCTAAAATAATTATTTTTATATTGTAAACTCAACTCTTTTGATAAAAAAAACATATCTTTTGGGATAAAATTAATGTTTTTCGGTTAAAAATCCAACTACTTTGTTGGAACTACAATATATTTCTTCCTGGAATCATAGAAATATAGTGCCTTGATTAATTTAATTTAAAAGAATTTATTTCCCTATTTTAGTAAAAAAATCACCCTATTTCTTATAATAGACTGATAACAGTTTTCAATATTTAATTACATTTTAGAATTTTCTTTTAGTTTTTAAACAATTTAATAAAAATTATAGACTTTATATCCCACAGACTGAAGAGATCAAAGAAAGGGTTTTGTAAGACAACCCCTTGGGTGTTGCAGAAAGGTCAGATGGTCGATTAAAGGGGACCGGAAGTTGGTCACTAACCGATCGTCTACAAATTAGAAGATGACATTGCGTCGTCTATTAAACGGCGTTTATCCAGTCGAGATGCCTTTAACCCCTCGTACGAAGCAAAACCACCAACTGGGGTTACCGGAGTTTGGGCTGCCCACAGCGGTGGTCTTCTCTAAGATCAAGTGCTTTCTACCCCCATTTTAAGCCCACCCCCTGACCGACTCCGTCCGGTCGCCTCCCGCTTTGCGAAGGGTGGATTGATAAACCATCCCTGACCAGGAAATTCTTGTGGCCAGTCTCTGTCAAACTCTGGGGCTATTCTTGTCACAACCTCCGTAATCTTCCCATCAATTAAAATTATTTACATCCACAAAAGATCAGGTATTTTAAAAAAGAAATCTTTAAACAGTTCAACGGTAATGCAATTGTCCAAAGTTTCGATCTCTGTTTTTTAACGGTTCTTTACGTTTGGGCACTCAGAGAGTTCGAAAACCAGAATTTTTTTAGGTGTCTGGCTGTCTGTATGTCTTTATATATGGTTATCCGAATGTTTCACAGCATGAGTAAAAAATTACTTTTTGGCTCAAAATAATGTACAGTCCACAAATATAGATCGATTTGGATAAAAAAATCTCTCTTTTAATTTTTTTATAAATATACAAATATGTACGATTTTCATAATTTTATGTTTAATATAAACGGTGGGTTTAAAAAAACTTAAATCCACCTGACGAACACCCGCAATTTTTTAATGCGATATTTTTCCGATGATAATAAAAGTCTTTTCCAATAAAAATGAAAAGTCGCCACAGAGCATTTTTTTACGTAAATTAATCCATTTTTTAGCGAAAATTATAAAAAATCGAATCGCGATTTATCGCTTATATATTATTAAATTAACTATATAGCATTGATACGTTAAAAATGTTATGTTATTGTTTGATTTGTTATTGATAATTATGAAAATATAATACATATGCACATTTAACAATATTAATAAAACCTACTTATCTTATGAGTATTTTTCATTCAATTTTTCAAAAATTGTTTAATGTATTTCTATATTTTCATAATGGAAAATGCTAGAAAAATTGAAAAATTAACGTGAAAAAAAAGGTTTCGTGGCGGATTTAAATTTGTATTGCAAAAGACTTCTGCTATCATCAGAAAACATGTTCGATTAAAACAATGCGGGTGGTCATCAGTTGGATTTCAATTTTTGTAAGCCCACCCTGGAAAGTTATATTGCGAGAAATTTGTATAAAAACAATAAAATGATTTTATTACTTCTTAAAATTATAATTATTAATAATATGAACAAATTTATTAGGCAATTGCATTAATCAGGCATTTTTCGACAGAAGAATTGTTTTTTTTCCTATGTCATTTTTTTCAATTAGGAACTTTATGCTAATTTTAGAAATTTTATAATTTGTTGAGAAATCTAATGATTTTTTTCATCTTTAATAAGCAAATGCATTATTTGGGCATTTGCCGGTAAAAAAATCGTTTTCTCGAATGCCATTATTTTCATTTGGGAACTTTATGACATTTCAGCAACATTCATTAGTAGTTGATAAATTTTATGATTATATAAAACAACCTTAATAAATAAATGCATAGATAAGGCATCTTTCGAAGAAAACCTTCGTTTCTTTCGATGGAAACTTTTTTAGTTAGGAACTTCATGCAAATTTCAGAAAAAAACCCATAATTTATTGATCAATGTTGTGACTTTTTAAAACATTTTTAATGAAGAAATGAATTATTAGCGGATCCGCCGACGAAAAAATTCTTGTTCATTCTGATGTTAGTCTTTTTAATCAGTAAATTTATAAAAATGTCAGAATAATTCATAATTAGTTGATATATTTTATTTTAATAAAAAGTCAATAAGTATGAGTGTTAATGAAATTATCATTAATTTCCCAATTACAGAGACTGACATTAAAATTATTCCTCGACAGATTTCATGAGAAAAAATTTTCTTTCTGCAGATTCCTTACCTATGCTTTTGTTAACTTAATTTGTTTTAAAATATCATAAAATTCATCACCTATTCATGAATGTCGCTGAAATTTTCATGAAGTCCCCAAGCAAAAGGACTGAAATTTAAAAAAAACGAAGTTGTCTGCTAACAAATGCCTGAATAATGAATTTGTTTATTAAATGTGTTTAAAAAAATTATAAAAATAATCAACAAATTGCAATTTTTTCTAAAACTATCATAAAGTTCATAATTAAAAAAGATTACTTAAAAAAAACGAATTTTTCCATTAAAAAGGCTGATTTATGCATTTGTTTATTACATTTATTTATAATGTTAATAATAATTTCAAGAAAAAATTTCTTAATCATTATAGCGTTTCTACCCAAATTTTTGGTAATATAACTGCAAAATACGTAAAATTATGGAAAATCGTAAAAAACATTTTTTCATCAAATATTTTGCTTGTCAAATTTTTGTTTATTATATAATGTTAGAATATCTTTAACTAATGTTATTCTGTAAAACTTAGGCGATTCAAACCATTTTCATGTTATTAGCGAGCAGCGGGAACGTCAAATAGAAAAAATGGGCATTTGTTTCGTCATATGTGTTTATTTATAAAAAATTTTTAATGTGTGTTCTAGCCACGCTAATATTTGAAGGATCTGTCAAAGCGAGTAAGCCTTTGAAAAAAATTTTAGGAATCCCAAAATGAAGGTTAGGTTCGTCAACCAGATATTTCAAACCAAAAGAAAAAAATTTATAGCATTTTCAAAATTTGAATTTTTTTTAATTTTAGTATTTTTTTTTAAAGTTCCTTATAGATGGGTATAAGAATTCTATATTATTGAAATGAAACTTTCAATTTCTATAAAAAATAGAAAAGTGATATACTTTTAAAAATTTTGCAAATTTTCAGGAAACAGAAAAAAAATTTTTTTGATACATTGGCAAATTTCATTTAAATTTTCACTAGATATCAAAAATTTTTTTAAAATAAATTTAATAAATTTTAATGAAAATAAAATCAATTAAAAATTTTTTTTAAGAATTAAATTTTTAGATTATATCAAAATTTAAATAATTTGAGCTTTTTCAAAATTAAAATTTTTTTTTCCAATTTTCTGGTACGTGACAGTAAGACTTTTTGATTTGGAAATGTACCTGTTCTTTTAGAATTTTCATTTTTCTTGGCAAAAATGTAGCTGTTTGATTAAAAATTAAACTCATTTTTAAAAGTTTGTCTTTTTTATTTCAAAATTCTCCTGTTTCAGCAGAAATTGTTTTCGATGTAATTTTTTGCGCTCAAACCGAATCCGTCCTCAGAATTTGTCCAGCACGTAGCCATATTTCTCAGAAAAAAATCGAATTGTGACGCTCGAGAGTGTATTTTAAAGCTGAAGGTTAGTACTATTTAAAAACGTTTATAAAAATATGTTGGATTTTTTTAGGCTGTTGCTATAAAATACCCAAAATGGTCATTTTTGTCCCCTTTTACCCCGTTTATCTAAAAAACTTGACGGGCTAGTCAAGTTCTGAGGTCAAATTCTGTTTTAGCGCAAAAAATAACATCGAAAATTACTACCACATCTTTTTAAAAAACCTTGCAGACCTGTGTGATTATAAATTGTTTGAAAAATAATTTTAGTTAACAATTATTAAGTATTATGATAATGTTATTAAAAATTTGACTAAATGTGGAATTTTTTGTTAAAACCTCGACTTTCTTACTCCATTCAAAGGGAAAATTGCTAAAAAAATAATGAAATGTTTTTGAAATTGATTTAAACATTTAATTATCAGTATAAAGTAGTATTTTATGTATTAAAAGCAATTTGCATTTTTTTAACAGAAAAATAATAATTTGTGCTAATAACTCGCTAAACTCATTTTTTCACTTATGGGGCTTCTTTTGGACCCTATAAAACAGGCTTATGGCAATGCCATTTAAAAAGTGATATTTTATTGGTACTGTATGGCTATTTTTGAAAGGAAGTGTTGAGTTTTAACTTGGTGCAGCTAATATAGACGATTCTAAATAACATTTAAAAAATAGGATATTGTGTATTGAGGGCGTGAATATGGCTATTTTAATGAGTGTTAATTTGCCGCCCGGGCGAATTCTTTAATACGCAAATACCGTCTTGTTCTACCCTCCTTAAAAAAAGCATGTGAAGCAGATAAAGGATATTTGCTAATCTTGACAATTTAAAATTATAAGCGAAAGGGAGAAATAACGTACTTAGCAGAAGGTCGACTGCAGGAACCAGTGATGCATTTTTGTAAAGATAAATATAATTTTCTTCATATTCTCACTTGCGTTTCGTAAGGTAATGTGGCCTGATATCTGAAAATTTACGCCCGCTATATATAAACTTCACGACGCAAATGAGAATATAGAGAAAATTATATTAATCTTTCCAAAAATCTCATCGCTGGACGTCACAGTCTCCCTTCTGCTTATTCATCATATAACTTAAAATTGTCAAAAACATCAAACATCCTTTATTTGTTTCACATACTTGTTTTAAATGAGGTTAGGGCGAAAAGTAGCGTGTATCTAGAGGATATGGCTATTTTGCATCAATTCACTGTGGCCCTCGCTTCGCTCGGGCGGCAAATTCACCTTCATCAAAATAGCCTTCTTTACGCCCTGGATACATAATGTACCATTTTTTCTTAATAAAAATACGTATTGAACTTCATAAGGCTTGCGCCACCTCCAAAGATAATTTTTTTTAAAGAAAATGAATTTATCTTTTCGTGGATACGAACAAATTTTCAGGCGATATGCATGAAAATTCGAGAAAATAAATTTTTACCGCACTAGTTTGTAATAACGCGGATAAAGTTGGATGTGGACACCAGTTTTAAATTAACAAAATCCTTGGAGAACCCAAGGAAATCTTTTTATTTTGACAGGAAGCTACCTTTTCTTTCGTATCTATTTCAGAAAGAAGTAATAAATTACGAAGAAAATTTTTCTTAAGAATTGCCCAATACTAAATCATTTTCCCCCCATCCAAATTACCACTATTACATCACTCGAACTCTCGTTGGGAGCGTCTTGGAAGCAAGCTTGAAAGGAAACAAGTGCTCTTTAGCTTTTAAAAATTAGACTCTGATCGTCAATCCCCGTTTTGTGTTTCCCTTCATTTTATCCACCCCGTCCCTCTTTCCCCAGGATAGCGGAACGAACGAGCGAACGAACGAACGAACAGCAAAACGAAAATAAAATGTAAGTGGAAATTTATCGCCCCGGGCGATAGGAGACGTTTCCGTACTTTTAAATATTTTATAAACTTTCTTCTTGCCTCCGTCCTCTGTGGTTCCCAGGAGCGCTACCGGATGAAGGAAAAAAGAGTGAGTGAGAAGAAATGGTTGGCGGAGGGTGGGAAAAGAATTGCGAAGTGGAATGGGCGCTCGCGGGGGTTCCTGTCGATTTTTTTTTCTTCCAAGGAGAACGTTCGTATAGATATCGTAATGTTATTAAAACTTCTAAATGGCTATGGATCGCTTCTTCAGTTACGTCCCTTACCTCCGCGTTTTTTCATCGCTTTGGGCATTTTTTTCCCCCTTACTTGGTCCGCTTTCAACTGGGGCCTCTTGTCTCGGCGCCTGTTTTGCGGCAATCTCGAGACTTTTCTGTTCAGAAGAGCAACAAATCCAGGCGCTATAGCATCTCGAACAAAATCATTTGATAAGTTAATTACACAGATTTTAGGTTTAATGTATATTGCAGGATTAAAGTTTACGAAATTTAAATTGGATTAAAATCAAATTTCAAATCCTATTTAACGTTCAATAATCGATTTAATATTAAAAATTCCTAAAAAGAAAACCATGAATCCAACGGCCAAATTTGGATAGCCACCATAAAGTGCTCTGACTTTTATTTAAAAAAAAAGCCTAAAATAGAAATGTTTTATGGTGATTGTCAAAATTTTTTCATTGTGTTATTGTCACTATTTTCAGGAATTCTATACATTAAATTGCAAGAATTCAAGGTTGCAAAATATTCGTACAAAATTTTTTGGAAATTTTTCTAATTACAAAAATAACTCGCATTAATTATACATAAAGATATGAATTTAACTGTATAGGGAATTTTATTGGTCAGGAAAAAGTTAGTGATTTAAAAAAAATCTTGTAAAAGTTCAAACGGAATACGTTTATATATCTCAATTTTATTTTAAATTGTTTTATTCAGTTTAAAAAAGATTCTAAATGAAAAATGTAATATTTGCAAAATTCTAGTCTTTGAATATTAACGGATAGGGAGAATGAGAGATTGGTTAGGAAAAATTATGGATTTTTAAAAATGAAGTTTTGTGGTATTTTTTCTGCAGTAGCTACTTTTTCTTTACATTTTGCTTTCTAATTGAAAATGAATCTACTTTAGAAGAAATTGCATATTTCATGGATAAAAGGCCAACTGTTTGGTTGAAACTTCAATAATTTGGTGAAAAAGTAATATTTTTTTGTTGAGAATTCAATTCTTTTGTTGAAAATTAATCTTTTTGGGTTGAAAATTTAAGTATCGTCAACCCGAAATGTTTTTTTAATGAAAATTTAAAACTAAAAAATATTGATTTTAGTTAAAAAAATCATCCATTTTACTAAAAAATTTGCATCGTTCATAGATAAAAATACATCTCATTTATTTAAAATTCAATATTTATAATTTAACTTTTTTTCAATTCAACTATTTCGTAGAAAATTTACTTTTCATTTATAAACTTATATTTTAATGTTGGAAAGTTAAACTGGTATAATTTTTGAATAAAACTGCCACTTTTTTTAAATTTATCTTTTCAATTTAAAAAACCATCTGTTTTATTTTTAAAAATTCATCTTTCTTGGATAAAAGTGCAGTCTTTCATTAAAAATGTAACAATCTTGTTAAAAAGTCATCATTCTTGGTTGAAAATAATTTTTTTTATCCATTTATTTGGCACAAAACTAAATTCTTATTTAAAACACATACTTTGTTTTATAAAAGAGAAGCTAAAATCTTTTTTGAATGAAAATACAAGAATTTTTTTTCTAAATTTTTCTTTATAAATTAAAAGTTTGTATATTTTAGTAAAAAGAACTGCAACTCTTTGATTAAAAATTCAACAATTTTAAGAAAATTCAATTGTTTTTTTTTAATTTGTCTGTCACTTAAAAATTGATCCAGTTCTTTTTATTTGTATCTGAAGTATTGATTTAATCGACTTATAGAAGATCCTATGTTAAAAATATTACAAAATTAATATGCTGGCCTTATAATGTTACTGGTAAGGGAAAATGAAAAATTGGCTAAGGAAATATCAAGGAATTTTGGAAATGAAGTTTTCACCCTGAAAAGTACGTATTTATATTTATTATTAAAATATTCACATTTTTGAAATTTTTTCAAATGCCTTCAAATCGCAAGAAAGTTTTCTGGAAATCCGTTCAAATGTTTGGAAATCCTACAAATTTCTTTAAAATCCTCTGGAATTTTTATCACTTGATATTCTTCCAAATCGCTTACAATCTCTTAAAAATGCTTGAAAACGTAAAAATAATTTTGTTAATAAATTTATCTGTGGAAAACCATTAAATGCGTAGAAATATTTGAAATCCCTTGAAATCTTTGGATTCTCCAGGAATCGCTTGGGATATTGGGAAAAAGTACAAATCTTTAAAAAAAAGCATGAATTTAATGTTGCTTAAAAACTAGAAAAAAAAATTAAAAGAAACACAGTAATTTGCTTGGTCTTGAAATGACGGACCAGCCAGACCCCGATTAGGTTTGATCATGGCGGGGCTAGCTAGCACCCGATTAGGGCTTGAAAACTGTTACTAGATGGTGCAAAAAACAATTTATTTTTTCAGATTTCATTATCAATTTTTCATACTTCCGAACACCACAGCTATTTTTGAAACTGTACAAACAATATTTGAATGAGATATTCAGCAAGTTATTTGGTCATGACGGGTTAGCCAGTACCCGATTAGGGCCCGAAAAACTGAGTAAATTATAAGGAAAACAATTAATTTTTTTTTTGTATTCACTTGTCATTTATAATACTTTTGATCATCCTGTCTCTTTTTGAAAATCTATAAAAAAATATTTTGATAAGGATCTTACAACAATTTGTTGGTATGTCGAGCTAGCCAGCACCCGAATAGAGCCCGAAAAGACATACTAGAGCTTGAGCAATCAAATTCATATTACAATGTTTATTTCTGGTACTTTCAAACACCATGGCTCTTCATGAAACCGTAAAAACAATATTTGAATGAGACCCTTAGCAAGCTTTTTGGTCCATATGGGCTAGCTAATACCCAATTAGGACCCGAGAACAGATTAGATGATACGGAAAAAAATTTATTTATTTTAGTCTTCACTTTTCATTTTCCGTACTTTCAAACACCCTGGCTCCTTTTGAAACTGTAGAAACAATATTTGATTAAGACATTTAGCCAGATTTTTGGTCTTGGCGGGCTAGCTAGCGCCTGATCAGGGTTTGAAAAAAAGGGTAGTTAACAACAAAAAAATACGTTTTTTTTAGGTTTCACTTCATAGTTTTAATACTTTTAAACGCCCTGGCTCTTTTTGGAAATGTACAAAAAATGTTTCGATTAGAGATTGACAATTTTCTTTATATGTCGAGTTAGTTTTTTGGCCCTGGCGGTTTAACGAGTACCTGATTGGGGCCAGAAAAGGTTTTTTCTTAACATAATTAAGCAATATGAAATTTTTTCTTTGTCATCGATTCCTGTCATAAATATTTAATGTGGATCCATCAGCACCTTTTAATACAGTCCACAGGGAATTGACAGGCCCCTTTCCCTTATAAATTCGTCGTCATTTTATAACCTCGAAATGAGTTCCTGAGGCATTACCACTGTAAGAGCATAGTGTAAGTAATAAGTTTTTTTTATCGCTTCTCCGAACTAATAAGGCTCCCACGAAAGAAGCTGAATTATTTATATTATCATCGACGGCTCTCACCATAAAACGCCCTTTTTAATATTCTCACTAGAATATGTAAGCAACCCCCGTCAGCTTAAACTTCCAAAAATTAGTTACACCAGAAGACATTTTTCCTCGCAAATCTCTATCCTGATTTTGCATTAAAATGAATGAGGACTTTTTTTAGAATCCTATTTTTTGAGTACGAAAGAAAATTAGGTCTAAATAAACAAAGTATTAAGGATATTTATTGACAAAATAAATTCATGAAAATAATATGTATAATATTAAAGTGATAATAATAAAGTGATGAGATATTAGATATTAGATATCTCTCAATAAGGGCAAAATAAGGGTTTTTTTCTTTGGTCAGTGAAAAAACAGGAATTCTGTGGAAAAAAATCGCAAGTCAATAAATTTTTATAAGAAGAACTTAAGTAACTGTCGAGCCTTATTAGGGCTGTAACTTTTTCCTCGAATAACTTTTCAAAACATTTATTTAAGATTCACAAGGATTTCAATGATTTATAATTTTTTACACAATTTCGAGAAATATCATCAGATTTCATGTTATTTTTGGGATTTATCAACTTTTGTATAGACTTCAAAGAATTTATTCTCAAGATTTAAAATAATTCGAAGGATTTCAAAAGGTTTGAAAGATTTTAGGATATGTTTGAAAAATTCCAAGAAATTTTTAAGTTTCTCAAAAAATGTTTTTCAATTTCAAAGGATTAAACATGTCTTAGAGTATTAAAAAAATTCCACGTGCTTCAAAAAATGCAATTTATTTTAAAAGATGATAAGAACGTTAAAATATTTTCGAGTATTGTAAATTAAACCGAATAATTTTTTAATTATTTCCGTAATTTGGTGGGTTTTGAATTTGAATTTTGACAAACTTTTAAAAATTGCAAAGGAATTTTGAAAAGTTTCAGAGGATTTGAATGATTTTATGGTATATTAAAAAAACCAAAATACTGCTCAAATGCTTTAAAAAATTTCAGGTTATTTCAAAAAATTGAAAAGATTAAAAATCATTTCGTGTATTCTAAAAGATTCCAATTAATTTTTAATTTATTTTAATAATTCTATAAGATTTCAAAAGATTGAAAATATTACAGTGAATTTAAAAATATTTAAAGGTATTTCTAATTGATTAAAATGATTTGAAGGGTTTTCAATATTTTAGAAAATTTCAAATAATCCAAGGAATGTTCATAAGCTTGAGAAAATTACAACTTATTTTGAAACGTTCTAAAGAAGTTTAATTATTTTCGGATAATCTAAAAGATTTAAACATTTCTATTAATTTAATTTAGTTAATGAATGGGACTTTAAAGTATTTAAAATAGTTTAGGGTATATTAAAACATTCCAAAGGATTGTTTAATATTTTCAATCATTTTAAGGTATTCCAAAAGATTAAAAATATATTAACCTGTTTTTTAAAATTCCAATGAATTTTCACGAGCTCTTAAAAATTGCAAGGGAAATATTTTTGGATATTTCCAAAGGTTCTGAGAAATTTTCAATTTATTTCAGTAGTATAATGTGATTTCATAGGATTTGTAATATTTTGGGAAATTTAGAAAGATTCCGATGCATTTTCAATTTACTTCAGTAATTTAATAAGATGTAAAGGATTTTAAATACTTTAGTTTACTTTAAAAGATAATAAGGCATTTTCAACAGCGAAAAACAATTGAAGGAATCTGAAAGGACTTTAATGATTTCAAGAAATTTAAACAAAAATTGCATGCGGTTGTAAAGAATTTCAAACGATATTAAATGACTAAATAGGATTTGATGAAATATCAGATTTTACAGAAATTTCCAATTTTAAGAGATTTTCAAATATTTTCTGCAATTAATTGAAAATCTTTTTGAATTCACCTTAAAATCTTATTATTTGTTCTAAGTTCTTGTATATTTCGTTTGAATTTTTCAGAATTTTCTTCATGTTTTTAATTCACTATAAGTCTTCTAAATTTAACCCATTTAATAGATTTTTTAAGTCACTTAGATTTACGATAAATTCTTATCTCACGCAGCTTATCAATTTTTTTTTAATTTCCTTGAATTTGTCCACTTTACATTTTTGTAAATTTTATTGAAATTGTTTTATTTCCCGTCCACTTTTCTAAATGCAACCTAAATTCAATCCAATTTCACTCAAATGAATAGTATTTGAAATTAAATGTGTAAGTATTTTAATTTCAATAAATGTTCTTGTAATTGTTTTAAAGTTACGTGTTTCTAATCCTCTGAATTCTTTTAAATTCAAAGAAGCAATAATCACATTATTAAAGTTTGACTATAACACTATTTTAGATTCTTTTGGAAGTAAAGGGGCAAATTCTTGTTATGAAACTTTAAAATGATCAAAGTGTTTGCGAATTATCTGATAATTTTAAAAGAAAATTCAAGCACTTTCGTATGGAGGGAAATATTGTTTTCTCATAAACGAAAATCCACTTTTATATTAAAAAACGATCCAATTAACCACAAGATTCTAGAAAATAACATTTTTTTAAAGTTTTAATAAATAGCCTCTTGACGATGCAATGGATGAAAAATTAACATCTAAAATCGAATTATTTTAAAAAGATAGAGAAAAGTATGAACAAGATTTTTTTATTACTTTTTTGTGGGGAATACGTTTTTTACACTTTTGACGTATCGCGTGTGGTGTTTGCAAAAAATGTGGATTTTTAGTTTAGAGAGAAAAAAAATTGTTAGATCCTAATCGATTATTTCCTAATAATTATGTAGACTCTGATTAGGGTAGCACAATCGGTGGGCCACAAAATATCTTCTTTTCAAAGAAAATGATACGATAAGAAAAAAAAGGTCGCAAATTTTCTTTAAAGTGTAGTATTATTAAAACTTATACAGATGGGGAATTTTTAAAACAGATTTGAAAGGATATTTGAAAAACTTTATACAATCGTTGCAGTTATTTCTCAAAAATGCAGGTTCTTTCTATGGTTAAAAGATAATTCAACATTTTTCTTCAAATATCATAATTTTGTTTTTATTTATGTTAAACTTGAGTCCCTTGTTTTTCATTGTTTTTTTAGTTGACTGAACATTCATTGCAAGTCTTCGATTGGTTTTGCCATGAAAACCTCATATCCCACAAACGCTAACCCACTTACCCTCACTATCCGAGAACCACACCTTCATCGTCGAAGAGGGCTATTTTTGGACAATTGTTCACGAAAGAAATAAATTATCATAAGGCGATAAAGCATCCTTGTCGATTGAATCTGACATAAGCTTATCACCTGCGAACGCTAAACCCACGTACCATTACTGTTCCGAGATCCACACCTTTTTTTTACAAGTGAGCCATTCTTAGACACTTTTCCATGAATATAATAAATAACCACGAGATCATACCGCATCCATGTCGATTGACTCTGTCATAACCTTATCATCAGCGAAGGCTAACCCACGTACCCTCACTGTCCCAAGATCCACACCTTTTTCATTCAAGAGAGCCAATCTTAGATAGTGTCACTTTAGTATAATATAGACATCAGGTCATAACGCATCCTTGTCGATTGACTCTGCCGTAACAACATTATCATCTGCGAACGCTAACCCACGTACCCTCACTATCCCAAGATCCACACCTTCATCGTCGGAGAGGGCTATTCTTAGACAATTGTTTATGAAAGTAATAAATCACCATGAGTTCATAAAGCATTCTTGTCGATTGACTCTGCTATAAGCTTATCATCTGGAAACGCTAACCCACGTACCATTACTGTTCCGAGATCCTCAACTTCTTTTTCGAAGTGAGCCATTCTTAGATAATTGTCCATAGATATAATAAATAATCACGAGATCATACCGCATCCTTGTCGATTGACTCTGTCATAACCTGATCATCAGCGAACGCTAACCCACGTACCCACATAATATCGAACCAGTCACTCAGTTCCCCATTTACACTGCAAAAATATTTGGGAAGCACGATACCAAAAATTCCTGCAGAACTGCTAATAAAGTAAAGCAAAACGTTCTGTAATAAGTAAGGACGACAGGGATGCAAGATTACTTTTCGATAAGAAATAATTAAAAATTTTCTCGTTTACGGCAGCTAATTTCGTTTCTGCAGTCGCTTCTCGCTAAAAAGCGTTGTCTTGCAAAAAGTCGGGGGAGGGTCACGAGAGTTCCTACCGGAAAAAATAACCGCTAAAATACTGGAGAGATAAAGAAGATAAAGACCCGACTAGTCAGTTAGCAGTAATTTACATCGGTTTTGTGATTGCGGACTTAGTTCTGGGATGAAAAATATTTCGTGTCGTTCGTTTGCTGATAAGTGTAATTAAAAAATAAATATAAGAAAGACTATGCAAAATAGAGGGAATAAAAAATCTGTTCCGTAAAAACTTGAAGTAATTCGTGTTTCCTTAAAGAATTCTATACAAACCTCTT
>NC_046665.1:90111971-90122667 GCF_010883055.1 Belonocnema kinseyi
AACTAGATCAATTCTAAAATTCATACATAATTTGTTTACAATTAAAAACAACGAAAGTAGCTTATAAAAAATCCTTCATGGAAAAATTTCAGCCCTACAATACTAGGATTAAAAAATAACAATTGCAACTTCTATCGGAAGTAAAAAAAACCTAAATCTCTAAGTCATTGTTGTAAAATAAGATATTTTTCCTTGAAATGTTTTTTATTCTTCTAAAAACTGTGTTTCGTTCTTTTTAAAAATAAGTGACAATAAGAGAAATATTGTCCTCGATTTGATTATTTATTTTTTACAATACTCTTTTTTGAACTGAGAATAACTCGGGTACATCCTTCAAAAATTTTCAAGAATAATTAATTTGAATTTTCATCTTAAAATTGTTTTCTTTTATTTATAAAATATTCTATGTCAATAATGTTACAAATTTAAATTTCTGATCTAGGAAAATTGATGATCCCTGATATAATATTCTTGTTAGTAATTTATTCGTTTCGTACTTCTATTCTTATTTCCTTTTTTAGTAAATTCTTCCTGAAGATTATATTTTCACCTAAAAATTGTATTACATGGTTTAAAATTGTATAGTGCTTTTAAACAGTAATACTTTTTGGTTGAAGATTCAACTATTTTCGTAGAAAATTACCTCTGTTAAAAATTCATTTTTTGGCGTTGAATATTCAACTAAAATTGGTTTGTAATATTGGTTGTAATTGGTTGTAAAAACTTGGTTGTAAATTTTTTGTTGTTGAAAATTTGTCTTTTTGATTTCAAAATTCATCTATTTGTTGATAACTATTTTGGCGGAAATTGATTCTTTTTTGCGAAGTCGACTGTTCTTCATTGAAAATTAAAATATTTTTGCGTCACTTATCTACAGGTTCATTATTTGCGGAAAATTTATCTGCTTTAATTAAAAATTAAAAGATCAAAATTCATCTTTTTTGTAGAAAATTATTCTTCTTGGTATAAAATTAAACTAATTTGTGAAAAATTAGTTTTCTTAGTTAAAGGTTTTCTTTTAAATGAAAATTTAATCATTTCTTTAACAATTCAACTATTTTTTAGAAAATTCGTCTTTTTGGCTTGAAAATTCAATAATTTCGTAGAAAACTCAACTATTTAAAAGAAAATTTAACTTTTTCGTAAAAACTATCTTTTTTCTATTTAAACTTAAATTTTAAAAACGCGAATTTAACTGTTCCACTTTTTAATAAAAATTGTTGTGTTTTTGTTTAAGTATTCAACTATTTGTTTAGAAATTTGTGTGATTTGTTGCAAATGGTTATTTTTTGATGAAATATTAGGCTTCCTGGTTTTAAAATTGAGCTGTTTTGTTGAAAATTCAACTCTTTTGTAAAAAACGGGTCTTTTTGACATAAAAATTTAAAATTTGATGTAAAGTTTAATTATTTGAAAGAAATTAGCTTTTCTCCAGAGAATTATTTTTTCACTCATAAATTAATTCGTGAAAATTGGTCTTTTTGGTTTGAAAATTCAAAATTTTGGAAGCAATTTTTGTTTATTTATTGTGTCAAAACTTTTTCTTCGTTGACAATTTAACTATTTTTGAAATTTCGTCTCTGTAATTTAAAAATTCATCGTTATGGTAGAAAATTTAATTATTATTTCAAAATTCACCGGAACTGTAGAAATTTGATTTTTTGCTTTAAAAATTTTAAGTTTGTTATAAAAGTTAACTTGTTGCAAAAAAGTAATCTTTTTTGTTAAAACCTTTTTTAAATGAATTTTTATGCATCAAAGTTTGTTCCCTTTTTTATTGAAAATTGATCTTTGTTAGTTTGAATATTCAAATATTTGATTTAAAATGTATGTAATTCCTTAAAAATTCGTCTTTATGATTAAAAAAATTCATCTTTTTGGTTGGAAACTTAATTATTTATTTAAAAATGTATTTTCTTTTGAGCAGGCTCGACTTTTTGCCTCAGAAAACTAAAATTTGGTATAAAATGTAAGTAGTTGCAAGAAATCAGTTTTATTGTTAAAAATAATTTTTTTATTGAAAAATTAATTTCCATACATAAAAGTTAACTCTCGCTTTTAATTAAAAATGGATCTTTTGTTAGTTTGAATATTCAAATATCTAAATTAAAATTAAAAATTCGTCTTCTTAGCTCGAAGATTCAAAATTTTGGAGATTTTTTTTCTTTATTGTCTGAAAAATTTGTCTTCATTAACTATTTAACTATTGTTGAAAATTTTTCTTTTTGATTGAAAAATTCATCTTTTCGGTTTGAAAATTTAACTATTCATCTCAAAATGTAACTGCTTTGCTGTAGGCTCGTCTTTTTGCCTTAACAATTCAAAATTTGTTATAAAAATTAACTAGTTGCAAAATGAATCAGCTTTATTTCAAACATTAGTTTTTCAATAAAAAAATTAATTAATTAATATTAAAATATTTGATTAAAAATTACTTCATTTCTTGAAAATTCGTCTTTTTGATATAAAAATAATCTTTTTGGTTCAAAATTTAATTATTAATTTAAAAATTTAACTGCTATGGAAGAAGCCCAGCTTTTTGGCTTGCAAATTAAAAATTTTCGAAGGAAATTTTGTTTCCTATTTGTCTTAAAAATCTTCCTTGGTGGAAAATTCAATCTTTGTTGAAACTTCGTCTTTATTTTTATTTAAAAATTCACTTTTTGGTCGAAAATTTAATTATTTGGTAGAAAATTCAACTATTTTGTAGAAAGCTTGTCTCTTTGGTTGAATACAACTGTTTTTTCGTTAAAAATAAAAATAGTCATATGTTTGCTTTGAATGATTCCTCCACACATTACATGTAGGGAAGTAGGGGAAATTGAGTAAGAGGAAGTAGGAAAAATAGGTAAAATAGGAGGGGCAGTAGGAGATAATGGTATGGGGTAGGATAAATGTGGGAAAAGGTGGGAGGAGATTTAGGGAACTGAGGGGAAATTATAAGTGCTGTTAGGGGAAGTAAGTAAGAAGTGGGGAATTAAAGAGAGTGTGGGACATGACGGATGGAGATGTAGGAGAAGTAGAGAAGGGGAGGTCAGGGGAAATTATAAGTAGGAGAAATTATAAGTAGAGGAAATTATAAGTAGGGGAAATTATAAGTGGGGAAATTATAAATGGGGAAATTAGAAATAGGGGAAGGGAAAGTGAGATCAGGGAAATCCGTTAATTTGACGGTGATTTATAAACGAAATTCCGCCAGACATCTAGATTTTTAGTGCTGCTTTGATTATTTCAAAAAAAATCTGATTTTTATGCTCTAAGAGGGTGGAGAATCAGTATTCTTGTTGGAATATGAAAATACAGAGCTCCTTGGGTAGTTGAGGTTAGAATAGAACTGGAGGTGAGATCATAAATCTCTTTGGTGTAGACTAATGTAGTGGTAATAGAGTATGAATGGGGGTTGCGACCCGAGGTCATCCCGTCTTACACCCCTAAACTGTCGTCCACCACCTTCGCCCTCATGCAAAGACCGACCGAGACCTTAAACTCACATCGAACCCATTCTTAGTCGTAAACCTAACAGAAACTATTCAAACAAACTTTACGATTTTCTCCGAATAAAATTTGTTCAAACGGACTTACAAGGGTAAAAATTCAAAAGTAATTATTAATTTGCTTTTTATAGCTAATTTGAAATAGAAGTCTCGAGTTTTAGCTCGATTCACCTCACACTGACGATTCTTAATCAAATTTACAAAAATTCATGTTTTCAATGGAAAATATGCAGATCAGGATGTTTTTTATTTATATTTCGTAGAATTATTTTTTATTTCTTTAGTCTCATCCCCTAATTTTATTCGAATCCAAAAAAACATTTTCTTTAAAGAGCGAAGTCAATTAAGGGGATTCAAAAGACTGTGGTTTTTGCCACTTACATAATGCATCTACGAGGATGCATTTTTAATGTAATATTTGAACTACGTAGTCTGAAGGCATTTAACTTATAGGTGAAACGTCATTTTTTGAAAAATCTTCTAGTTCCTGTTTTTTTTTGTAATTGAAAATGTACTATTTTTTGCGCCTATAAAATGCAACGCGCCAGCTAAGAACGTATGCTGGGCTACAGTTACATTATAGAAATATATAATATAATAATATACAATATAATACAATAATAAAAATAAGTGATAATAACACATAATAATAATTTTTAAGGTAGTTTGATGCTAAGAAAAAAAACTTCCTTGACGACTAAAAGGAGGATCATATCTTATATTTTTGGTTTTGAACACTTGTAGTTTTTAGTCGACTTGAAACTAGATCGGTGGGAAAAAATGACCATTTTTTCTATTTGACGTTCCCGGTGCTCGTCAATAGCATGAAAATTGTCAAAATCACCTAAGTTTCATAGAGTGATATTAGTTGAAGATATGCCAATACTATATAATAAACAAAAAATATTTATAAACTAATTACTTATAGAAAGAATTTTTGTTACGATTTTCCATAATTTTAGAAAATTCCATAATTTTTTGAATAATTTCAGGATTTTTTATAACAAATATAGTAAACAAATGCATTATTCGGGCATTTGCTGGTAGAAAAATATGTTTTTTAATACCAGTCCTTGGAGTTGGGAACTTCATGCCAATTTCAGCAAAATTCATAAATAGTTGATAAATTTTGTGATTTTTTCAAACAAATTTAATTTTAAAAAAACATAGATAAGGCATTTGTCGAAATAAATATTCGTTTTTTCAATAACAGTTTTCTTAATTGGGAAGTTTATGATAATTTCAATAAAAAGTCATAATTTATAGATCAATTTTTGCATCTTTTAAAACAGTTTTAATAAACAAATGCATTATTGGGGAATCTGTCAACGGAATTTTTTTTATATAAGTCCTTTTATTGGGGAAATTCATAAGAATTCCCGCAAAATTCATAATTGAATGATAATTTTTTTTTTTAATTTATAAAACAAATGCATTATCGTGAAACTGCAGCACTATTAAAGGAATGAAAGTAATGAGAAACTGAAACTGAAAGGACTGAGATCAAATAAAAAAAAACTTGCGTCAAGAAATGCCCAAATAATACATATCTTATTAAATTTGTTTAAACATCATAGAATTTATCAACTAAGTACTAATGTTCATTAAATTATCATTAAGTTCCCACTTAAAAAGTTTGAGATTAAAAAAAGGATTTTTCCCTCAAGAGATGCCCCAATAATGCATTTGTTTATTAAGCTTGTTGAAATAAATCTTAAATTTGATCAATAAATTATTACATTTTTTTGAAATTATCATGAATTTTTCAAATAACAAATGCTGTCATCGAAGTAAGCAAATTTTTCTTTCAACAAATTCCTTATCTATGCCTTTGTTTATTAAATCTGTTTTCAAAAAATTCATAAAATTTTTCAACTATTTATGAATATGGCTAAAATTATCATGGAGTTTCCAACTATAAGGACTGGCATTACAAAAGCGAATTTTTCTGCCGACAAATGCCCGAGTAATGCGTTTTATTTTTATCAAAGTTGTTTAAAAAAATTATAAGATTATTCAACAAATTATGAGTTTGTTTCGAATTGCCGTAAAATTCCTGATTTAAAAAAAATGGTATCGAAAAAAACATATTTTTCTGTCGAAAAATGGCTGATTAATGAATTTGTTTATAATATTAACATAATAATAATTGTTTATTTGTAAAAATTGAAAATCTATTTCAAAAATCAGGCTCAAGAACTCTCTTAGAAATCTTATTAACTTTTTTTCAATTTTTCTTGACTGACGACTCGCGTTTCACAGACGCACAATAAAGCCATAAAGTTTCCCATGAAGCTTCCCGTTGATTTAACATGGGAAAAAGTCAGCTTTCTGTAGAACTAATATTCAATTTTTTTCCGTTTTTTCCGAAAAATTGCAATATTTTTAGATACTACTTTGTTTTCTAAGACTGTTCTTCAGTGTTTAAATAAATTAAAATTGTCGGAAAGCTTGTTACTATATTATTAATTCTCGGTTTTTTTATTGGTAGAGGGGATAAAATGCGTTTTTCTTATTTTTCCGGAAATATAATGAACAAAGTTATTTCTTTGATTTTCAAAAACGCTCTTATTATATATTTTTAAACAATTTTTATTTGTTTAAACATTTTTGAGTATTCTTATTAAACAAAGTAGTACCTAAAAATCTTGTAATCTCTTGACAAATTTAAAAAATATACATGCAAACAAAATAAAATTTATTTGAAGGGTTTCATATACGTTGTGAGAAAAAACAAAAAAATTTTAAATAAATTAAATTTCTTTAAGCATTGAGAAGTATTTAAAAAAAATAAATTACTGCTCAAATCTATTAAAATCTGTCGAAAATTTTGTGAGATAAAATATTTCTCCATATTTTCTCACGCATTATTTAAATAAATGTATAAATCTTTAAAAAAATTATTTTACTGTTATCATCCTTTAATGAACTCAAAAAGTCTAGAAAATATATTCATTTTACGACTTTCCCGAAAAACAAATGACCTCTAATGACAAATGACCCTCAAATCTTAATCCATTTCGCTTACATTTTAACGCGATTTTTTAAGGTATTCGAGCAAGCTTCATAGATGAGATTAGAGAAATTCTAAAAAAAAATTCTACAAACTATAAAAAAATACCACCTTAATGTACATATTTCCCATAAAAAAGCACATTTTTGTGAATTTTATTCAGAATTGATAATGTTACGTGAATCATGTTAAAACTCAACACTGCTTTTTTAAATAAGCTATATAATTCAAATAAATCATTAATATTCAAATATCAGCCCCATAGGATCCCAAAAAAACCTCATAAGTGAAAAACTGGGTTTATCCAGGTTTTTGCGCTAATTGTGATTTTCTGTGTTTAAAAAAATTGTTTTTTATTTAAGGTATTACCATATATTGTTAAGCTAATGTTAACATAAATTGTTAAAGCAATATTTTCATTAATTTCAGCAGTTTCTTCTCAGAACGATTTAGAAAGTCGCGTTTTTTTTTTACTTTTTTTCGTATATTTTCAAGTTTTTAATTAGAGCAAGGCAATAATTAACTAACTTGTACAGGAATAATTGTTCAAACTGTTTATTATTATTTATAATAATTTTTTTTAATAATTCCTAGAAAGTCGAATTTTTTCTGAAATTTTTCAACTTATTTTCAAGTTTTTAGTTAGATCGAGTATCGTTTAAATTTAACAGTAATAATTGTTAAACTATTTATCAGTAATAATAATAATCTCTTAGGCACTTGCTAGAAAAATGCGGTTTTTTCTGAAATTTTTTACTTTGATTTGGTTGTGCATTTCTGAACAAATAATAATAAAAAAAAAAACATCAGAGAGAATAATTTTTTAAACATTTTCTTTCCTTTTTGTGAATAAACTTTTGTGAAATAAAAGAGATATTTGAAATATACATCAAATTTTTAATATGCATCTTATTAAATGTAAATATTTCTTCAAGTAATAATAAGAAAATCATTTCAAATAAAAAACAAATTTTCATTCTAACAAAAGCGAATTTAATTTACTGAAATTTGAAAGACTTTAAAAATTTTATTGTCTATGTTAAATGTAGCAGGATTTTTTCAAAATTATCATTTAAGAAAAAATTTTAAGTAGACTCAAATTTGTAATTTTATAAAAATATTTTATAAACGAATTTACTTTAAATTTCGATGAAGGACACTGAAAACTTGTGCCGCAAGGTGCTGCCAACTAGGAATCACAGAGAGAACTACAGGACAAAACTTTTACTGCCTCTTTGAATTACATCCTTTGCTTTCTGATAAAACGCCCTTGGATAAATCTTTCTAATTAAATATTTTTTTTATTAAATTAATTATGAAAGACAATGGACTGACAAAAGAAAATTCAAAGACTAATTAAGAAATCTTTTATTCGTATTACATTTCAAGGAGTCGAGAAAACTAATTTAAATTCGTATGCTCTTTTTAAATCAAATTTATAGTTATGAGTTTGAGATTGCGATAAAAAGTACTTAAAATGAAAAAAGCAAAGTTATTTTTGTTAAAGATTAATTCTAGTTGACAATAAACTTTATATGTTTCATGCACAATTCTATCATGTCTTATGAAAAAAAAAAGAAGTTTTATGAAAATAAATTTTAATCTCACGAAATATAATTATGTTAACAATATTTTTTGTAATCTACTTTCTTACTGACGCTTCTCAGCAAAATAAAATATATATTTTTTAAGTTTCACTCAATCCTGGCAAAAGAAACTAATTTTAAACCAAATAATCGAATTTTTAACACTTAAAACTAAATATTCAACCAAAGTTGAAAAAAGAAAACAAATTAACTTTAAGAAGAAAAGTTAAATTTTGAACGAAATAGTCAAATTTAAAGCTAAAAAGAAGAATTTTTTAGAACTCAGTTCAGTTTTAAAGCAAGAGCTTCTCTATCAAGAAAATAAATTTCCAATATAAAAAGGATGAATTTTGAATCCAGGAATACGAATTTTTGACGAAGAAGTTGTATTTTTTAACAAAAAATATGAAATTTTAGCAAAAGAGGAGAATATAAAAAAACGAATGAAATTTTCAATAAAATATTCTAATTTGTGACCAAATACTTCAATTTTCGACCTACAAAGATGAAATTTCTACCAAATAGTTGAGTTTTATTATATCAAAATAATTAACAAACAAACTAAATAATTAAATTACAATTAAATCAATAAACTTTCAAGAAAAATCGACGATTTTTCAATGGAATGGTTGAATTTATATTCTAATAGTTAAATTTTTAACATCAACACAAATATGATTTTGTAATTAAATGTTGAAATTTTTTAATAAAAATGTTTAAACTTAAACCAAAAGTTGTTGCATTTTTCACCAAACAGTTGAATTTCGATCCAAGAAGGCAAATTTTCATCAGATTAGCTTATTTTTCAACAAAATGATTAACTGTATAAAAATAATTAAATTATGAAAAAAATATTTTAATTGTGTGCAAAGAAATTTCAATTTTTTTCGAACAGGTGTATTTTTGTCCCAAAAGGTAAATTTGTATCTCAACCATATACATTTTTGCATAAAAAAGTTAAATTTTCACCACAAAAATATAAATTTTTAACAAAATTGTTCGTCTGCAAGCAAATTTGAATTTTTAGGCAATTGGACCTTCCAATATAAAATAAATTTTTAACAAAGTTCAACTTTTCATCAATTCTGAATCTAAACCAAAAATATTATATAATTCTGAATTAAAAGCAATTAACTTTTGAAGAATAATTCTGGAGTTTTTTATTGGATTCTGTTAATTCAGATCGCCTTTTAGCGAAAAATGAGTAAAAGGGGAAGTTTTTCGAAAACAGGGGAAAATAGGAATTCTTTAAAACAGCATTGAAGAAGAAAATGACATAACAAAAAATGGTTTAAGATTTTAAATTTTCTTATAAACCTAATTTTTGTTTAGTTAAAAACAACCGGATATCAGTGAAAAATATTAAAATAAAATAAAATAATTTTTTAAAAAGTGTAAATCTTCTTTCAAATCTATATCAATTTCCAGTAAAATACGCGAGCATATCCTGAAATTGTTCAAAAACTTGTTATCTTTAAAATCCAACAATATTATATTAAAAGTGTAAATTTTCAGTAAAAAAGTCAAAAATACTAAAAATAAAAAAAAATTAATTAATTTAAACGATTATTTAAAAATCTTATATTTTCTTGGGTGAAAAATACATATTTTCGACGAAAAACACTAACGCAATAGCACATAATAAAAACTTCATTAAGATTGTAAATATTCTTTCAAAAACTAATGACATTTGTTCAAAACATCCGTTTTTCGGCGTAGAACGCGAACATAACCTGAAATTGTTGCAAAGTTGTGAATCTTTTTTAAAATACTTTTTGTTATTAAAAGTCATAATTTTGTATGAAAAAAATGAATGTAGTTAAAAAGGGTTTAAATAATTCTAAATATTTTTATAATTATAATAGTTTTTGTGTGAAACTGCCAATTTCGATGTGAAATAACAAATGTAACCTAAAATCGTTCAAAAAGTCTCAATTCGTTTTCGAACTAAAATGATGCTGATTTTAAAATTAGCGACAAAAGTATGTGAGTTTATCGGAACAAATTTTTAAGGAGAGAGATAAAACCTGTTTAAAAATCGAATTCTCTAATAATAAAACATTTATAAAAGTACCAATTAAATTTTTAATAACAATGATTTCGAGATGTTCGATACATATCGTTACATCACTTCTTCTAGTAGTAAAAAAATGCAAAATTAGCATCACTAAAAATTGTGAAGTTTCAACAAATGAAACAAAAAAAAATATGTGAAAGAATTTTATTTTAATTTCGGAACAACTGATTTATTAAGAACATCCCAAAAATCTAATATTTATTTTAAACACTCCATTCATTACTGTTAATCTTAAGTAATAATATTGATACAGTATACAAATTGGCAATGATTCTTTATTTCTTGAAAGTTTTTGAACACTCAAATTCCAGATTAGATTAAAATAAGAATTAGATTAGAATTAGATTGTTAGAATCGAGAAACAAAAAACGAGCATGAACCGTATGTTTTTAAACTTACATAAATGTAATTTTTATGTGATTTTTGAGAGAATTTAAACTGATGTCTGAATATTTCAGATGTTTCAAAAAAGAATAGGAAAATTTTAGGACCTTTTAAAAAAAAAATATATATATATATATATGAC
>NC_046665.1:90122767-90123833 GCF_010883055.1 Belonocnema kinseyi
TTCGCTGGAAGCGGGTGCAATTTTTCAGATTAGCACCCGCTCCCGGCGAAATCCTGCGGTTGTCCTTATGACAAATTTTTAATTATATATATATATATATAACTTTTCGAAGTTTGCAAGAAATAAGAAACTATTTGATCAATGTTCGAAAATGTTTTCAAGTTTCAAAATATTTTAAATCTATTTAAGACTTCTAAAATTTCTAAAAATATTTTCAACTGGCTGGAATAATTCTTAAAATTTTGAAAAATCGTTCAAAATGTATAAAAATTGCTTTGAAATTGTCTACACTATTCCAGGGATTTTAGGATTTTATGGATTTTAGGATTAAGCAAATTTGGTTTATTGTTTTGAGACCTTTCGAAATGTTTCCAAATATTCTAAAGTTTTTTCTGAAATTTTTCAAAACATTATTCTTAAGAACATTTTTTAAATTCTCCTCGCACCCTGTAAAATTCTGTTAACCTAAAATCTTTTTAAATCCTAAAAAATTAAAAAAAAATAGTTCTAAAGCCAGTTAAATTCTTTTTCGACACACTTAAACTTCTTCTAAGCTCAAAATTATTCTCCTGAAATCTCTCCAAATAATTAAAAAAGTTTTAAGTATTCTTTTCGGATTCTCCAAAATAAGTTTTTTCCATAATGAAATTTTTCCCATCTCTTTGAAAAGGTAAAAAGATTAAAAAATTATAGAGTGGTAAAAATATTTCAACAACATAATTCTAGACCAATATTAAAAATGTATTAACAATTTAAATTATCTCTCTTTCGATAACAGTGTGAGCGATATTTTCAAGATATTTAGTAGCATCGTTTTTCTATGGAATATGCAATTAAAAATGTTATGTACTAATGTAATTAATACCCCCCTCCCCTCTCTAAACAAATACACACACACACACAACAGATAATAACGAAACACGAACCCTCTCCGTTGTGCTTTCAGGATAGTTCTTTTTTGTTCTACCAGGTGTATACATATGAAACCGGTATTTTTTCAAGAAAAAAACACATTTATTTCAAGAGAATGATAACAAGTATTTTATTCAAAGTATGCGCCCTCGCT
>NC_046665.1:90123933-90138133 GCF_010883055.1 Belonocnema kinseyi
CGCCAATTAGCACAAATGGTAAGTTCCGACAGTGCCTACAAGTGTGCCTACTGGCCGCTAAATGGCAATACCGGTTTCATATGTATACACCTGGTAAATCAAATTAAATTTTTGTGGGTTAGCTCAAAATAAATTTGTTTTTGTTAGAAGTTCTAGAACATTGAAGAGAGATTTTGTAGTCACGGAGAGGTCCAGCAAGTACCAGCTAGATGTATTAGAAACGCTTGAGTGATTGTAGGTGTCGTGAGTTGAAACGTAGGAATAGAAATTGAATACAAATTGTGGATATAGTGGTTTGAGGGTTTTTGGGTTGTTTGAGAGCGGGTTGGGTAGGGGGGCGGGGGCGACACGTCAACCGTATCTTCGGGCGAACACTGGTCAGCACTACGCTCTCCTCGCGACGTCTACGGGACCCCATGGATACGCGCATTGTCCCGTGAGCTTTGCAACAACTTTGCCGAAAAGGCTTCTCTCGCTCTCCAATTTCTCTCCACCCTCCTGTTTCTGACTGTACACCATGTTATTGTTATACAAGTTTTACTTTCAGTCACTAAATATATCAAACTTCAACATTTCGGTTTAAAAATCTCTAAATTTAAAGTACCAGAGGAACACCTTGGGATTTTAAAAATTATTGTTTCGCAAATTTTGGACTGGCCCCTTCTTGACGCATAATGGACAAAAATTACTTTTTTGGTTCAAAATAACGTGCAGCCTACACATATTGACTGATTTGAAAAAAAAAGCTGATAAGATTTCTAAGCGAGTTGTAGAGCCTGATTTTGAAATAGGGCTTACAATTGTTTTATAAATGAACAAATATGACGAAACAATGGCAATTTTTTCTATTTAACGTTTCCGGTGCTCCTCAATAACATGATCATTGTTAAAATCGCCTAAGTTTCTTAGAGTTATATTAGTCAAAGATATTTCAATATTATATAACACACAAACAATATTTTTATAAACACATTATTTGTTGAAAAAATGTTTTTTACGATTTTCCATAATTTTATGATTTTTCGAGTTATATTACAAAAAATTGGATGAAAGCAATATATTAATTGAGAAATTTCTTCTTGAGATTATTATTGGTAATATGATAAACAAATTTGATAAAAAATTGCATTATTCAGCCATATTTCGATAGAAATTTTTTTTTCGATATCATTTTTTAATCAGGAGTTTTATGATAATTTTAGAAAAATTCATGATTTTCTGATTAATCTTTTGATTTTTTAAAACAAATTTAATAAACAAATGCATTATTCGGACAATTTTCTGCAAAAAAATTCGTTTTTGTCAATGTCAGTCCTTTCAGTTGGCAACTTCATGACAATTTCAGCAACATTTATTTATATTTCATAAATTCTATGATTTTTTAAAAACAAATTTAAGGAACAAAAGCATAGATAAGGCATTTGTAGAAATAAGTATACGTTTTTTTTGCTGACTATCGACCGCAAAATTCTTTCTTTTTTCGATGTCAGTCTTTTCAATCGGGAAATTCATGAGAATTTCAACAAAGTTCATAACTAGTTGATAAATGATACATATTTTTTAAAACGCATTTAATAAACAAATACATTATTCGGGAATATGCCCAGAACATTTTTTTTTATGACAGTATTTTTAACTGGAAACTCAATGATAATTTCATTACCACTCATACTTAGATGATTACTTCTATGATATTCTAAACAAATTTAGTAAGTGTATGCATTATTTAATTATTTGTCGAAGAATAATTTTCTTTTTCAATCTCAGTCCTTTCGGCTTAAGTTTCTTATTATCTTCGTTCTTTTAAAAAGGCCGTAGCTTTAGGATAGTGCATTGGTTTATTGAATTAGTTTTTGAAAAATATAAAATGTATTAACTAATTAGGAATTTATCGAAAAAAAATATTTCTTTTAACAAATTCCTCATCTATGGATTCGTTTATTGAATTTGTTTTAAAATATAATATGTATCAACTACCTATGAATGTTGCTGAAATTTTTATGAAGTTTAAAAACTAAAGAACAGGCATTGAAAAAAAACGATTTTTCCCGATAAATGTTCGAACAATGCATGTGTTTATTCACAATGTATGAATAAATAAATTTGTTTTAAAAAATCATGAGAATAATCAACAAATTATAAAGTCTTCTGAAATCAGCAGCATAAAGTCTCTAATTAAAAAAATAACATAGAAAATAAACATTATATCCAAAAATGTCGGATTAATGCGATTGTTTACCAAATTTGTTTATATCATTAACAATAATAATCTCAAGAAGAAATTTCTTCACAATTATATTGTCTTCATCCAAATTTCTTGTAATATAACTTTAAGCAACGTAAAATTATAAAAAATCGTAAAAAACGTTCTTTAAAAAAATAATTTTTATCATCAAGTTTTGTTTTGTTTGCTATATAATATAGAAATATCTTTAACTAATGTTACTCTGCAAAAATTAGTCGATTTTAACCATTTCCATGTTTTTGACGAGGACTGGGAACGTTAAATACATCAAATGGCCATTTTTCCCGTCATTTTCGTTTATTTATAATTAAAATAAAAAGCCTAATTTAAAAATCAGACTCAACAACTATATTTGAAATCTTATTAGCTTTTTTTCGATTTTTTGGGTATAAATCGGTCAATTTTTGTAGGCTGTACGCTGTTTTGAACCAAAAAGCCATTTTTTCTCCGTGTGACGCCCATTTAAAGCAGCTTATTCAGCAATTTCTGGTGAAACGCGGTCTCTTATCTTCGGCAACCCCCATATAGTCCTGACCTAGCTCCTTGTGATTTCTGGTTATTTTTCTAAATCAAAGTAACCTCTAAAAGGAAAATAATTTCAAGACACAAAGGAAATGAAACTGTATGCAATGAAGCAGCTGTTAACTATTTAGAAATGTGACTTTAAGGACTGCTTCCGAAAGCGGGAGGATCACTGGAAGAAGGTTGTGATTTCCAAGAGAGAGTAATTAAACGAAATTTCATATCCATTGTCTACAACTAACTCTTGTTCCTGATACACCACATGGTCGGATATTTTCGGGACAAACCTCGTAAACACAAATTTAAGGGTGTGCCACTTTCCCCTAAAGATGCGCCACTTAGCCCCAATTAAAGGTATGATGCTAACAATCACAATCTTAAAAGTATTTAATTTGTAGATTATTTTATTATAAGTTTAAAAAAAGTTGAAGTGCTAATTTCCATATTTGGAGTTAAATAATATTGTTGAAATAACAAATATTTCGAAATTCTTGAGTTATAAAACAGTACTACATTGCAAGTCCCACATAATAACAGTTTCGGGGTTTGCTTTGCACTGGCCCTGTTAATAAATTGGTACCATTGAAAATTATACAGTCAGAGGGGCCTGAATAGTTTCCAATTGGAATGCATAATATTGCGCAAAATAATCGAATGAGTACTCGCGCACTGCGGTTTCAGGACTGGCTTCTATGAGACCTGAACGTTTCAACCAATTTGATGGAGATATTTTTTTCATGTGTTTTGTGCAGCGTCCTGTCAAGTTTTGACTCATGACTTAGTATTTCTTGGTTTAGAAAGAGAATTTTTAATTATTCTAATCTTGTTATGAATATTTTGTTTCAACAAATTCCATTGAACAATGAATTAAATAAAGAGTTCTTGTCAATAAGTTCAATGTTTGACTTGTGGAATGATTCATGGTATAATTCAAGAGCTGTATCAATATTTTCAACTTTAGAAATTTGATGCTGTATTGGATGTTTAGAGAAAAAATATAAATGTCTATCAGAATAAGAATCTTTACGATACCAATCTGTATTGATATTACCTGAATCAATGTCCATAATTTTAACATTTAAAATGAATGGAATTATTACTTTCAATCTTATATGTGAATTTAGTTCTAGGATGATAAGAATAAAATTGGATTATAACAAAAAATATTTTTTATTGCTACAAAATAAATAAACGTCTCTTCAACATATCTATAATATGTGTGTAAGGAAAAATCGAAACTTTGCATGACATTGGTTTATAAATCTTGCATAACAAAATCGGCTAAGACTGGAGAGATAGGAGAACCCATAGGGGTTCCATGTATTTGCTTATAGAAACTATTATTAAATTTAAATAGTATTTTTTCCATTAGAAATTTAATTTCTTCTATTAATGACTAAATCAATTAATATTTTTTAAAATAAAGATGACACATAAAGAGAAGCCATAATGGGATTAGAAGGAATTATTTTTTTTAATATTACTTCTTCAAATGAATTCCTAACTTGAGTTTTTCGAACTGTCAGAGCTTTTTTAAAAATGTTATTAAATACATTAGGCATTTTATTCGTTTGAGAATTTATTAATGCTACAATAAGTCGAAGTAAGTTTCACCAACTAAGATATCTTTACGTAAAATATCCTTAACAAAAGAACCGTCAAATCGCCATAAATTTAACAATTTAAAAGTTTCATTTTTTGATTATTTCTCTGGACTTACATTTATTTTTTCATATGTTGTATTATCATTTAACAATTCTTGCATTGTTTTATTGTATGATTCCTCGTCAAGAATAAAAGTAATCTTAATTTTTGTCACCATGAGTAATTAATAATTGTTTATCAGATTTAATAACTTTTTGTCTTTTTGAATATTCTGTAAAAAGAATCTTTTAACATAAGTATTTCTATTATTCTATAAAAAATAATTTGATGTATTAATCATTCTATGTCTTAACAAATGACGATCGTCTGTACTATTCATTAATCGTATATTTTTTTCAGATCTTTGACAATATCTAGAATTATTTTTCATTTGTTAGGTAAAAAGAATGAACTAAATTTTGTTTCCTAGCCTTAAAATATCATTAATTTCACGAGGTATCATGCCATTAATCAAATTTGTAATCCAAGAATCGTTAAAATCATTATAGTTTTGTACTGATTCTCCAATAATATTTTCTAAAGGCCAAGTAATCTCTATAAAATTTGAAGAAAAAGCCATTCAAAATCTAGAAAATCCATAAAATATTCAAGAAAATATGAAAAATCAAAGTGCCTAAATTGATCATTAAATCCATAAATTTGCAGCATATTTTTTAAAGTAAAATAATAATCACTTTTCATACATTTTCGTTGCTCCCAAAAAAACGTGTGTAATTTTGTAAGGAACTAGCAGATTTGAAAAAATCAAAATAAAATAGATGCGTATTTGTATTTTCTTATAATGAGCTCAAGATGACATTTTTTTCTGGAGCTGTTTTAAAGTTACGACAATTTTTTTCGAGAAATTTTTTTTTAACGCTGAATATCTAGAAATCTATGGATTATAGAAAAAACTCCAAAGAGAGAAAATGTTTTTTCCCACACGTAGAATAAGTATTTGTAAAAAAATATATTTTGCGACCTTTATACATAAAAGAATATAATAATTACTATTTTCAAAATTTAAAAAGGCTTATTAAAAAATGTCATCTTGGGGTCATTTTAAAGAAATGATAAATACGCATCTAATTCATTTTATTTTTTTCAAATCCACAAGATGCTTTAAAAATTACACACGTTTTTTAATATAAAAAAAATGTAAAAACAGTTCTAGTTTTTTCGCTATAAAAACTATATTTTCAAATTTTTTCACAAAGCCATTTGCATTTGAACGGTATTTGCTCAAACTTTAAAACCAAGTTTGATTTTTTCAAACACATGAATTTTTGAAAGAAATACAAAACTTTTGATTTCAACCGATTTCGCTCAGGTTGGGTAATACTCGCTGACCGGGAATGTATTTGTTTCAAAAATAAAAATTATATTATGACTATATACGAGCGAAGTTTATATGTAAATTATAATGTCATATAATATACTCAACGAATAAATGGAACAAAAAATTCTTATTATAAAAGATGTTTTTTGATAATATATTTGATTCAATGAATGTACGTTCTTTTCCACAGATTCATAAGAAATCTTTTGTATTAAATTCAATAATATTTTCTTATTATTTAAATTCTCAGGAGAAATATTGACCAAACGTTTTATATTAAAATTAATGAACCCAAAAAAATGTGTGAACCTCTTGAAGTTTGCAGTTACAGTAATTGAAAATTCCTACACTGTGACACAATTTTCTAAAATATTCTACTGGAGTTTTATATAGTTACCGGTGCTGAAATTTATTTTAGAGTTTAGGAAAATTTAGAAACGTTTTCTGCACTAATTTTTAATGACGAGTCTCTGAAAATTTCTATAGAAATTTCTAACAGTGTGTATCAACATGGATTATGTCTTTAGCTTTAAATTTTTTTAACCCTTTATTAATATTTTTATCAACAAAGGTTATTACGATAGTTATTATGAAATAAATATTTTCTAATTACATCAAAGTTTTCAGTGAAAAAGGTAAAACCAGACCGAAATAGAGAAATGTCAACTAAGTTGTTAACATAATTAATCATGTGTCGAACCGGATGATATGGTAAAAAATTTATAAATTTTAATATTTTTCTTTGGAAACGAATTTTAATAATACTCTTGTCAAAGTCTTAAATTAATACAATGTTTTCAAATCTTATCGAATCATTTTCTTTGATGTAAAAAGTAAATTTTATAATTGGATGGTAGGAGTTAAACACAAAAAATGTAAAATCGAGTTTATTAAATGGAATAATTGAAAAGGTATTATCCACAAATTCCACTAAAGTTCGGAAAGGGGTAAGGACTTCTTAAATTTTTAACAAAAAAACGATCACAAAAAAAGTTTGCCAAAAATTATTTCTTTAGTTATTGTTAACAGCGCACAAAAAAGGCTAAATAAAATCTAGAATTTGATGAAGAAAATTTCTTCTTTGTCAGAAAAAAATAGTTTGTAGTCATTGGGTACTATATTATATTTTATCTGGTGTTAGGTAGTCTGACTAGTCATGGTGATGCTACAATAAATTTGAACCAAACATTTTATGAAATTTTGATCTATATTGCACACTGAGAAAAATTGTTGGTTCAAAGAAAAAAATTTGTTAGTATTTGAGCAATTATTTGTTATTGGTAGAACTAAATTTTTGTTTGAACAGAAAAATTTTTCACGCAATGAAAAAGAAATACAGGTGTTAATTTCATTGTGTTTTTCATTTCAATGAACAAACTTTTCACCGACTTTTTCATGGTCATTTTATTTTATTATAATGATTTTTCTAATATCTTTTACAACTAATGTTTATTCCTCTAAATTGTAAATCTCTAAATTGTAAAAAGCTCACATTGTAGTTGGTAAGATTATAAGATTGTTATGGAAAAGCGTATATACAGAGTTATGAAATGCAAATATGTCATGAAAATAAGCTAATTCTAATAAAACTTCTTCTCGAACATTCGTTAGTTACATTGTCCACGAATTTATCGAAAAAGTGGTTTCCTGTATTTAAAGAATATGGAGATTTTTGTTCGTGCCTTATTCTTCACGTTGGCAATTTCACACTATTTTATTGGTAAATATAATATCATTTATATATGGAAAGTGCTAGGTAGCGTACAATTATTCTGAAAGTGTAAACAATTTTGAGAAAATTACATTTTTTTACAATTGGCAATAAATGCATTTTTTATTATCAGTACTATATTTATATTTTCTAATTATAGTATTTAACGATGCCTGTTAAAATTTTTTATTTTATTTGATTAAAACTAATTTATTAGTCAATTATAATAAAAAAAATTTGGCAAATAATCCTAGAAGCAGGAATTGAGCCCAAACTGCCATGAAATTTTGATCACAGATAGGTACTTATATAGTCAGCTTTTCACAAATTTTTTAATTGACA
Organism: Belonocnema kinseyi; assembly: GCF_010883055.1. Taxonomy (NCBI): domain Eukaryota; kingdom Metazoa; phylum Arthropoda; class Insecta; order Hymenoptera; family Cynipidae; genus Belonocnema; species Belonocnema kinseyi. Next base: position 90,131,737 of record NC_046665.1, read on the forward strand.
TTTCATTGTTTATTATACGAGACATTTTTTTCAAAACTTTACTGTTCCTGTAATTTTTTATTTATTCAATATTTAAAAAAAATTGTTACTCTTTCAAAAGCAATACGTAAAACGATTTTCTAAAAAATTGGAACAAGAAATTTTTTCAAATTAGTTACCTTTTTTTTAATTTTTAGTAGTGATAAGTAATATATAGTCAACTTAATGACACAAATACCTTTTGGGACTCAAACAACTTTTTAGCGTTAATTTTCTATTTAAAAAAATGGAAATTCAACAAAATAATTTTTAGACCTAAAATATCTTAGCGGAACGTCTAAGAAATATTTTTTAATAAAAGAAAATATATGGAAGTATCATTTAAATAAAAAGGAAGAAAACTCTGAAGGAGCGTTACAAAATTTCGAAATAGCACATTTTTTTTCAAACCCTAACCCGGGGTAGATTTTTATTTAAGGATAAACCATTTTTTTCTTACTGTTAAAATGAAAATTTCAACGCAAAAAGGTATGCAGCTGTTTGAGAAAATGTGATATTTTAATTGCTTAAAAAATGGAATCACTTTACAATTTTCTAAACAATGCATATTTTCGTTTCTTATAACTTTTAAAACAGTGAAAAAGTTGACAAATTAAAGCAATAAGAAACTTAAAATCTGTAAAGGGCAAAAAGGCAAAGGTTTTGTTAAAAAAAAGGAAATAATTCTTTTCTGATAGAATGGAAAAAATACCAAATAGAACATGTATGGTAAGAGAACTATATCAGGAAGCATTATTCATAAAAACTTCAAAAACAAGGTGCGAAAAAAAATTTAAGCAATTTGAATAGCATTATCCTTTTTTGTGGATTTTGAAATAGAGCAAAAAACTGAATTAAATTTAACAAAAAAAACCTTAAAATCTAAAAACTGGAACAATTTTTAAAATAAAACTCCTAAAAAACACATTTTACCCTTACAATTTTCAAACCCCTGGTGGAAACATTTTTACGAAGATGAGCAAAACATATCTCTAACTGTAATTTCTAGTCATGTCTTGTACTGAATGCACAAAAAATATTATAAGAATTCCAAATAAATATAAGTGGATAATTTTTTTGTGTTTTCTTGTATTTATTTATTATTTTTATGTTATTATTATTTAATTTAAATTTATTTTATGTAAGCAATTAATTGATTTCAACTTTAATTTTAATTTTATTATTATTAAGTTTTATTTATTTATTATTTTCTGTAGAAAAGTTTGAAGAAACAACAATAAATTACAAATATTCACGATTTGAAATTTTGCATAAATTTTATTTAATTTTTTTTATTACGTGAAAATGTAAAGAATAGTTCAAACTTTACGTAAAATATGGTGGATAATTACAAATCAATACAAAACAATACAATATTTCATAAAATTGCTCAAATATTAAAAAACTGTACTAAGTATTTGACAGGAATATTTATTCTCATAATAAATCATAGATAAAGCAGAAATTTCAGTTAAGCAACATCTTTACATAAAAAACTTATCTAGATGTCGACTATCGATTAAATATTATTTTAAAAAATAGGGAAAAATTTTAAGAAGAAGCGGAAAAAAAGTAAAACCATATTTCTAAGAACCGGAAATTAACAAACAATACTTTCTGGCATCAATGACAGCAAAGTGCCACTTTTGTCTATTATTGGGACGAATTTTGTAATTTTTTTGTATTTAATCTTAGTTTTAATTTCTTACAACAATTTTCAAAAAAAGTAGAATCACTGGAATCTACTGAAATTCACAGGTTTTGAATCCAAAAATTTTTTTCAGATCTAGTCTGCAAAATATTTTTGAATATTGCATTTGAATAATTTTAAACTGAGATATGCAAATGATCGTTGTTACAAAAAAAACTTTCATGTTTAAAATTTAAAGGAATGGTAGAATACTTGAAGATAAGAATAATTATTCAACAACTTAAAACTTTATTAAAGATTATCTTTTATTATTTTTCTATTCCTTTGAAGTTAAAAAATGGAAGCTTCTTTTGTAATACTAATAATTTTCACATTTTGATTCAAAATTATTTTATCGTTGTAATGTAATATTTGTCAACATAGGTCTGCAAAGGAAATATTTTTGACTTTAAAACGTGTAAATTACTATAGTTCCGTTTTTTCATGAATTCTTCTTGGAATTCAAAAGTACAATATAATATAAGAATATAAAAAATAGTACAAAATTGGTCCGGATAATAGACAAGCGTTTTACTTTGTGTAATTTTTGTTGTAATGTAGGAGAAAACTCTCTACAGTTGATGATGATTATTTAAAATTATAATCAACGTGTACACATAATTTAATTTAGCCAATAATTAGGACATAATTGTTGTAAAAAAAGTACTTTATTATAATTTTTTTTATTTTTGAACTTTGAATAATTAATTTTTTGGTTAAAACATCAAGTATTTGTTTAAAACTTTTGTTGTTTTGTTTAAAAAGCAATTATTTTATTGAAAAGTAATCTTTTTTATCATTAATTTGAATAAAAATTAAAATATTTTTATGAAAATTTAATTTCCTTCAAATTCGTAAAAAATATGTGTTTATTGGGAGACAAATATCTTTTTATCGGAAAAGTCATATTTTTTATTGAAAATTTATCTATTTAGTTAATAATTATTCATCTTGTCAAGTTAAAAATTGAACTTCTTAGTTGAAAGTCGAACTGGTTTGTTAAAAATTCACAATTGAAAAAATTTATTTCCTTGGGTGAAAATTTAACTAATCTATGAAAAAAAAATTTTCGAGTTAAAAAATCAAATTTTGGATTGAAATCTTCTTGAGAATTGATTTTTTCTTAAGATTCATCCGTTTAGTTCAAACTTCATATTTTTCGTTGATAATGCAACTATTTTACACTAAGTATTTTACACTAACAATACAACTATTTCAGTTTTGGTTGCAAATTGATTTTCTTTTTAAATTGATATTTTTTAGTTGAAAATAGATGGGTTTTCTTAAAAATTCGTCTTTTCTGGCCAAAAATTAATCTTCTTGGTCAAAATTTCATCCATTTGACTTATATCGAACTGGTTATAAATTAATGTAGTTTGGTTGAGAATGGAGCAATTTGCTATAAAATTCAACTATTTGGATATAAATTACATTTTTCGCTCAATAATTCATGTTTTTCATTTAAGTATAACTGTTTGATTGAAAGTTAAACGACTTTTTATGAACATGCTATTCATTGGTAGAAAATGATTTTTTTTTTGTACAATATTAACATTACAGTAAAAAATCCTATTCTTTAGTTGAAAATTTAATTTTTTTTAGATAATTCTTTTTTGTGCATCAAAATTCAACAATGTTGTGAAAAATGTTTTTTTTCTAGTATAGAATTAACCTTCTTGTCGGAAAATAAATTGTTGTGGTCCAAATTGTGACTATATAGTTCAAAATTCAACTAATGAGTTTAAAGTTGAACTTTTTACTTAAAAATTAATCTTGTTTATTGAAAAAATAATATACATTTCTACAAGAAATCTTAAGAATTTAAAGTGTTTAATATTGAATTCAAAGTCGCATTTACCTGATTCTCGTTTAAAAGAATGTATTTCTTCATTAATATCCTATTATCGTAAAAACGTACCCTTTTCCTATATTTTTATAGGAAATTTGTTTTTGTACCTTTTATTAAAAAGTTTGGGACGACTAAAAAGATCTCGACTTGCAAACTTTCCGATTTATAAAATTTTCGAATAATAAAATTACCAACACTGTAAAATTCCGAAACTGAAAAATTTCCAAATAATGAAATTTTTATATAATGAAATTTCCGATTAAAAAAATTTTCAAGTAGTAAAATTTCCTCATAATGAAAGTCCCGAATAAAAACATTTATGAATAATTAAATTCCCGATACTGTAAATTTTCCGAATAATGAAATTCCCTCATAAAAAATTTTCAAATAATAAATTTCTCGCATAATAAAATTCACGCAAAATAAAATTCTTCAATTGGCAAATTCGCGAATTATAAAATTCCCGAACAAGAAATATTTCGAATTATAAAATTGTCAAATAATAAAATTGCAGGATAATAAGATTGTCGAATAATAAAATTCCTATACAATAAAATTGCCAATTAATAATATTTTTGAATAATAAAATACCCCAATAATATAATTTCCAAACATATAAATTTCCAAATAATAAAATTCCTGATTAATAAAATGTCCAAATAATAAATTTCCCGAAAATGTAAAATTACCGAATTGAAAAATTTCTGGATAATAAAATTTCCCAGGAATTAAATTCTCCTTTATAAAATTCCTGAATAGAAACATTCCCGAATAATAAAATTCGCCAAAAAAGAAATTTTTTAATCATTAAATTGCAGATTAATCAAATTTTAAAATAATAAGTTTCCTGCCATTATAAGATTCCCCAAAAATTTCCAAATAGTAAACTTCTCGGCACTGTGAAATCCCCGTATAATAAAATTGCGGAATAATAAGATTTACGCACACAAAAACTCCCGACTGATAAGACTTTCGAATCCTAAAATTCCCCGCAGTGTAAAATTCCCGGATTGGAAATTTCTCGAATAATAACATTCCTGCATAATAACTTTTCCAAATAATAAAATTTCCGAAAAAATTCTCAAATTGGAAAATTTCCGAACAATAAAACTCACAAATAATAAAATTTGCCCGACACTGTATAATTCCCAAATTGGGAAATTCCCGAATAAAAAATTTTCAAATTATGATATTCTTAAACAATAAAATTTCTCAAAAAGAAAATTCCCTGTACTGTAAAATTTACGATCCATAACATTCCCAAATAGTAAAATTTAAAATTAATAAGATTCCTGATCTTGAAAATTCCCTAATAATAAAATTATAAAATACCTGAACTTAAAAATCTCCAAATTTAAACCATTAGAATTCTTTTGGATAAATATGATTTATTTATTTAAAATACAATGAGGAAATATCTTTAATAAAAAATATGTTCAATGTTTTAAAAATTATTGTTTGAATTTAAAATAACAATAATTTGCAAAAATTTAGTAAATAATATTAATCAATACAAATTTTTATTCTTTAAATTCGGAAAATTTATTATATGCGAATTTTCTATTTCGGAAATTTTCTTTTTTTTAATGTTTCCAGCTCGGAAATTTTCTCATTCAGAAAATGTACTGTTCGGAAATGTTCTTATTCGAGAATATTTTCAGTGTCCGGAGTTTTCTTTTTCGTGGGTTTTCAGCCGTCTAGGGAGTTCCACCATCAAGGAATTTTTCAAATCGTGAATTTCATTATTCTGGAATTGTATTATTCAGAAATTTTATTACACTGGAATCTTCCGATTTGGAAATCTTACAGTGTCAGGATTTGTCAGTCGTCCCGGGAATTTTATTATTCATAAATTGCGCAGGTTAGGGAATTTCATTTTTGGGATTTTTCAGCCGTCTCAGGGATTTTATTATTCGGGAATTTTACAGTATCGGCAATTTTATTTTTCGCAAGTTTTCAGTCGTCGCGGGAATTATATTATTCTAGAATTTTTCAACTCAGGAACTTTAATTTGGAAACTGTATTATTTGTGAATTTTGCAATTCAGAATTTGTACAGTGTCATAAATTTTATTTTTCGGAACTTTTCAGTCGTCCCAAAAATTTGATGCCAAGGATATTTTTAAAAATGTCATTCAAGCTGATATTCAATGTATAACAATTCATGGATTTCTATTTCTTACAGAATTAAATGCACACACCAAGAGCAAAATATATGCTGAAAGGGATATTGAAGAGACAAAAGAATTTGTCGGTGTTTACGCCAGAAATGCACGTAAAACCATTGTCGAAATAAGTGGACTATATCTGGTTGGAAGACAAGATGGTTACATTATTGGAATTATAGTCAATAACGATAGAAATAAGCTACAGCCAATATTTAATAAAAAGGAGAAAATGATTAAAATAAGCGAATTTGACTTTTCTCGTAGTATCTTGACAGAAAAAGAAATCCGTAAATTTCCTTTCGGCCACAAATTTCAGCTACGTGATACTTTTAATGTTGTTTTTCGCTTAAGCCAAAACAACCAAAACAATTGATAAAAATTTCAGATAAAAAATTGGAACGCTCCATTCAATGCAGAAATTCAGTCACGCCTTATTGCACAAGAAACATTTCATTGTACGATTTGTGAAGGATTAAACGATTTATAAGCATTTCTTCTTTGAAAAGCAGCCATGTAAGGAAAATTTTTCAATGTATAATTCTTTTAATTATTTTTGAATAAAAGTTTGATAAAACTTTTACCTTTATTTCAAAGCAGTTTGTATTAATGTTTAGATAAGATTTCGATATTTAAAAATGACTTTTAAACAAATGTAATTATTTTTTTTATTTTC
>NC_046665.1:90138233-90144352 GCF_010883055.1 Belonocnema kinseyi
ATAAATTTGCCAATGTATTAGTTACTATTTTAAACAGAAGTTTGAAAAAAATTTGAAAGATCATTTGAGAATAAAACGAATTTTATTTAAATCAAATAGTAAGTTATCACATACACGAAAAAATAGAAGAAATATCAAAATCGCGTGAGAAAAGGCATAAGACAAGGACAATAATATTTCCGAGTGTCTAAAGCTGGATGATTCCGCAGCATGTTTCTGAATTGCTCTACACTATAAGCCTCGAAGATTCTTAGTTTTTCTAAACATAAATTTTGGTTAACATACATTTCTTGAAGGATACTTTCCCTGTTATCTTTAAACTTTGGTTTAAGCTTTGCAAATATTCAGAATAGATTAAAAAGATTTGACAAAGATTGCGATACCTTGATAAGGAGTTCACAAACATTTGTAATATTTCGCAAAGAATTCAAAAGATTTCAAAAAGAATTTAATAATTTTACAAACATTAGTGAATATTTAAAAATATTCCAAATATTTCGCAAAGATTTTTAAAGGATTCTTAAAGATTTTACAAAGATTAAAAATATTTCGTAAAGATTCCGAAGATTTCATATAGATTAAAAAAATTTTACAAATACTTATATTATTTCACAAAAATTTAAAGTAGATTTCAAAGATTAAACAAAGATTTAAATGATTTTGTATTGATTTCACTAAGATTTCAAAGCTTTCCGAAAGATTTGATAGATATAACAAATATTTTCATCAGTTCTAAAAGATTTCACTAAGACTTCTATCATGTGTAAAAAATTTCACAAAGTTTTCGATAACTTCACAAATATTACAGAATATTTCAAAAATATTTCGCAAAGATTTTTGGAGAATTTACAATGATTTTCCAAGTGTTTTAATATATTCAAAAATATTACAAAATATTTCCAAAGATTTAAATAATTTAAAAAATATTACTAAATATTTTCTTAATATTTCAAAGGTCTCCAAAGATTTCACAAAATTTTCGGTGCATTTTAAAGACAACGCAAAGACTTCAATAAGTCTCTAATTATTTTGAAAATTTCTGATAGATTTAGAAGACTTCGCAAAGACTTCAATGATTTGCCAAATATTTCAATAATTTCACAAATATTACCAAATATATTTAAAACATATTCTGAATAATTTTAAAGATTTTAAAAGGATTTTAATGATTTTTCCAATATTTCGCAAAGATTTCAGATCAATTGAAAAGATTACACAAACGCTTCACTAATTTCCTAAAGAATTGAAAGATTTGGATTGAACTTAAAGATTTCACAAAGTTTTCAGGAACTTCACAAATATTAGAGAATGTTAAAGCAATATTTCACAAAGATTTTTAAAGAATTCACAATGATTTTAATATGTTTAAAAATATTACAAAATATTTCCAAAGATTTAAAAGAAATTTCATTATTTTTTAATATTTCACAAGGATTAAAATTATTTTGCGAAGGTTTCGGATAGACCTAAAATATTTCAGAAAGAACTCAATTATTTCACAAAGATTTCAGATCGATTTTAAAATGTTTAGAATGATTTCAACGATATATTAAAGATATCAGTATTTCTACAAATATTACCAAATATTTTTAAAATATATCAATAAGTCCCTCATTATTTAAAAAATTTTTGATAGATTCAGAAGATTTCAAAAAGACTTCAATGATTTGCCAAAGATTTTAATAATGTCACAAATATTAGCAAATATATTTTTAAAATATTTTAAATTAATTTTCCAAAGATTTAAAAAACTTCGGACGTACTCAAATACATCACAAAGACTTTAATGATTTCTCGAAGTTTTTAATAATTTTACAAAAATTACCCAATAAGTTAAAAATATTTCCTAATATTCCGGAAAGATTTAAATTATATCAAAATAAGTTTAGATAGATTACAAAGAGCGTACACAAATTTTAATAATTTCCCATTGATCTCAAAAAGTTAAAAATAATTTCACAAATATTACTAAGTACTTAATAACATTCTTCAAATGTTTCCAACGATTTTACAAAAACTTGAAAAAAGTGGCAATACTTTTTTGAAGATTACATAGAGATTTCACAAAGATTTAAAGTACTTCGCAAAGATTTCAGACATATTTCAAAGATTGAAGAAAGATTTCCAGTCGTTTTTTTACTGTAAAATACATTTTTTTATAGCCCTTATTGAAAATATTTCCCCAGATTTTTATAAGAAAAAAATTTTTTTGAAAAATTATTAACAGCGAATGTTTAATGTTACAAGTTGATCAAAATTTTTCCCTTGAAGGGCAAAACTTATTTTGACGATTCTTTCATCAAAATTCTGCTTGAAAAACATAATTCCAGAAATGTTGAAACTGGATATGAAGCATTGAATTTATTAAACAAATTGTTAATTTTTTATTGAAAATTTGTACATTTTTTCTCTTAAAAGAACTTTCTTTGCAAGTTATTCAACATTGTCTACGTCTAAAAAATTAAATTTGTTCATAAACAAATGATTTTTTTCAAATAAGGTGCTTTTATATATCCAGGATAAATATTTTTTGAATGTACGTTTGTAAAAAAAATTCAACGCGAAAGACTTTAAATTCCTTTCAGACGTTCACGAAAAAGATTTACATCATGATGGAGCATTACATTTTCACTGTTAATTATTTATGCAAAAAAAATTGTTTTGCGACTAAAATCTGGGAAAATGTTTTCGAAGATAAGGTCTATACAAAAATTATTTTACAGCGAAAAAAACACCTTTCGAATTATGGTAAACTATTTGAGAATACACTTATTCAGAAACGAAAAATAGCAGTGGGGCGACAGTTACGGCGTCATCGTAGTAGTAGCGTACATGCGCCTGCGCTATGCGAGATGCTAATTAATTGTAGACGTATATCCAAAATTAATTTAAACTCTCACTTGAAGGGTTTTTTTACAAAATCATGTTCGTGCCAATTTTTTCAAAACATATTTTATTGGCTACAAAATCCCCTAAAAATCCGTCGTAAATTTTTGTAAAAAAATTTTTTATTTTTAAATTGTTTAAAAATGTCAAGTGCGTAACACTTATACCACCAGTCGATTTAATAGCTTGAAGAATAACTGTGTTTTTAAGAAAGTATCTATTATTTGTTGACCAATTTATTTTTACACTTATCGCAGGGTAAAATAATTATTTTACTTTTTACAAATTATTAAAATTGTGGGGAAAAATCCAATTTTATTCTATATTGAAGATTTTATAAAATAATAATAATTTAAATATTTAAATTTTCGAGAACTAATTCGAGAATTAATAAAGAAAGATAAGATGAATTTACAAAATGTATATTTCTTCCATTGCTTTATTATTGTTAAAAAAATTCTTTTTGTGCGTGGTAATTTACTTTGTAGAAAAACCTGCTAACTCGAGAGTCGGTTTTTTGCTGTTTTCCTGTTCCCCGGCGAAACGTTTAAAAAAATGTGAGTGTTTTTAATACAGCCGGATGCAGCCACGGCTTATCACTGGTTATGACTAAATTCATACATTGATTGTAAGAACAATACTAAAGTTTTTTTGATAATTTAAATTTCAAGTTCAATATTATACATGACTTTGAGCGGGAAATTATTCTAGAATTTCCATCTGAACCTAATTTATTTTCCTCTTGTGAATTTCTTACTTAGTATCTGTTCAAAAAAAGAAAGATTTGAATCTGCTGGAAAAATTTAATAATAATCGTGGCCTTAAGAATTTTGTTGAATTTATAATTGAAATGGGAATTAATAACAGCAAAGCTTATTAATTTGAAGTAATTTGTTTCCTTGTTAATTAGGCGATAAAATTGTTGGATCCAAGATACTATGAAGGCTGTGGAAAGTTTTTTTTCAGAAAAAAGGTCACTGATTAATTTTGTTGAGAAGTACATGAAATCAGGGGTAAAGTAATTTCCGGTCATGGTGTCACACGTTCTAGAAATTTTTGAAAATATATAAAAATACTTAAATTTTTTTATCTGGAAAAGCCTGAAAAATTCCTTGAATTTCGTGCAAGGTCCCGCAATTTTTATTCCTTTCATGAAAAATATGATTTTTCAGCTTGTTCTCTGTTGAAGGAAAAAATTGTATTTGAATATTATTTGTAAGGGAAACAGACAATTTTTCAGAGCAAAGTCAGATAATTTTGAAAAAGCAGATTGGGACTGCCCTGATAAAATGTCTAGTTGGTAATTAATTTATCCTTTATTTTTTATTTATTCAGTGGCTTTCTTCTAATAATTATGCTTTTATTTAAGAATTTTATTACTTGATTATAAATTCAAAGACTTTATTAAAATGTCATGATTTTTTTTATATAACTATTTTTATATTGTTCATTTGAAAGTCATCTTTTTGACAGAAAACTCAATCATTTGGGTACAGGCTATATTACTTTGTTAAAAAACTTTTTCTTTAGGATTTATAATTTGTATTGAAAAATAATTTTTTAGGTTTAAAATTATTTTTTAGGTTTAAAATTATTTTTTTATTTTTGTTAAAAATCAATTTTTTAAACTAAAAATGTAACTATTCTAGTTGAGGATTTATCTTTGGTTTTTTAAATTCATCTCATTTGTTAAAAGTTTAACCACTTTATTGAGAATTCATTTTATTGGTTACAGATTACATTTTTTTAAAAATGTTTTTTCCTTTGGTTGAAGAATCATATTTTAACTGAAAGGTTAACTATGCCACTATTGGTAGAGAATCGATCGCTTTCAGTTAAAAGTTCATATTTTCTTTTTAGTTAAAATTTCTTCTTCTTTTAAACAGCAACTGTTTGTTTATTTTTAAAACTGTTGTTGTTAATTTAGGTAATAATTGAACTATTAATTTTTTCATTAACAATCGATTTTTTTTGTTTAAAAAGCTTGATCAAAAATTTGTTTTATTGATTGCAAATTCAACCATTTTTTTGTTTTTTTTTTTAAATTAATTTTTTTGGACTAAAAATGTAACTGCTGCAGTTGAAGATTTATGATTTTATGCTTTATATTTTGTTAAAAATTGAACTACTTTGTTAAAAATTTATTTTTCATTTGAAGATTTGTCCCTTTCATTGAAAATGAAACTTTTGGGAAAAAATATGTTTTATAGGCATAATAATTTAATTATTTTACTACAAATTTGTCTTTTTTAGTTCAAAATTCTATCATTTTTATAGAAAATTCAACTAGCTGGTTTAAATTAACTTCTTTATAGAAAATTCGTACTTTCTGGTTCAAAATTTAAATGACCCGTAGAAAATTTGTCTTTTTTGACATTTAAAAAAAAAATTTTGTTTCTTACTAAAAAGTCTTCCTTAGCTGCAAATTCAACTTTTTGTAGGAAAATGGTCTTTTTGGTTTGAAAACTGATCAAATTTAAATTAAATATTATTTCAATCGATTTAGCAAAGATTCATTTTATTGATTGAAGATTCAACTAGTTTGTTCCAAATTTATTTTTTTTCGAAATCTATTATTATTTTTAACTGTAAATTTAAGTTCTCGATGTTTGAATTACTTTGTTAAAAAATGGAAGTTGAACTACTTTGTCAAATATGTTTTTTATTTGAAGATTCGCCTCTCTAGTTTATTGAACATTCTTCTTTCTTGGATAAAAATTCTATTTTGGCTTTATTATTAATAATATATTGCATCACAAGTAGGGTTGAACATGTCTTTACACGGATAAGTTAATGTTTACAGGACGGATAGTACAACCATTATTTTTCTGGCCATCTTCGCAAACACTGAATACCAAATAAAAACATGTGTAACCCTATGAGTGATGTACGATACTCAATTCCAAATCAGTACTTTATGAGACTGCAGGGCGCCTGAAATGTGGGCGCTAGATAGTTCTTTAACGAAATGGTGTCAGAATATCCTATGATGTGAATGATTTATGATAATTATGAAAAACATTCATCGCCCATTGATCTGTTTTATTTATTTTTTCATTTATCAAATTTCTCGAATTTTTTCTTTGATTTTTTGGGAAGTAAATCTTGTTTTGTTTTTTTCGCTCCTTCATTTACAGTCTGTCAAGTTAAAGCGTGGGTGGCTTTACTCGCAGTCGGTAAGGTGTATCGACATGATTTTGGCGTCAAAATATTAAGAAGAGCTCCCTCTTTCA
>NC_046665.1:90144452-90160501 GCF_010883055.1 Belonocnema kinseyi
GAAAGAGGGAGCTCTTCTTAATATTTTGACACCAAAATCATGTCGATACACCTTACCGACTGCGAGTAAAGTCACCCACGCTTTAACTTGACAGACTGTATGTTGAGGGGTGGCATTTTGATTGATTTTTTTGTGATTTTGAGTGAATTAAGATCTACAATTATAGCATTCGGCGACGTCATTTTCGATGATAAAAATTTCACAGATTCTATTGATTTAGATAAAAGCATAAATGTAACTGCTTAATACTGAAAATGTGTATATTTAAATTTCATTTAATTTTTCCATTTATGAAAGATTTGATATTCGGAATCTTACAAAATTAAAATGTATTTTACAAATAATAATGATCAGGGAAAATCAAAAATTAGTCCGAGAAAAATCAGGAAACAGTCGGGGAATTCTAAAAATTACATTATTGCAGGCACCCTGATTCTTCCATTCAGGTTTTAAATGTAGCCTTGAATATTGTTATTTCAACCTATGCTTATAGCATGACAAGAGATTTCTGCCCAAGGATCTTCTGTTTTATGTTGAGCAATTACTTCACTGAACAAACTAAAAATGTGAGCAAAACATATTTGTTGGTACAACTTTACACGGAAAGAAATTTTCGTTCCACCAGGAAAACACCGTAAAATAAATTCAATAAAACTAAAATATTATTGACTAAAATGATTTTTATTTTTGAAATAGCCAACTTTAACCTTGATTCAAGGATTTTCACATCTCTCCCAAAATTAATCCTGTTTCATTAGCACCATATTTAGAGTTACAAATGCCTAATTCAGTTACATCATTTTATTAAATTAAAATATGCGATTCGTTAATTTCATTAGTATAGTTGGTGGTTTTCTAACACTATTTGGAGTTTCACCGAGGATAAATATCACTCCACATAATGAGCCTATAGTAGAAAATCAATAATAAAATAAAAAAATATACCTAGAATAATTAATTTTAATTTATTAACACTTACAGTGGCACAGTTACTCAGGGGAAATTAATCTGTTTGTATTCTTTATATTTTAAATTATTGATTATTAATGGTAGGGTAGTCATCCCTACATTAATTTTTGTGCATTTCTTCCGAGGATTCATTTAAACTTTATTGGATTACGTTATTCAATAATTGGGTCAATTTTTAATTTATTAAAATTTTTAGAATACATTTTCAAGTCGCTTCATACCATATCAGAAGATTATTTTATATTTTGTCTTCAGATCGATACTTTCTTTATTTAACGCTAATTTATTTTATGTGCGAGTGAGCGATGACTCGAATCTGTTCAATTTTCCCCCCTTGTTTGGCCCCCCGTATTATATTAACTGCGCCACTGATAAATTCATACGCCTTAACAGTCTTGATCTGATTTGCTCTTATGAAACATCTTTCATAATATTAATCATTTCTGCTACTCCTAAGATTTTCCAGTAAAAACAGTCTCTTTTCCTTAGACGAAATGATGATCGCCATTATGTATCTGTTCTTCATCGTAGGTGTCTTTCACCAATATATAGGTAAATATTTTTATTTTTTGAAATAATAAACATATTATCATTGGTCTAAAGATATACCACGTTATGTCCATCAACTGTCAAAATTAGAAAATGAGATTCAAAGTTTAACCATATTATACTCTATTAATATATTGTTAAATATCAAAAAAAGTTTATTGGTCAAAAACAATGCGTGATCAAGAAAATATTAAGACAAACTTTAATATTAGAAGAGCATAGTATATCACCCTTTCTTCAGAAAAAACTCGATTAATCTTTTAACAATTAAACGAAATTTACACACTGTAAAATACCTTAAATGAAAAATTTCTGTATGATGTAATTACCGAATAATACAATTCCCCAATTGGAAAATTCCCGTAAACCTTATAATATTACTGAACTAGAAAATTCTAGAATAATAAAATTGTTAAACAGTTTATAATACAGTAAACCCAGAAGTAAGTGCCGGTTTTTGGGCTGACCTTGGACTTAACTCCCCGGACAAAGATCCATTGCAAATGTAAACAGTCAGGGTCGTTTGAATCGCTGCCGCTGAATTTCACTGCATGTTGAAAAATATTGTGAAAATTGTTTTTCTAATACGGAGGCAAGAGCATACTAAATATGAAACGTAAATGAGAAAGAAAGTTTGCTGTTACACATTACAATTATTGTGTTTCCTGATAACATACTGAAATCGTTTGCGGACCATTAAGCATCTCACTTGAAATTAGAGCTTTGTATTGAATAATCGGTCCAGATACGCTGTCTTTCGCTTGCTTAAATCATTTGCAGACTTCAAATGAGAAGTAGGCACTTTTGCGTATAGCGCATAACTCATTGCGCAGTTTCATAACCAAAAATACTAAGAAGTTATTTAACAAAAAGTCACTTTCTTTTATGAATATTATATTAAGTGTCTACGGAAAAGACAGTTTTCACTATTCTCACGGCAACACTTAACGGTCAGAGATTCAAAATATTCCAGTGGCGCGCCGATGTTTGAACTTTATCAAAACCTCTCTTTCTACTCTCTTTCGCTCTCTGTCTATCCAATACTTCTTTTATTTTGTCTATATTTTCTTGTGGGCCTATTAAGTATCTACGAAAGTGCCACCAATTCGGGAAAAAATTGAATTTGAATAAAATATTAAACGGAAATCTTATATTAAATAATCATTTTAAACCGCAGTATAACATTTTTGATTAAAATGAATTGATAATTACTGCTCTTTTTCATTAATTTGCTTTAAAAATTTCGAGATACTATTTTAGATACATACATGTATGTCACAAGGGGCTGCCTTCGGGGTAAAGTACAGGCTGATTCGATCGCACGAAATAATCTGATCAGTAATTCAGTTCTATCGGCTTCAGTAGATATCCGAGCCCCACTGCTGACTGACGCGAGCTCACTATTGTGCTTATTCGCTAGTGCCTCCCGTTTCGAGTGATTTGTCGGAGCGTCATGACGCAGTGACACAGGAAGGCTGTTCTGGCACAGCGCCTTTTCGCAACGCTCCTGTTTTCTCAAGCAAGAGATAGCACCACCCAGTGGGCACAAAATTTGGCGACGTCTTAACGACATAGTTACGACATCTTTACGACAACTTTACGACATCCTATGTCCATGTCGTTTCGGTGTTCTTGCGATATCGTAAATACATCTTTAAATCATACGACTTATTCACGATATCGCATAGACGAGTTAACGATATGGACATAGGATGTCGTAAAGTTGTCGTAAAGATGTCGTAACGATCACGTAAAGATGCCGCCAAATTTTGTGCCCACTGGGCACACATCCTTCCGCACCTCATCTCACACATATCCGCGGTGCTGCAACCATTTTCAGAAGAAGTTTTTCTGGGGGAGGGGGGGCTATGTCCGTGGTTGGCTGTAAATACCGAATTAAAAAATTCCAGAATAATAAAATACCCCAACAGCTTATAATATTACTGTATTAAAAAGATCCTAAATGAGAAAATTACTAACCTATCTATAATGTAACTGAATTGAAAAATTCGCGAATTAAAAAATTCCAAAACAGCTTATAATATCACCGTATTAAAAAGTTCCCAAGTAAAAAAATTAACAAACACTTAAAAATATTATCGAATTGGAAAATGTCCGACAGAAAATTGACAGATCATAAAGTAACTAAACTAGAAAATTTCCGAATTTAAATGAATAAAAAAAATCATTTTATAATAAATATTATGTTTTTATTAAAATTACAATAATCAAACATTCTTAACAACAGAAAAATACTTTACATTTTTAAAGTTTCTGAAATGACATATATCTTATTTTTAATAAATAAGTAATATTAATAAAAGGAATATTTTTAATTGTTCAAATTCGGGTATTTTATTATTGAAGAATCTCACTCTTTTTGAATTTTACTATTTGGAAACTTTATTATTCAGCAATTTTACCACTCAAGAATTTTATTCTTTGGAAATATTCCAATCGGGACTTTTTAATTTTTTTGAGAAATAACTGTAATCTATCAAGAAATAATAATCCTGACACTAATAACGAAATGTGAAAATTTCCGAATGACATTATGATTATTATTTTTTATATTAGTGGGCCATTAACTCTTTTCCCTCGAGCTTTTAGTAAACTTCTCCGTTTTCTCCTTTTTATAGTTAATTGCAAATTGCGAATTGAATTATTAAAGCCTCATAAAAATCTAAATTATTTTAGTTAAATGTTAATACTTTTTTACTGATATGTAACTCTACTGTTAAAAATTAGTTATCCTAAATGAAAATTGAAGTATTCCTTTAAAGTTCAAAATTGATTGTTTCTAGTTGAAAATTCATCTTTTTTTATAGATAAATCTTATTCATTAAAAATTCAACTTTTTGGTTGAAATTTCAGATTCTTTGCTAGAGTTTCATTTTATTTGCTGTATATTTATACTTTTGGTTGAAACTTGAACTATTTTTTTGATTTTTTTTCCCGTTGAAAATTAAAAGTTTAATCTGCAAATTTTGTTATTCCATTTTTTGTTCAAATGGACACTGTTTAGTTAATAATTCAACTATTTGGTTGAAAATTACCTTATTATTAAAATTTTAATTTTTCGTACCCAATTTGCTTTTTTTCTTATTTTGATAGAACATTCGTCTTTTTGGCTTAAAAATTAAAAAAATAAATAAATAAATAGAAAGAAATTTAACTGTTTAATTCAAAATTATGGCGTTCTAGTCTTCTAGTTCTTTTTTATTCGAAAACTCAAAATTTAAGTTAAAAATTGATCCTTTTGAGCGGAAAATTCAATCATTGTTTTGAAAATTGTATTACTACGTTAGCAAGAAATTTTTCAGGTCGAAAATTTAACTGCTTTGTTGAAGAATAATTTTTTATAGAAAATAGATTTTTTGCTGAAAGATGCAACTATTTGTTTAAAAAAGAAATTATTTTGTTGAAATTCGTCTATTTTTAAGAAAAACTTTGAATTAAATAAAAAAATACAAATTTTTAACCAAGAAAGAATTTTCAATCAATAAAAATAATCTCATATAAAATGTTAAGATTTTAAGAAATAGAAAATGATTTCTGAAAATAGGTGAATTCAAAACCCAAAAAAATATGCTTCCATCTACCAAAATAATTTAACTTTCGACTAAAAAGAGGCAAGTTTGAAATATAATTAGTGAATTTATTGCTGAAAAAGATCAATTTTCTATGAAAAATTAAATAGCTACCTTAAAATCAAAAATAAAATCAAAAAACGACTTTTCAACCATTCTTTTGGAATGTGTAGCTAACGGAATGAATTTAAAATTAAAATGATGCATTTTCAATACAAAAAATGTTTATCCAAAGAAAGACTGAAAAATGGAATAATTACATTTTTCGCCGAAAAAAATTTTTCAATAAAAAACTAACTTCGTAACAAAAAGGAATACTTATTAACAACATGCATACATTTTTAACCAAATATGTTAATGGAATCTTTGACCGAAATGGTTCATTTTCTACCAAAAAAGGAGACATTTTTAACAAAACAGACGAATTTTGATCTAAAAAAGATAAATTTGCAACCAAAAATTAAATAGTTAAATTTTCATTAAGAAAAATAAGTTTTCAAGCAAATGAAATAAAGTTTCAACTAAAACAATAAATTTTCTTTGAAAAATATTAAATGTCTCTAAAAACATTGCTGGATAATAAATGTTGTTATGTTTTTAGTTGGAAGAAAATTTTCAATAAAAAAAACTAATTTTCTATCAATAATTATAATTTTTAAGAAAAATCGTCATTTTTTAATCAAATATTTTGATTTCCAAGTGAATTTTTAAATTAATAATTGAATTTTCAACGGGAAATATGAATTAGTCACTAGGACGATTAATATTCTACCGTCGAAGATAAAGGTTCAACAAAATACATGAATTTTTAAACAGATGGTTGAATTTTCAATTGAAAAAGATGAATGTCCAAACATAGAATAGTTGAATTTTTAGCTAAAGATACATTTATACCTAAAAAAGATTTATTTTTTATAAAATACATTAATTTGTAATCAAACTGTAGAAATTTCAACTGCAGAAGATAAATGTTTAATCAAACATGGTATAGTATAATTTTCAGTTGAACAAATAATTGAAAAAATATTTTAGAAATTGTTCAATTTTGCACAACAAAAAAAACAGTTGTTAACTAAAGTGATGAAGCATCAAAAGAATGAATTTTTAAACAAGTAGTTTCCCTTAGTAAATTTTTTACTAAAAAAGGGTAATTAGTGCGCGCTTTCTTGAATCAAAATTCAACAATTTGAAACATTTTTTTCCTTTCTTTTTTATATATTTCGTGAAAACAACCCCATACCCCCTGTTAATTCATTAATTAATTAAATGAAAAAATTTTAACTATAACTATTTTTTTTTACAGAATTAACACATGCTTGGGGGAAAGTGAAAATACATGACGCAGACTCTTTTTTGTTTCCTCAATTTAATATTTGCGATGGAGAACATGGTAGAGAAGTTATAACCGGACGTGTTAATGTAGTGGTAAGAGGTGGTTTTATCATTGGAGTAGTCAGACGTGGTTTTCTTCGTCCAATATACGATCACAGTTTTAAGAAAATTCATGTTCGACTGAGTGACTATGAAAATCTTCAGCTAACAGAAAACGAAATTGCGAATATTCCTTACGGTATTCGACCTCACCGTGATCATATTCGTATAGCCATACTTCCATTCTACGGATTTTAAGAAAATTGTAAAACTAGTCAAGAAAAATGTAAAAATAATTAAGAACATGTGAAATTACTTTTTTTTCGATGTTAGATTAGAAAAATATTGACTGCGATTCGAACTTTGTTCCAATCGTTATAAACAATTGAAAATTTCATAAAAAATACCATTTATTCTGTGATGCTATTTGATTGAGATCGAATCTGATTGATCTAATTTACTTGCACTTAATATTTAAATGATATTACATGTAAATATTTAAGCTGTTTTCAAATTTAATAAAAAAATCTTTTTGTTCGATTTTTTATCGTACAAGGGGCTACTCACTACGTAATCTGAAAATCTTACAGCTTTGAATGCAAAAATCTCTATTAAATTCGAATAGAGATTTCCAAGGTTTGGTTGAGATTGCTGGGAGTTCCGAAATTGCCGACCCTGCTCGCCATCAAAACTGACCTGGGATTCGACAGACTCGGCTAAGATTGGCGACTTTCGGATTCAGTCGGCTCTTATTTCCATATGTTAGGAACGTTTGTCCAAATGCCTTACACCACATCACCTAAGTCCACACTGAGCCAAAGATTTCCAATAATTCCAAAAAATGTCTTAAAGTTTCTCGGATAGCAATCTCTGATTTTTTTGCAGATTAGCCCATCATCATTTTTTAGGACTTTTTTCATATGTATTCATAAGTATTTAATCAGCAATTATGACGTTAATTTCAATTTCTTATTTGATTGAAATAATTTATATTCCATTTAATTTCATAAAATTCTAAAATAAATGAGTTAATTAACAATATATTTAAATTATAACCAAGTTTCATGATTACTGGGACCTAATCTTTTATCTAGATTGATAGAAAATAAAAGCAAGCACAATATTTTTTTAATAAAATTTTTTCTGATAAAAGATCCTTCTCCAAATAATTACCTCCTTTAGCATTTTTGTTCGTGGATTACAATTTTTAATATTATGTTTTGATTCTTTAAGTTCAATGATTTTTGTTTAAAATCAACGATTTTCGGCAAAAACTGATTATTTTGTTTTCTTGAAAATTGGTTTTCTGAATTACAAAATTTAAATATTCATTTCCTAGTAGAAAATCGATTGCTTTTCATTAAAAAAAACTCAATTTCATTCAAATTTTGTATTTTTTGGTGAAAAAATAGTCTATTTCATAAAAATTTAAAGACTTGTTTAAAAGTGTAACCACTCTGTAACTTTTTTTCTAATTCAAGCTCTCTCTTTTTTGTTAAAAATAAAACCTTTTGGTAGATAATTTATTTTTCCTTCAAATTAATTGTTTGAAATGCAGATTTAGTTATATCATTTTTTTAAATTAACCTTATTTAGTTAGAAAATCAATTGTTTGATTAAACAAGAGCTTTTTTGTTGAAAATTCAACTATCTTGTAAAAAATTAACTTTTTTGTCTTATTTCAGTAAAAAATTCTACTATTTGTTTAAAATTAAACTTCTTTGGCAAAAAGTCATATTTTAGTTTTAAAAATTTCACTCTCTTGTATAAAATTATCTTTTTTGTCTTAAAAATGTAACAATTTCTTCGAAATTTGTTTTCTCTCTTTACTGCAAAATTTTTCTTGCTGGAAAATTCGGATTTTTGGTGGAAATATTCAAAAAAAAATTTCAAAAGTCATCCTCATACTAAAAATCATCTTTATACTAAAAATTCAACTATTTTGTTGTAAGTTTGAGTACTTTGTTAAACATTTATTTTTTATTTTATCCACTTTTTTTAATTTCACTATTTGACTTGAAACACAACTATTTTTTCTTTAACTTTTCTTTTTTGGTAAAGTCTTGTCTTTTGGTTGTTAAAAACTAGTGTTCTTTATTGAACATAAAATGATTCAATTTTTGGGTAAAAATTGATATTTTTCAGTTGAAAATTCATACATTTCATTTAAAATTTGTCGTTATCAATTTTATTAATTAATTATTATTATTGATTATTAATTCATATCATTAGTTAAATTTTTTAAGCAATTATTAATTTAAAATACAAAAATGATGTCTACAATTTTTTTCATTTCATACCAAGGTAAAATGTCTTAGTAATCGTGACCTGATTTCCAATTATCATAAAGTTGATTTTATTTCTTTTTATCTGATTGAATAAACTAATTTTCCATTTAATACTATATGGTGCTATATCACTCAGTTTTACTATTACTTAGAAATCTATCTTATCTATTGTCTAAAATATTATCAAATAAAAGCAAGGTCATTATTGTTGATAACTGATGAAAATTAATTATTATTTTCCCTTCTTTGTTCATAAATCCAGATTAACGACAAAAATAAGTGTCACCTAAAGTTCTCTTAAATTGTAAGTTTGATTTTTTAAGTTAAATGATTTTTTTAAATAGCCGATTTTCTATGAAAAATAAAAAAATACCCTATCACTTTTTAAATATTGTGAATATTGAAAAAATATTGTTACACGAATAATAAATAAATTATTACACTGACTGGTAATTTAAGGAATAAAGAAACGATATTAGTTTTATTTTAAATTAAAAATACTACTTTTAAGCGAAAAATATTTTCATGACAAAAGTTAATTTAAATTGTAGATATTCTTTAAAATAAATTCTGTGCTTTTCAAATAATTGATTTTTGGTGAAAACATTTCCTTGAATTGTTCAAAGTTTTAAATCTTTTTCTAAATCTCTATCGATATTTTTTCAGGTGAAAAACGCTAGTTTATAAAAATTTAACAATTGGACACAAAATGTTGATAGTCTCTGAAATCTAATAGTTTTTTAGTACACATGTCGATTTCTGATGTCAAATTCTAACATTGCTTAAAATTCTTAAAAAATTTTCAATCCTTTTTTATATAAAGTGTTTCTTTAGTTTAAAATTACACCAAACTCTCGCTTTCAGCCACGCTGTTCTCAGTCTTCCTAGAACTGCTGGGTCAAACAGTTTCTCAGGGGACCAGGCCGAGAGTGGCTGCGACATTATATATACATATATAGATATATATTTCAATTGAAAACGACTCAGGCGGCCCTCGCTGTTTACGTTTATACCCCCCCGAAATAAGTCCAAGGCCATTTAAAGGCAACTCCCGACACTTGATTAAAAGCAAGAGTTTGATTATTTTGAATAACTGATTTTCAGTGAAAATATGAATTGCTCGTAACCTGAAATTGTTTAAAAATTTAAAATCTTCTTCGAACCATAATAATTTTAATTTTGAAAATACGAATTCTGTTTAAAAATTGTTGAAGATTCAACTGTATTTTATTAATGATGTAGGTTTTTTTTGACCAGGGAAATTAATCAATTATTTTAGATGTTATTGGTTGTGTCTGCTGGTCTTACTAAATATTATTAAAATATTGATTATTCTTAAGATTGTAAAAAATCATACCGGGAATCTGAAGGACCTGGGCTCATATCCCAGCGGAGCTAGAGAGCATTTTTTCACAATCTTAAGATTAATCAATATTTTAATAATATTTATTAAGACCAGTAGACATAAAGCTGAACTTATTTTTCTTCATTATTTTTTTTAAGATCTTACCATTTTCATTTCATATTTCATATTTCTAATTTTTATTTCAGTTGATTCATTTTAAAATAAAGTAATCGGTTTTTTTTAAAAGCATAAATAATATAACTTTAAATTGTTAAAAAATAAAATATTTTGTTCGATGTTTAATGATTTTTATTTTGAAATTCCAGAATTTGATGCAAGACGCCAGCGTTTGCTGATATTGCTACTAAATTATATAATTTTAAAACCTATTAATTTTAAAATATCAACTTCCGATTTTAAAATAATGCTTACAGAACCAAAAGCTATAAATTGTAAATCTTGATTAGGATTTTTGTTGAAAAATGCTAATTTCCGAGGAAAAATATTTACATAACCTGAATTTTTTATAGAGTTGCCTTGTTCATACCTTGACGATTTTATATTATTATATTTATAAAAATATTACGGTTGACATTTTTTAAAAATATAAAACGGTGACTACAATCATTATTTGAAATTTTGTAACTTTTGAGTGTCGTCTTCGAATTAGCTGTAGAATGTAGTAAAAAAAATTTCAACAATTAAGCAGAGTACTAGAGAGACTCAACTTTTAAATTAGCCTAAGATTTTTAAAAAATGTTGAATATTTCCAAAAGTTCTTCCAATTTTTAAAAATTATCCAAATTTTTTCGTTTTTTGCAATAAAATATTATTATTTTGTCATTTGCATTCAGCTCTATTGCCCTTCAGGATATTATGATGAAAAACATTATTTAATATAATAAAAATTAAGAATCTTGAATAACAGCTTAAACAATAGGCAGTTAGTTAATTTTCGCCGGCTCTGTATACCTGCATCAAACTTATAAATTTATCATTAAATAATTTTGACAGAGTTTTTTCATTAAATTCAATTTTACGGTTTCCTTTGAAATTATTAATATTACAAAGGCCTGATTAAAATGAAAAGTAAATAAATTTAATAAAGAAATTAATTGCTTACATATATTTTGAATTCGCAGCTTAAATTTTTTCACTATTTTTTTTTTGAGCTATACAAATTTTCTGTGTACACTAAGAAAAAAGGATTATAGTGTTTATAAAATTGTCATTAAAAATTTAAGACAGAAATATACAGGGTGATTTTATTTAACTTGAAACTTTCAAATATCATTTAAGATTTCGAACTTGCCCCCATCCCCAACCTCAGGGTGTGGTTTGGGGGAACCGATTTTAACATCAGTGTCTGTACTCCTCAGAGTGATTAAATTTTGACTTATAACATTTTTTCATAGAGCGCCTATTTTTCGATATATTTGAATGTTTCAAGTTTAAAAAGTTACCCTGTTTAGATATCAAGCCGTAAAATATAGATGATAATTTTTAAAATCTCTTATTATAAAACTCATTATTTAGATTTTAATGCTCAATATCTATAGAATACTGTCCCAAATTTTAAAATATGATCATAAACGATAAAACACCCTTTTCATTTTATTATAATAAATTTTTCTACATTTTTTTATAAATTATATTAATAAATCTAGAATAATTTTTCTTGATTCTATTGGTAAGTATAATTATAAAACCATATTTGGTAGCAGTCTATTTAATCATATTAAAAAATTCTTGAATTAAAATTTAAAGACCCAATCCTTCTAAAATTAGAATTGGAATTCCATATGGTGTAACTTTTATAGGATCTTATCGCAATATTTTTATTTTACTTTTTTAAAATAATCTCTTTAAGAAAAAGCAGAACAAGCTTGAAAATTTTTTGTTTAGTATTCGAAATACACTTAACAAATAAATATTATTGGACTGAAAAGATACCAGTAATCTTGAACGAATTTTAATTTCATAAAACTCTTATCTTGAAGAAATAATGTATCAACTTTGAAAAATATGATGCTTTTATTTGTATTTCGTAGATGCGTGGGTTATCTTTTATTTGGTGTGGCGCATAATAATGAGAGTACCTACTAAAAAAATTGTGAAGAAATATTTGCACACGTTTTTTAGCTTATTCTTTGAAAAATTGTTTAATTTATTACAATTAAAGCCATTTATCAAAAAGAGACCCTAGCCACTAAAATTTCCATCTCGAGAAAAATAAAAAATAAATTAGCGTAAGTTTCTAATAGCAATCATAAGTTTTTTAATTAGAGCTTATAAACAAAATAAAGAAAAAAATATCTAACTAATTTTTCTGCTAAGAAGCCTTTTTAATTAGCGACGACTGAAAAATCCCAAGAATGAAATTCGCGACACTGGAAAATTTTCGAATAATAAAATTTAAAAATTGAAAGATTTTTAAATAAGAATCTTATGACGACTGAACAATCCCGAAAAAATGGTCGTATTATGAAATTCCCGAATAATGAAATCTCTGAAGAAGAAACTTCTCTAGTTATAAAAATCCTGAATTACAAAATTCCCGAATAAGAAAATTCTCAAACAGTTTCCCGACTGAAAATTGCCAATTTATAAAATATTCGCATCAGAACCTTCGTAATCGTATACAAATAAAAAAGTTATTTTTTAATTAATATTATTTCTTTATTTTTAATACAATATTCGAACATTTAAACAAATACTTTTAATGTTCAAAGTTAATAAAATTACTATTTAAATTTAAAACAGTTTTCAGAAATAATTTTTTTTTCAGTCATTGGTATTTTTAATTCAAACAATAATTTTAGAAATCTTATACATAAAAAAAATTGTTATATCAAAATATTTTGGTATTGTATTTTTAATGAATCAATAATAACAATTTTTTTTAATTGTTGAAATTCTGGAATTTTCTAGTTGGAATTTTCTAGACTGAAAAATCGGAAAAAAATAATGTTTACAGCACTAAAAATTTCGAGAATTGTAAAATTTGTAAAGAATCAAATTTAAAAAATAGAAAGTTCTTGAATAAAAAACATCTTTCATAAAAAAAGAGTGATAACTGGATTACCAAACCACATAATTACTGATTTTTGTAATAAAATCCTTTTTTAATTAGCGACGACTAAAAAATCCCGCAAAATGAATTCCGCGACACTGGAAAATTGCCGATTAATAAAATTTTTTAAATAATTAAATTCCGAAATTAAAAAATACACGAATCAAATTCTTGGAATGACTGGAAAATCCCAAAAAAGAAAACTCTCGGATAGTAAAATTCGCAAATTAAAAAAATTCCCGTATAATAAAATTCCCGAATAATAAAGAGATTCCCTAAATTAATAAAATTCCCGATAAATCTCTGAATAATGATATTCCATAATTATAAAATTCTTCAATTGGAAAATTCTCGCATAAGAGAATCCCCGGGAAGTTCATGATATTACTGCATTCGGAAATTATCAAATAATAAAATTGCCGAATAATAACATTCCTAATTATAAAATTTTTGAACATTTCATATTATCACCAATCTGAATAATTTCCGAATAAGAAAACTATATCTTTATTAAAAATACAATAATCCACTATTTAAAAGAATACTTTTAATGTTTCAGATTTTTTAAAGTATTATTTAGAGAAAAAAACTATAATTAAATATAATTTCAGAATTGTATTATTTTTTGGTAATTGACATTTTTAATACAAACAATTATTTTAGAAAATTTAGAAATAAAAGATGTATTAAAATATATTTGAGTATTGTATTCTTAATTACCAAATAATACATATTAAAATTATTTTAATTGTTTAAATTCTGTCATTTTCTAGTTAAATATGTTGTGATTTAAATTTCCTTCCGAGAATTTTATTATTCGGATATTTCCAAATTATGACTCGAAAACTTAATTATTTGTAAATTTTGAAATTTGGAAATAATTTGTAATTTGAGTCGTTCCAAATTAAAAAATACCAGAATTAGCAAATTCACAAATTGAAAAGCTTCTGAATAATAAAATTCCCTAATATAGTAAGATTCTTGAATAATAAATTTCAAGAACAATTTATAATAGTACAATAATTAAAGAATGTCTGAAAAATAAAATTCCTTGCAGTTTGTAATTTTATCCCGACATATACGCCAATATATGCCACGCGAAAGTTTCCAAATTGAAAAATATCCGAACCAAAAAATTCCTAAATTATAATATTCGCAAATTCATACAATTAAGTTTTTTAAATATATATTATTGAATTATTGAAAACAAAATAATTAGTTTACAGTCATTGTTATTTTAAATTTAAGCAATATTTAGAAATTAATTAAACATTAATAAAATTGACTTAAAAATATTTGATTACGTTTTTTGTGATAAATAGTTAATATTTATTATAGAACCATTTATTTACTTTTTTAAGTTTGGGAATTCACTCGGAATATTTATAGGTAGATTATTTTAAAATTTAGCAATTTTCTGCCGGGAATTTTAAAATTCAGCTGAAAACATTAGAAATGTATTAAATGCCTGTAAATCCATTAAAATAATTTTAGAATCTAAAAAATCCTTAAATGTCGCGAAGTTTGTTGGAATCCCTTGAAATCTTTAAAAATCTTTAGAAAACCAACAAAACTCTTTGAAATTTATTAATTGTCTTGAAATTCTTTGGTATCTGTAGAATAGCCTAAAATCTTTGAGATCTTTTTAATTCTTATAAATTCATTAAAATAACTATTCGTTCTATAAACCTTTTAAATCTTCTTAAAAAATGAAATTAAACCTAATAATGACATTTTTCTTTAAAAAACCGTTCCAATGCCAAAAAAACTTTGAAATATTTTGACAACCAAGAATTTCTTAAAATTTTAATTTACTTTCTAGAATTCTCTACAATTCCTTAAAGTCGATCTTAAAAAATTTTTAATCCTAAAATTTTGTTTGAAAGCTTTCAATATTTTTTTTAATCTGTTAAAATATTTTAAAATGCTGAAAATCCATTAAAATACGTCCCTAATTCTTGTGAAAAATTTTTTAATCCCTTGAAATTTTGGAAATTATGAAAAATTAAGAATCCATCAAAGAGAAGAAAAATGATTTGAAATTTCTATAAATCATTTGAAATAATTGAAAGTCCCACGAAACCCCTTAAATGTTCTCAAGTTTTAAAAATTTTTTTAAAAGTTTTAAGAATCTTCTTGCAAATTTTTGAAATCTCGAGAAATGATTTGAAATGTTTTTAAATAAATTAGAATCTTTAAAAACATTTGAAATGTTGTAAGTCCCTTTATTTTTCTTCCTATAAAATTAAGTTTATTCCATAAATTTCTGTAGGAATTCATTGAAATGCTTCAGGATCCCTTCAGAATTGTTAAAAATTCTTCGAAAACTTTGAAAAATGTGAATAGCCATTCAAAAAATAGAAAATGATTTAAAACCTCTTAAATACGATTTCTATAAAATTTATTTATTAAAGATATTTTTAAAAATCTAATAAATCCCTAAACATCTATGAATTCTCTTGAAATCCTCGGAGACATAATGAAATTCTTAAATCTTTTGAAACTCCCTGAAACATCTTCAGAATAATAGAATTATTTGGATTAATTAGAAATTCTCTAAAATTTAATTTAAATAATTTTTCAAATTATATTAGAAATCCGTTGAAATCTTAGGAAATTGTAAAAAATTCTTTAAAATCGCTTAAGAATCGTCTAAAATCCATTCCAATGCTCAGGAAAATTTTTTAAATCCATGGACATATATTTACTCCCTTGAAAACCGATGATATCTTCAAAAAATGTATATAAATATTTAGAAATCCCATAGAATACATTTAAAAGCTTGGAAATGTGTATTTTTAGGTAGAACATTAATGTAATTCATAAAAAATTCATCTTGTAATTTATTTTTATTTATTATTATT
>NC_046665.1:90160601-90168043 GCF_010883055.1 Belonocnema kinseyi
GTATTTAGTATTTTTGAGGTTGAAACTTTTTTTTTAATTTTACTATTTTATAAAGCTTTGGTATCAGCGCTGCTCAGTGGTCACCAATCAGAAAAACAAAAAAGTGGCAAAAATTAAAAAAGTGATCCAATCTGCATAAAATTTACTATGAAGTAATTTTTCAGGCAGCGTATTTCAAATTTGAAGTCCAAAAATTAAAAAATGGCGGCTGCAATATGCGTACCAAAAACTCGAAAAAATTATTTAATCGTAAGGAAATTTACTGTATAGGGTTTTTTCACGCCGTTAAATTCAAATTAAAAATCCCGATTTTCAAAATATATGCCTGAAAATTTAAGAAACAAAAAATTTTGGACCACCACAATGTACATGTCATTGTAAAATCTTCTACATTTCGTATTATATACATAAAGTTTCGTTATCTTTTCACCTTATCTTTTACAAGGACGATTTGCTACTTACAAGATATTTAGAAAAACAACCTTCAGTCCAAGAACGCAATTTATTATTAGTAACTGTTCAGAAACTTCACCAAGTGGCAGGTTTCTGTAATCAACGAATATGAAGCTTTTTGATATCCTTCTGTTCACCGTGGCGATTTTCCTTAATTCTATTGGTAAATATAATTGTGTATTATAGTTTTTGATTGCTGTCTTAATTTCCGAAAATAGAATCAAAAAAAAAGTTGCGACTCTAGCCTCGGAAGGGCCGCAGTTCGCGAGTACTTAGTCAAGTATATTGCGCAATATTACGCATTCCAATTGGAAACGGCTCAGGGGACGCTTACTGTTTACACTTCGAGGGTAACGATTTAGTAACAAGGCCAATGCGAGAGAACCCTTGAAACAGTTATTGCTTGGGACTTAGAAGAGCTCAATTTGAAACTATTTCTGAACTATTATTAGTCACTGTATCTTAAGATATCCAACGATTTTCAAATCTTAATATGATTTTTGTGGCACTTAATCCTTGATTTTTTTATTCCATAGTGACTGTGAACAAGGTTTTCAAACTGATTTGCCCCTCCCTCTAAATTTAGAAGAGTAACAATTTAATTTTGAACGACTTAATTGAGATTTTTGTTGAGGAAAATAATTTGTAAAATTTATTATTATTTATTTTTTTAAGTGTGGATTCCTAGATGCAGCCTTTGTTTGAATTAAAAAAAATTTAAATTGGTAAAAGAATTGTTTTTATAAAATTTTATTAAGGCAGCGTCTACTTCAAATAATGTTTAAAATTTGACCTTTGTAATCCTTTAAAATAAGTCCAAGAGTTTTAAAAAAGGTTATTTATTATTTTTAGAATTATTCAAATTTTTCGAAATCATCGTAATTTTACCTTTTCTTTAAAAAAAATGATGACTATTATTATTCTAAGCAAATTGTTAACAAGGTTAAGATTTGAAATAAAAAAACAGTTGAATTCAACTAAAATAAAGAATTTTTCAATAAAAATTTTTCAACCAAAAAAAAAGAATTAACTAAATTTTTCAACGAAAAATGTCATAATTGATATTTCATCCAAACTAATATTTTGATTTTAAATTGAAAACAGTGAAATTCGACTAAAAAAGACGAATTTTCAGCAAACTATCTCAATTTTTAACACGATGATGTAAATGAACAAAAAAAATATTGTTGTTGAAGTTTCAAGCAGGGAAAATGAAATTTCCACAAAAAAACTCATTTTCAACCAAATAAGAAAACGTTTGAACAACGAAACTTTATTCGAAAATAAAAATATAATACTACATTCTTAAAAAAATTTAATCAAGAACTGTATTTTCAGCTGATAATATTGAGGTTTTTTATACTCATTTAATAAATTTCATTTGTATTTGAATGGAAAAGCGAAAAAAATCGGTGCATTGAGGAATAGATAAAAGAGTCGAAGTCTGCGATAAATAAACCAAAAATTTGATACTTTATAGACTAAAGAATAATAGTTTTAAAAATCGTTGAATTTAATGTTCAGTACTTTTAAAATAATACATAAGAAAACCTTAATTTTTTTCAATCGAGTTAAATTTGGAACAGGAACTGAAATTATTTCTCAATTTGACTTTGAATTTTTTGCAGAAGATTGAGGCACCTGCGACATTGACGAATGTATCCTCATTGCAACACCTGCGATAAATAAATAGGTCTTACGCACAAACGATTTTTTCTGAGAAATTAAACGATGTGTACATAATGATATGAAATATGAGAAACAGATTTTCTTCGATATAATCTGTAAAAAATTAGATTTCTAATACACTAAATACTAAAATTATAATTTACGGATATCTCTGAAAAAATTGAAATTTTGATGTATATTGCCCGCAAATTGGTTCAGATCCAGAAAAAAATCATTTTCGTTTTGTTTTCAAAAAAAATTTAGGGGTGGTGCAAGCCCCATGATATTTAACACGTATTTCCCATAAGAAGAAAAAAAGGAAATCAAATAATTTTTAAATATCACTCCATAAGTATGTTTTATAGAGTCCCAAAAAACAAATAATAATTATTAATTATGAATAATTTATTATTGTTTGAAGCAATTATATTTTATTAGAATAGAGTTAGAGTCAAAGCAAAGTTAAACATAAAAACGCAACTTTCTAGCAATTATCTAAGAGAAGATAGTTATAAACCATAATAAATTGTTTAAACAACTATTTTTACAAAATTGCATTAATTATTAACTGAAAAAATAAAAAGTTGAGAAAAAGTTAAAACTTTCAGAAAAAACCGCCACGATATAGCATTGATAAGATAAAGATAGCTTTGAACAATAGTTACATATTTAAACAAATATTTTTGCTCAGCCTGAAAAATTCTTAAGTCAATCCAAGGGAAAAGTAGACAAATATTTAAAAATTTCAGAAAACATTGAATCTTCTCTTTTCAGGCAAGGAGAATATTATCAACAATAATAATAAGTTGTTTAAACAATACTTTTTGTTAACTTGAATCAATTTTCACTTCGGTGTAACTGAAGATTAGACAAAAAGTAAAAATAAGGAAAAAAGCTGCATCCATCTAGTATTAACGTACACGAAAATAGCTATTAACAATAATAATTGGTTTGAACAATTATTTTAGCTGTATTAAATTAAATATTAACTTACCCTGAGAGAAAAGTAAAGAAAAAGTCGAACATGTTAGAAAAAACCTTAATTTCTAAGATTATTCTAAGATAATAGTTTTAACAATAATATATTGTTAACAAAAATGTGTTTGTTAAAATTAATTGAAATTAATTCTATGAATAATTCTGTAAATTAGGTATAATTTTAAATTTGACAAAAAGTACCAAAAAAAACCGCGAGTTTCTATCTCTGTGCTGAAAGAAAATTGCTAAATAAAATAATAAATTGTTTAAATAATATACGACAACATTCATTTATTAGTATGACGTATTATTTTATGCAGTGGGTACAATTTGATTAAAAAAAAAAATCATAATTACCGCAAAAAAATTGTAGAACCTAGTTTTTCATTTATGTTCTTTTTGCCTTTTCAAATTTTCGTCTTAGAGACTCGATTCGTGACTCGTTTCGAGACCTGTTAACGAACCTTCTATGGCCTCTTATCATCTCTTAATTTCTATATAACAATTTAGAAAATATATTGTTTACCTTGTTGATACAAAAAATCTTTTTAAATATTGGGAATAAAAGAACAAAATTTATTATATTTGATCGCGTCTTTGTGGCCCATAGATTGTCCAATTCAAGAACCTTTCACAACCTACTAGAATCTAACAATATCATTTTTAAATTTCTTGACAAAATTATTAATTTTTTTAAAGCTGATTTTCTTTTCATTGTTAATATAATAGCACTTGATTTAATTGTTTGGGTCTTTAAGACGCGTTGATTGACCATTTGACGAGCTTTCTAGTATTACTAGTAGTCTCGCGCTCCCCACGGCGCGCGCCTATTTATCTTTTTATAAAAAAGAATAAAACAAAAGCCTATCTTTTCTAAGTTATACATATTTAATTTGTTATAAAAAATATTAGTATAAAATAATAAAATGCACCAAAGAATGAGTTCTGTATCTGAAACTGTAATTAATCTTTTATAATAGGATTTTAACCAATTATATATTTTTTGGTAGAAAATTCAATTAAACTATTATATTCAAAATGAGCTATTTTATTAAAACTTAATTTACTTCTAATATTGATGAATAGCATTCATTACAATTTTTCAAACTCACGTTGATGATAATTATATAATTTAAATAATGAGCTTTGCATTTTTAAACAACAATTTTTAAAAATCAATTCAGCAAAATTTTTGCACGTGCATTATAATAATTAATTTTCTTATAGGTATAAACACGCAAGATTTTAGCTACGACAGAAACATAAGCTTGAAAAATATTGAAATTATCTATTTTTTTATTTGTTAAAAAAATCTCCCACTGTTAGCAAGCAAATTTACTTGACCACAGTCCGATATAATCATTGAAATCGTTTAAATCTTTATGAATACTTCATAAATATTTCCAAAACATTTTGAAAATTTTTAAAACATTTGTACACATTGATAAAATTATTTAAATATTTGTGATATATCTGAGATACGATTGTCTTCATAAAATCTTTGAAATCTATTAAAAATTGTTCAAAATATTTGAGAAATCATTGAAATCTTAATATTAAATTTGGAATTGTTGTGAAATCTTTATAAGAGTTTGTAAATATTAAAAACATTTTTTAACTATTTACTGATATTTGTGAAATCTTTTTGGAATCTTTGGACATCTTTGCGAAATATTTGTAATATTTGGTTATCATTTTTGGATATCATTTATCGGAATTCTTCCGAAATCTTTAGAAATCTTTGCTACATATTTAAAATATTTTTGAAATATTTATTAGTAATTGTTAAATCATTGATATCTTTCAGAAGTTAATTAGGCCTTCATGACATCTTTTGAATCTATTTGAAATCTTTTACAAATCTTTGTGAAATCTTTGCGGAAGCTTCGTGAAACAATTGAAGTATTTGTGATTTCTTTTAAATCTATCTGAAATCTTTGCGAAATATTTTAATGCCCTGTAAACTTTTTTTAAATTTCGACAGATTTTTGAAATCATTGTGAAATCTTTGTAAAACTTTGTAAAGTCTTTAGAAATCTGTAGAACTCTTTAAGAAATATTTTAAAGATTTTTCAATATTGTTGAAAAATTTGAGAAGTCATTTTAATATTTGTAAATTCACTGTAAAACCTATCAAAAATCTTTGTCAAGTCTTTAAATCTTTGTGAAATCTTTTGCAAATCTTTAAAATCTTTTAAATCTATCCGAAATACTTGCAAAACCATTGAAATTTCACGGAAATATTTATGCAATATTTGTGGAATCTTTCCGTAATCTTTCGAAATCTTTGCAAAATATTAAAAAATTTTTTGAAATATTTGGTCCTTATAAAATTTTCTAAATCTATTTGGAATTTTTTGAAAATCATTACAATGTATTTTCAATCTTTGAAGTTTATCTAAAAGTTTGGTCAAAAAATTTAAGCATTTGTAAAGTCTTTTAAATCTATATGAAATCCTTCTTAATCTTTTTGAAATCATTGCCAGCTTTGTGCAACTTCTTAAAGTTGTCTGAAAGTTTCGGTAAATAATTAAAGTATTTGTGAAATCTTTTAAATGTATAAAAAATCTTTTGAAACTTTTCGGGAATCCTTGAAATCTTTGTGCAATCTCTACGAAGGTTTTCTGAAACGATCAAAATATTTGTTAAATCTTTGAAATCTACCCGAAATCTCTGCGAAATATTTTTATTATTTGTGAAATATTATAAATCTGTGGGAAGTCATTAAAATCCTTATGAAACCTTCTCATTCTATCCGAAATCTTTGCCGAGACTTTGGGATTTTTGTCAAATCTATCCGAAAACTTTAGCAAGTCTTCGCAAAATTTGAGAACTCATTGAAATCTTTCATCAACCCTTGAAATCTACCTGAGAGTTTGGTGAAATAATTAAAATACTTGTCAAGTCTTCTGAATTTATCCGAAATGGTTTGAAATCTTTGTTTAATCATAAAAATATTTGTGCAATGTTTAAAATTTTTGTGAAATCTTTCCTAAATATTGAAAATATTTGGTTGTGTTTGTGATATTTTAAAAATCATTTGGAAATCATTGAATTCTTTGTAAAGTCTTAAATCTTTTAGAAATCTTTGCTAAATATACGAAATGTTTGCAAGATATTAAAAATATTTAGGGAATCTTCAAGAAATTATTTATGCTTTTGTGAAATCTTCTAAATGTAGCCGAAATATTTGCCAAACCTTTAGAATCTTTGCGAAATCTTTAGAAAATCATTGAGTTATTTGTTAAATTCTTAACATTTATCTGGAAGCTTCGTTAAATAAGTAAGGTATTTGTAAAATCTTTTAAATGTATCCAAAATCTTTTGAAATCTTTGGGTAATCATTGTAATCTTTGTGCAATCTTTGAAAAAATTGTGAAATCTTCCCGAAGCCTTCAGAAATCTTTATGAAGTATTAAAATATTTTTGATATATTTGAAAATATTTTAGAAATTATTGCGGTCTTTGAGAAGTTATTTACGCCCTTGTGAAATCCTTTGAATCTATCTGAAATCTTTGATAGATATCTGTAAAATCTTTCCGAAAACTTTTTAAAATAAATAAAATATTTGTGAAATCTTTGAATTCTATCCAAAATCTATGTGAAATATTTATAATCTTTGCAAAATTTTATAAATGTTTGGGAAATCATTAAAAGCCGTATAAAAACTTTTAAACCTTTCCTAAACCTTTGCCTAATCATTGAAATATTTGACAAATCTATCCGAAATTTTTCTTTATTCTTTGAAATGTATCTAAAAACTTTGATGAAATAATTGATGTATTTCTGAAGTTTTTTTAATTTATCCGAAATCTTTTAATCTTTGGAAAATAATTGAAATCTTTGATCAATCGTTGAAATCTTTATAAAATCATTGCGGAATATTTTTGAAGAGTTTGGTAATATTTATGAAATTATGGAAATACTCGGAAATCTTTGGGCAATCATTGAAGTCTGTGTGACATATTTTTAATCTTTCAAAAATCCTTTCTAAATATTTCAAATCTTTTCAAAGCATTCAAAATCTTTGCGAAAACTGTGGGAAATCATTTATGTCTTTGTTCTGTTTTTGAAAGCTATCTCAAAGCTTCGTAAAACAATTTAAGTATTTGTGAAATCTTTTAAATCTGTCCGAAATCTTTACGAAATATTTAAATAGTTTGTAAAATTTTTAAAGTTTATGGTAGATTATTGAAATATTTGTGAAATCTGTATTTATTATTTACTAATTATTGTTCGTTTATAACTTATTATTCTTGTTCAATTTTTACATAGTTTTATATTATTGTACTACGTACAAGTTGTACCATTGAATATAAGTCGATGCATCACCCCCCCCCCC
>NC_046665.1:90168056-90185613 GCF_010883055.1 Belonocnema kinseyi
CCCCCCCCCCCCGCTCTAGAAAAAGGGCTCCTATGTTTCTGAATATAAGAGGAAATTGCTAAAAACTGCAGAAAAATCACAATTAGTATAAAAATCTCGCAAAAACTAATTTTTGACTTCTGGGTTTTTTTAACCCCATAAAACAGGCGTATGGGAATGAACACAATTTTGAAGAAAAAATAAGTTGTGCCACTCTAGGGTTGCCAACGCGCAATGAAATCGTGACAATTCTGTTTATTTGGGTATGTTGATAATTACTCTAATTACTATTAATTTTAAATTTGTTTTCTATTTCTTCTTACAGAATTAACTTCACAAAAATTTTGGCAAAGGACAAAAATACAATATCCTCCGGACCATGTATTTACTTTTAGTGGCGTTTACGCTTACATTTCTAAAGAGTTCACCGAACTAGAAGGAAGTTATCTCGGCGGAGTAAGAGATGGTTATCTTTTTGGAATCTACCTCGACGAAAAAGAAAATGTTAGGAACATATTTAATTGTAAGAAGAAACCGATTAAAATAGAAATGAAATATGATCATCGTAGCACAGTAAATAAACGCGACTTTGAATATTTTCCTTTCCTTCTACCAAGTCTGAAAATGTTTTCATCTAAAGTCAATTTTGTACACGCCAAACCAAGTGAAGAGAAAAAAAAGTTTTTTAATTTTTACAAGTCCTGAATAATTTTTGGAAAAAAGTACAAGAAAAGTTCTATTTTACTTTGACGTGGCGTTCTTACAATGGCTCATCAGATTTCTCATGTAAAAAGGTCCAGTTGAAATTGAACTAAAGTACCAAGATAGTTCAAATCACAAAAAAAAGCTATAAAAAAAATAAAGAGAAAAAATGGTTAACAGTATGCACCATATGACTTTATCATCATTAATTTATTAAAAAATTTCCCGTATCACCTGCACTTTTTTTGGACTAAACTACCGAAAAAGTTTCACTTTATTTTTTTAGGGAAGAACTTTTGAGAAAAAAGCAACAAAAAAGCATTACTTTCTTCTATAAATTTTTTTATTATTGTTATTATTTCAGACCCGCAGAGAATTTCTAAACAAATTAAATTGTTCTTTCAGGATTGTTTGGTTCCGAAAACTGTTATTTTTTGGCACTTTATTGCTCTTTCAGAAGTACTTTTGCGGGGCATGAATTCCATCAATACTTTTAAACCTTTGGGTAATTTCGCTCTAAAAAAGGGCTTGTAAAAATAATAAAAAATGAGTGGTATTTTTTCATTATTTTTGTTCTATAAAACACTTTTTAACTAAAATGAAGTATGACTTTTGCGGTACTTTTTCCTAAAAAAGTCGTACTGTTACGAGATATATTTTCTGTTTCTTTTTTATACTGTAGTCCTATTTTAGAAGTCCTATTTGGACAATAAATTTCATCAGCGCTTCTAAAAGTTTCTCAATAAATAAATCTTTTTTAGTGATTTTGACTCTATTTAAAATAAAAAAAATTTCAATAATATTTGTTACTTAAGTTCTATTTCTCTCACATCCAATACTTAAATTCTACTTAAGCCGAGGTCACAAAGCGAACTTAATGAGAGCTGTTTCTACTCACGAATAAAATAGACCTAAAAAATTGTTTCTGAATCATTCAGTTTCATAGAAAAAATAGTAAAAAAGTGTTAAAAGTAAAAAAATAAATTATTCAGTTAGTTTAAAATTCATTTTGTAAATTTAACAGCTACATTCTTCTTTAACCGTTTTGGGTAGAAAAGAAAAGCGTGAAATATAAATATCTGTAAGACAAAGAAAAAAAATTAAATAAAAACAATTAATGCAAGTCCAGAAAATTCCACTAATTATGTACAATATCGATTAAGTTACAAGATATTGACAGTTGCATTAAAATATCAATAAATACAGTTTTTCTCAATTTAATGGTAATATGTAATCTAATGTAAGATAAATGTTATAGACTGTAATTGGCTATGATATACGGATATTGTATAAAACACGACCATGTGTTAGTTTAGGGTTTAATTGGAAATCAACAAATAAGCTTTATCAAAGACTATTAAGGGGATCTTCGTTGTATTGCTTCCGAATCAGGACCATGAAAGTCCAGTCTTTAACATTTGTACTAAATTTGGCGTAACGCATGTAGGACTTCTCCCGGAGGTTTTTTGGACCAAGTGGTTTTTTCCGGCCGGGTTGACTTGAAGCAGTGCCAGAAGCAAACTTGGTAATGTGGATGTGCAGGCAAATGCGGGAGTCCATTCGCGAATTATTAAAATAAATTTGATTAAATTACTCGAGTGACTATTTAATTTCGATCTCCCCACTTCGCTTTCCATAATTTTTCATATCCGATCAGAATCAATTTGGATTTGGTTTCGGTTATATAAAACGTAAATATGGATAGTTTTAGATTTGATTAAAAAATGTTTTGAAATCAATTCCTTTCAAATAGGAGATCAATATTAGATATTGTAGCGAAATTTGTGTTAAATTAGTTTAAAATTTCTTATTTAATTTATTAAATTAATTTAATTTATTTAAAATTTCTTATCTTAACTCAAAGCTTTGAATAGTAATATCTAAAAGTTAAGGGAAAAAAAATTTTTTTTAAACCAATTAATTTAAGTTAGGAAAAATTTATTGATCATATACTATATCAGTTATATTTTGACATTTGATTTTAACGTTACAAGTTATTTTTAATTCATCTTTAATTTATATGACAAGTAAATATGGATGATTCAAAATTTTGCGAAAAAAATGTTTTTGAATCATTCCGTTCCGTACTGAGAATCAATATTAGATTTCAGAAAAGATTTTGTTAAATTATTTTAAAATTAATTTCATTGATCTTTATACCTAGATCTTTTATTTTAAAGTCCGATAGAAACGGAAGGCTTTGAATGCAAATATCTGAAAGTTAAAGAAAAAAAACGATAAAAGAAAACAATTAATTCCAGTTTTGCTATGTATTAGTAATAAACAATTAAATGTAAAATAAATTTAATAAACTGCAGTTGATTGGCATGTGCTAATTTTATTTATTGTAAAATTTTTATTAAATGCAAATATTAATAGTTTTAGATTTAATTTAAAACATGTTTTTAAAGATTTAAACGTTCTCATTGTAATCAGAGGATATCCATTTGATGTAAAATTTGACTTAATCTGTATTCATCAAATATCTATGTTTTGTGACCCACTAAATAAGAAAATGCGATTTTTACAAATGCGTCTGTCAGTCGGTCTGCTTGTTGTCTGTCTTTAGCACAGTGAAAAAAATTACTTTTTTGGTAAAAAATAACCAACAGCCCACAAATATTGTCCGGTTTGGATAGAAAAAATTAAAAAAGAGCTTATAAGATTTCCAAGAGAGCTGCGAAATCTGATTTTTTAATTAGGCTTTTAATTTTTTTAAATAAACAAACAAATATGAGGAAAAAAATCGCAATTTTTTCTATTTTGCGTTCTCGGTGCTCGTCAATAACATGAAAATTGTTGAAATTATCTAATTTTTATAGAGTAACAGTACTTAAAGATATAACAATCATATATTATAAAAAATTGTTAATTATAATTATTTTTTAAAAGAATGTTTTTTAACAATTCTCATAATTTTACGTTTTTTAAAATTATATTGTAAGAAATTTAAATAAAAACAATATAATGCTTTAGAAATTTCTTCTTGAGATTATTATTGTTAATATTATAAACAAACTTAATAAAAAAATGCACTAATTAGGTATTTTATGACAGAAAACTTAATTTTTCTTATGTAAAATTTTAATTATAAACTTTATGATAAATTGAAAAAGAATTCATAATTTATTGATCAATTTTATGACTTTTTAAAACAATTTTAATGAACAAATGCATTGTTGGGGCATCTGCCTACGAAAAACTTTTCTTTTCGATGTTAGACTTTTTAATTGGGATTTATATAATAAATGCAGCCACATTCATGATCAATTGACAAATCTGATACTTTTTTAAAACGAATTTAACAAAAAAATGCATTATTAGGGCATCTGAGGATGGAAAAATCCGTTTTTTTTCGATGGCAGTCTTTTTAATTAGGAATTTCATGATAATTTTAGCAAAATGTTTAATTCCTTGATGAATTTTATATTTGAAAAAATTAATTTGATTATGCAAGATACGTAAAAAGATTTCTTATCCAAAAAAGGTCTATAAATTTTGATGAATAATTTTTTTAATAGGAAGTATAGTTTTATTTTTATTCTCAAAAAATAAAATTAAAAATCTAAACATTTTTTTGACAAGAAATACGAAAAAATGAACAGACAAAAGTTGTTCACCTAAAAAAATTTACAAATCTTACAATAATAATTTTTTTGAGATGACGCGTAATTTTTGTTTGTTTTTAAATTTGTACGAATATAATTTTTTAAAGAATCTTGAGAAAATAAAAAACAGATTTTTGAATATGCAATATTGAACAAAAATAAATCTAAAAAATTGTAAAGACATTCTTTTACATTTTAGAGGATTTTACAATATATTAGGACAAATTCGAGTCTTTTAAAAAAATTTGAGGACTTTCAGAATGCTAAAGAAATCCCAAAATATTTAATAAATTTTCGGAAATGTTTCCAAAGTTTCAAATATTTCTAAAATATTTAAAACTACTTAAAATTCTTCAAATATATTATTTTAAAATAGTTTAAAGTCTTTTTAAATGGTCTCTTAATATTAATTTTTCAAAATATTTTTTTTTGTCATTTTCGTGAAAATTGAAGCTTCACAAAATTCTTAAAAGAACTTTACAAGTTTTAATTATTTTTAAACTATTCTAAAACTTCTGAATTTCTGTTAAACTTATTGAAATTTTGCTTAAAATGATGTAATATGGCAAAATTGCAAATATTTATTTAAAATCTTTTATACTCTTTTCAAAAGTTTCAGAAAATAATTAAAAACCTGTTTTGCAATCTTTTTCAATTTTCTTTCATAATTCACAGCAAAAAATTATTTTCAATTGCTCATGAGTCTTATAAGAACATTTTTTTATTCTCTTGAAACCCTGCAAAAATCAGTTTGCCTACCAAAATTTGAATCTTACAAAATGAGAAGCTTTGTCTAAAAATCTTTCATATTCTTTTTTTACGCATTTTTAAAGTTTCGAAACTTAAGATTATTATTTAAAAATAAGACCTGAACAATTTGAACTTTTCTAAGAAATCTTGAAAATAGTTAAATCTCCTTAAATTTTTCATATTTATGAAAAAAGTTTTATTTTATTTTAAATCCTTCAAAATGAGTTTTTGTCTATAATTTAATTTTGATTGTCTCTTTAAAAGTTTAGAAAGCTTACGAATCAGAGTTTGGTAACGAAATGTTAAGAACGAAATTATTTCCCATTGTTAAACAATCATTTACAATTAAAATTTTCTCTTCTATTAATAACAGAGCAACACGAAAAAATTTCAGCAATCCGAGCTAAACTATCATACGTATACTTTTTTGAGGTCGCTGAATCGGAATCCAGTGTCACTTTTATGCCATCAGTTTAGGATCAAGGTCAATTCAAGATCAATATGAAAAAAATCATGGGATTGCAGAAAATCTTTGAATGGGAGAAAATCATTGGATCAGAGAAAACGTCAACTCTTTGACGTTTTCAAGATCGCTGAATTTGAATCCGGGTTCATTTGTCTCAACTGTCCAGAACCAAGGTCAGGTGAAGTTTAAAATAAAGTACACGATTGGATTTGAAAAAAGCCTCTACTCTCAGACATTTTTGGGTTAACGGAATCCAAATCCGGGATAATTTTGAAAACTTTAGATTAGACTGTAGGTTAGGTGAAGGTCAAACTGAGAGAAAACTATTGCGTCAGCGTAAAACACTAACTTAAGACGTTTTTGGGGTCGCTAAATCCCAATACGGCGTTATTTTTAACCGATCAGGCTGGGATGCAGGTCATCCCGGGGTCAAAATTGAGAAACCATTAAATTGGACTTATGGGGTCGAACTAACCTCGGACTTAAATTCAGCGACCTCGAAAACGTATGAGAGTAGAGGTTTTCTCCAATTCCATGGTTTTCTCAATTGTGACCTTGGGATTGCCTTCAGCTCGACCTGATGTGGTAAAAATGTTACCGCGGATTCAAATATAGCGTCCCTAAAAACACTTAAGGTAGTGGTTAATGCCGATTCAATAATTTTTTTTGATTTTGATCTTCCGTTGATCTGATCATATTGACCTGAGAGGGTTAATTTGACTCTGGATTCAGATTGAAAGATCCCAAAAAAGTCCGAGAGTAGAAGTTTTCTCCGATCCAGTGGTTTTATCCATTTTGACCTTCAATTCACTTTGATCCTGACAGGATGGGGTCAAACAGACCCCGGATTCGGCTTCAGCGACATCAAAAACTTTTGGATATTGTAGATCAGCTCAGGCCGCCAAATTTATTGTGCGGGTCTGTGCAATGTTTAGAAACATTTTTAAAAAACTTATGAAGAAGTAACATTATTTATTCGGAAATTTTGATGTACAAAGTTGAAGGTGCAAGTCATTTCTTCTACGATTTGAATTACATACATAAATTTTTGTTATCCTTTCACCCATACTTTCGGTGTGTCGATTTTGTATGTACAAATTTT
The DNA here is from genome assembly GCF_010883055.1 of Belonocnema kinseyi. Lineage (NCBI taxonomy): Eukaryota > Metazoa > Arthropoda > Insecta > Hymenoptera > Cynipidae > Belonocnema > Belonocnema kinseyi. The sequence continues at coordinate 90,174,664 of NC_046665.1, forward strand.
CTGAATAAGCACCTTCACTCTAAAAAGGTATTTTTTAGAAGTCGTATTAGTCAACATTTAAAAACGTCTCTAAAAGGCAGGTTCCTATATTCAGTGAATATAAAAATTGTCGCTATTCTATTGTTCACGGTAGAACCTTTTCTTTATTTTATTGACAAATATAATAATATATTATTGTTTAAAGTGCTATTTTAATTTCAGAAAATAGGGCATTTACACATTTGTTCCATTTTGCGATTTTTGTTAAACCAACTTTGTGTCTTGGACAAAATCTGGAATAAAAATTCTAAAAATATCTTCACAATTCAGAAATCTGGCTTTAAAATAACCCTCAGAACTAAAAAATGGTAATTATTTTACGAGCCCTTGTGAAAAAATGTTTACAAAAAAGTACAAAAACTAAAACCAGTTTTACAGGAATATACAAATAAATGCAATAAATTACAATCCAAATTACAGGAAAATACACCTTTTTCTATGATCAGAACGATTTTTACACTTTTTTCGTAATTTTATTGTATAATTTTTCATTTTATTTCAGTTTTAATATCTGAAAAGAATTTACAAAAAAGTAAAACTAAAGCACTTTGAAGAAATTCATAGCTTATGTAGCCAAAAAGTTGTTCTTTTCGACCGTTTTAAAAACTTTTTGACTGCAAATAAAAATTGAAGGAATGGGAAAGAATTAATAATGGTCATTAAACTGAAAAGACACGAACTCTTGAAGATAAAAGTGGTTTTACTTGAATTTATAAAAATCGAACCATCAATTAGGACACTCAAAATGGAATAATTTGGAATTTTAAACTTTTCAAACTAAAACTGAAAAAATGTTAATTCTAACATTTAATAATGTACACGTATAAAATGAAAGCTATTAACACTTTTCACTTTGCAATTTTTTTTTTATCGAAAGCCGTTAAAATGAAAAATTTTTAATTTGGACTTATATAGATTGTGCAGTTAAAAGTTGAAAAAAATAGAAATCCACGCTATAATTTTCAATTCTGTTGAGTAAAGAATGAATCAAAGAGTTTATAAAATTCTGATATTATATTACTTTGAGAAATTGATGGCTTAAAACATTTATTACTACATTAAAATTTGTTTTTCAATCTTTTTAAATGTACTTTGCAAAATTTGTTTCAAAAATCATAAAAGAATTTTTGCAGGAATCTAATAATAATTTTATTATCTTGGAACTCCACAATTTTCTGAAATTTTTGAAAATCTTGCAAAAGTAAAAAGATTTTCTTAAAATCATACAGATTCGTTTTTAAAATGTTTTGAAAACTTGGTAAATAATATTTTTAAATTGCTTTTTCGAACAAAAAATTATTATTGGTTTTTCTACCCGTTTGGTACCAATTTTTTATCACTGTGAAATATTTTGAAATTGTTAAACAAGCTTATAAATTTAGTATTTGAAATCTTTAAAAATTTGCATCATGTTTAAAATATTTCGAAATCTATTTGCGTTCTAAAATATTTGATAATCTTTCCAAAAATTCTAAATATATTTTAGGCCTACTTGAGTACTTTCCACATCAATAATTGTTTAACTCGCATTTAGTAATAGAAAATAATTTATTAATTTTTGTAAAGATTCTCTTTAAATCAATTTTTCAAAATGAAGAAATAATTTTGAACTTTCCGAGCACAACTGAAAAAGATCTTTTTTCCCTTAAAACCTTTAAGGATTTCTAAAAAGTTTCAAAATTTTATTTCGAACTCTTCAAAAATTTAAATTTATTTTTTTTAATCTTTTCCAGTTTTAAAATTTTCTCAAAACTTGTAAATATCTTTTAAACTCACTCCATTTTTTAAATTAATAATTGTTGAATTGTTATTTATGCATCCAAATTCAATATTTTCACTTACATACTAAAAAATTGTCAAGTAGAATAATTGTCATTGTAACATTCAAAGATTCAACGTAACACTCTAAAATAGTAACGCTTCTTGTAGTTTTACTTTTTTGTAAATTCTTTTTGGATATTCAAACTAAAAGAAGATACAGCAATATATAATAAAATATAACAAAAACGTAGAAAATTAGTTCGAATAATAGAAGAAAGTTGTACTTTTTCTTAATTTTGATTGTTATTTATTTTAGTTATTTGTTAATTCTTGTGAAAATGTTTTAAATATTTTTTAACCATTTTTCCATCAAGTATTTCATTATTTCAACTTTTGTGAAATCTTGCATTGTTTTAAAGATTCTTAATTTCTACGAATAATTTCGCCTGAATTGAAAAAGGAGATGCTATAGTTTTCAGCAATGTATTGTTGATTTTAAGTAGAAAGTAAATAATACATTAACAAAAAGTTATAAGAAAATTCAAATTGTAGAAAATGATACTTTATTCTTAATTTTTGTACTATTTTCCTGAAGGTACAAAAAAATTATCTATTTTCATTTAATTGTATTTTTTTGGTTAAATCTTGAACATTTTTTTCCAAAAAAGTACACTTTTTAATAAAAAGTCACACTTGTAGTAATGTTCTACTTTCCTGTAAATTTTTTTCCACCAGGGAGTTATTCAGCATTTCTGAAAACACCGAAATTCGACCTTTTTTGCAATATCATTTTACAGAATCTCCGCTAAAAATATTATCAGTAAAGAAAGGAAAAATCGTACAAAATTTTTTGAATTTTCAAGCTAAGAAAACAAATTTTTTATGGATAAGTTGAATTTTTAGAAAAAAAATATGAGCATCGGGTATGAAAAATACAAAAATATAAAAATCAAAAATCGTGCTTAAGAACTCCTTGGAAAGTAGTATCAGCTTTTTTTGAAATTTCTTAGGTCCAAATCGGTGAGGATTTTTTCACAATATTCGCTGGATTGAAACGTTCTCTTTTTAAATTAAATTATCTTAAATTTGAAACAGACGTTTTAGGAAATTCTTTGAATTTTTTATAAAACATTAGGGTAACTTTTCATTCAACAATAAAATGGATACTTTTCAATGTTTCGTTAGAAATCATTACGCAGTCTATAAAATTAAATTTTTACTAGATAATAAATATATTTTAAAATTATTTTAATTGAATTTTTAAATTTGCAACCAAATTTAAAAAGCCGGATAGACATTTATGTGTAAAATGTTTATTTTTAAGGATTAAAAGTATAACTTTTATCGAACACTTTGTAAAATACAAATAGAGTTTCATAGTTTAAAATGTTTTCCATTTCTAAAATCTATAAAAATATACTCGGATTTTTTAAAATGTTTTTCAACGTAAACTACGTGGATAGACATTTATGTTTAAAATGTTTATTTTTAAGGATTAAAAGTATAACTTTTATCGAACACTTTGTAAAATACAAATATAGTTTCATAGTTTAAAATGTTTTCCATTTCTAAATTCTATAAAAATATACTCGGATTTTTTAAAATGTTTTTCAACGTAGTTTCTCAACAAAAAAATTTGAACTGAGCTTATTGAGGTTCCAGGCCTTCAGAGTAATGGAAAAATTTGTATTTTTCAAAAAAAATCGTCTGCGGGACCTAGTTTTTGAGAACAAGTGTAACAGTGAGAATGCAATTATTGTCGTAGATGCTTTAAGTTTTTTCAAAACATTCAAGATCTAAATAAAAAACAATCTCAGCTCCTATTAAATTTTTGATTTCAGTTGCAATATTTTTGATATGATACAAATGTGCCAAATTTTTTTTTGGTTTTGTTGGAAACCCTTATGCAGTCGGAAAATTAGACAAAATTTGTACTTTTTAAGAAAATAGAAAAAGATACTTTTCTGGCAGACTAAGAAATTTAATTTTTTACTAGATAATTGATATATGTTAAAATTATCCCAATCAAGTATTGCCATATAAAAACAAATTCAAAATTAGGATTATGTTCAAACTTGTGAATTTTTTTAGAAACAATTCGATTTCTCTGTTTTGTGTATTTTAGGGATGACCCTTGGTTATTATAAGCGAAGAAAAAAAGAATCGTTTTTTGAAAAAAAAATTTCTATTTTTTTATATTTTTAACGATTAAAAATCTAATTTTCTCGGAAACGTTGCAAAATACAAATAGAAATTTATAGTTAGAACAATTTTTCTTTCCTTAAAAAAATTAATTTGACCTTACATTATTAAGGTTTATAACCTTCAGAACAATGACAAAGTTTTATTTTTCAAACAGAATCGTCAGCGGAAACTAGTTTTTGAGCGCAAATGTCACAGTGAGAATGCAATAAATGCCGCAGGTGCTTTAAGCGTTCTCAAAGAATTCAGTGTCAAATTGAAAAAACAATCTCAGTTCCTATTCAATTCTTGATATAAATTCCAAGATTTCTGATATGATTTGAATGTGTACAATATTGTATGATATAAATGTGTAAAAATTTGTTTTCAGGCCTTCATTGGAAACGCTTATGCAGCCGGTAAATTATGATTACTTTCAAACTGACGCATTTTTTAAGATACAGTCTAATTTCTCCGTTTTGTGTATTTCGAGTATGTTACTTGGTTATTATAAGCTAACGATAAAAAAAATCGTTGAAGTAAATAAAAAAGTGCTTTTGAATATTAACTTTAAATTCTAAACAAAATTGAACATTTTTTACGTAATATTTTTAATGCATAAAAATTAATTTTTGAAAACTATTATTCTTCAGTTAAACAAATATTAAAATTCCTGTTTATTTACAGCAGACTTCAGACATTCCCTATTTTCCCATTTTTACATATTTTTTCTTAAATGCGGACTGAATTATTAGAACCAAATAAAAAGAATCGATTATTTTTGGATGTAAGTTAATTCTTTAATTCATTTTTACTGAAAAGGCCAATAATAAATTTTTGGTTAACTCTATTTATACTAAAGATTTATTATTTTGTTATCAGTATATAGCTTTTTGAGCTTAAAAATTCGAGAATTAGGTTGGAAATTAACTTTTTTTTATAGAAAATTCATATTTTTAGATTGAAAATTCATCCGCTTTCAGAAAATTCTTATTTTTGGAATGAAAATTCAACAATTTTATTAAAATTTTATTCATTCATACCGTTTCCGTAAAGAAATTATAATATTTTTTGTTTAAACATCAATTATTACAGTTTTGGTTGAGAAATCGTCTGTTTGAACTTTTGCTAAAAAATACATAATTTTCGTAACAAATTTCACTATTCGGTCAAAAATGAAGTTCTTTCTTTGAAATACAATTATTTTTCTTGGTTAAAAATTGAAATTTTTAATTCAAAATCTCTCTCTTTGGTTAAAAAATCCATCTCTTTAGGTTGAACTATTATGTGAAACATTTGATGTTTGGTTTTAAATCGAATAATTTTGGGCATTTAGTCTTGGCGGAAAAGTCTTTCCACAGTAAAAATTTTAATCTTTTTCTGGAAATCCGTATTTTTCAAATTTAAACATTCTTCATTTCTAGTAGAAATTCCATCTTCTTTGTTAGATAATACGAATATTTGATCAATAATTAATCTTTTTTTGCGAAGAATTAAAATATTTTTTAAAAATTCTTTCTTTTGCTTTTTGAAGTCAGCTGTTTTTTTATGTAAAATTATAAACTTTTTTTGTTAGAATTTGAAATATCCAAATTTTCGCTTAAAATTTATAATTGTGGCTTACAAATTCAACAACTTGTTAATTATAAAAATTACAAATGATCGACATGCCTCTTTTGTGAACTTTAGCTAAGCTGTCTTAATTCAATTATCAATAAAATAATTTTTTTATAATAGAACGAAAGATAATTAAATTCTGCGACTAATAAACTAAATTCTAGGCAAAGCATGAGTTTTGTAAAAAGATATTGCAAAACAGGTCCAATTTTGATAAATTCAAAAATTTGATTCGCTCTGTAAATAGTTAACATTTTTTAAGATCTTGGCACATTTTGAAAACACGTTTTTAAATAGTGAAAATATTCTTTAATTTTTTCTTTAGATTCAGTATCTTTTTTACATCGAACAACTTTAAAATTAATTACAACTTAAAATAAATACCTTGCTGAAAGTATTTTTTAGAGATTATTATTGAATGATTATTTCAAATACTTAATTACTTATTAAATTTTAATAATAATTATGTCTCGCATATAAATTTTGTGAAATACTAAAATATTTATTTCAGATATTATTTAAAATTTTACATTTAAATACATTTCTATCCTTTAAATATTATTTTTTTAATGAATTGATAATTTAATAATTTCACGATGGAAAGAGCTGAATTTTTAAATTATTTAATAATATTATTCTTAACAATACGAATATTCATTAAAATATGAAAAAATGATAAGAATTTTGAATCTAGATAAACTTTTCGAAAAAAGGCCAATTTTCAAAAAAGTTATTATTTTTTTACTATTTAATAATAAAAAAAAATTTTTTTAGAAGAGTAGCTTTTTGAGAATTTTTAGGTTAAACCCAAAATACCTTGAATCATTGAATGAAAAATTCATAAATATTGCGCAATAGAAACAAAAGTACTAGCTGAGATCTGTTTTTAATGTTTTACAAAGTTTTGCAAGTACTTGTGATATTTATGTCCCAAGAAAGTATTATTGAAATAGGTATAAAATACTAAAAAAAGTTCATAGTACTTCAATTTTCAATAAAACTTTAATTAGCAAAGCTACTGCGTTTTTGCAATTATGGATAGAAAATAGAAGTTTGAGTTTATTCTGAAAAAAGTAGATTTTTGTATGTAATTCATAAAAAATGAATGAATTTTCATAAAACTATAAGGTGAATATTGATTAAAATAACAATTTTTTTTAAGTTTGTTACTTCGGTTTTATTTTAAGAGGAAAATAAAAATCATCAGATTGGCTTTTCTGAAAAGATAAGTTTGTGTGATTACTCAATATAAAATCAAAAATGTTACTAAGCCAAAATATTTTGGTGTGATAACGACGCACATTCATTATATCTTATAGTTATTTGTTAAATATAACAATAACAATTAATACACTGCATAAAAATAAAAAGGAGAATTAAACAAAATCTAATGCATTTAAAACAAAGAAAATATTAAAAACTTCATTGAAATCAGCAACTTCTAAATAAGGATCAATTCAATAAAAACTTTCAAAACTTCAAAAAAATTCCCTGAATTAAGTAGAATTGAGTCAATTTAGAAGGATTGAAGTTTCTTTAAAAAAGCAGAGAATTCCAACGCTTTAAAATAATTCAGGGTGAATTTAAAAAAAATGTGAAATCGCTTCAAATATTTGAAAAACCACTAATTTGCAATAGAAGAAGTGACTAATGACTACAAGACAATACATGTTAAATTTAAAATAATTCAAATGAATCGAAACAGTTTTAATATTCGAAAACAATTTAATTAAATACAATACAGTTTGACTGAATTTAGAGGAATTTAAAGGAAATGAGAAGAATTATAGGAAATTAATAAGAAATCAAACTGAATTTAAAAAGAAATGAAGGGAATTAAAAAACTAAAAAATATGGAAAAATTAATTAAGTTATTTGAGTGAATTTGGAAGAATTCAAAAGAATCATAAAGGATCTAGGATGGATTGATAAAAATTCAGAGTGAATTTCAAATGAATTGCAAAACATAATTGAAAATCTCTTCAAATCTTTGAAAACATACGCAATCCCTCATGTCTTGTGAAAAATTATTTAAAATCAATTAAAATATGGAAATCCCTTTAAATTAGTAAAACCCTTGAAAACCCTTCAAATTGTTTAAATGAAGTTAAATAATGTTTATGTGAGAATAGAAAAAATGTGTTGATTCGAAACGAATCGATTGTCTTACGATATTGATACATTTCATTAAACAGTAAGAAGGCTATGATAATGCATAATATTTGAAAAAACGGTTTTTTATTCTCAATTTTTTTTATTAACATAATTTAAAGTTGATGCAAAAATGGAAAAGATTTTTTTATTCGATGCGAATTGATTGGACTATATATTAATATACTTGATTAAATAGTAAAGAAGTTAGAATCATTCGTAACATTTGAAACATCTGTTTTAAACAGAGAAACTTTTTTCATCGACATAAATAAAATTTTATGTATTAATAGAAAATACGTTTTAATTATAAATTTTGAAATAAAATAATTTTCACAGAGAGTGACTTTTGATTGTTCTAAATTTTATTAATTATTTTTTGAATTAAAAACTTAATCTTAACTTCAATGGAATAGCCATAAGGATGGAAAAGGGATAGGGTGTGACAGAATTACTTACTTCCCTTTTCCAGCTCGAAAAATTACCATTATGAATACAAAAATTTGATTTGTCTAAGTTTTCATTGCATTATAATTTTTCTGTATTATTTTGTAGTTTTGTATTTTTCGTAAATTTCTATTCTTAAATTGATCAAAATGAAAACTTTAATTTGTCTAATATTAAAAAAGACACAAATAAACTGAAATTGATAAGGATATAATATTCTCATTAAGTACACCGAAATTTCGGTAAGAATTGTCCAATGTTTTCAACATGGAAGAGAGACTATTTGTACTAAAATTTTCGCACAAATAATAATATTATGCTAATCTTTCCATTGCGTTTCAAAATATCATTTTATAGGCCTTGTGGGTTGCACAATGTATCCATAAATCTGCGCGGTATCTTTTTTCTTTTGCCAACGATGTAGAAATATGTTCAGAAGATTACTTTCATTCTAAAAAGTCAGTGCGTAGAACATTAATTGCTTCAAAAATTTCACAAAAAACAGTTTATTACATTTTGAAAATATGACGATTATTGTTATTGTTCTTATCGCGATTTTGCTTCATTCAATTGGTAAATATAATAATATATTATATTTTTGTGTGAATTTTAATGTCAGTTTCTTCTTCATATTTGAAATTTTAAGATTAAGTTATAAATACTTGAGTGAAATAAAGAGTTAGATTGTTTAAATATTTGAATGTTTGTTATTCTGCTGAAATCAGACAAGTTAACCACTTTTCTTCAAAAAAAAATAACGAATTCAAATATTTTCTTTGCAAATAAAAATAAATTGAAAATTTAAAATCAAATAAAAATGAATATAAAAGAGCTTCAGAATTGTTTTCAGTTTAATTTTCTTTCGAAGTTGGATTATAACGTTAAAAGATATTGAAAATTTAAATTAAAGTATTAAAGTATATTATGTTTCTTTAATGTAGTAGTATTTAGCAATTTAGTGTAAAATGAATTTAAATAAATGTAAATAATTGGAATATAATGTTCTTATTTATATTAAATTTACGGTAAATGTAAATATAAACATTTTTAGTTTGTAATAAAATAATATCCTTATGGTCTACTTACAAGTTGCTAAGTCTTAGAAGGATTTTCGTAACGTAAGATAATAAAATAATAATTACGAAAGTTGCTTTTTAAAATTATTTTTGAAAAACTATTAATATTTCATATAGATGTTAAGTTTATGGCACGTAAACAAGCATTTTAATATTAAAATTTTTCCTCTAATTTTGATTTTTGAATATGCGATGCCAATTTGCTTTCAATAACAGACATTCTGGGGGTCATAAGTTTTTGGTTGACGATATTCTGGTTGTTTTGATTATTTTTTTGGCATATTTAACTAGAATTTGTAGCAACATCAACCTGCATTTTTTGTTGGACAGTTTTCTGGTAGCTTGAAAATAAAACATTTCGGTTACCAAATAATAAATAGTAAAGAAAAAATAATCATTTCTAGTTGAAATTTGTAAGTTTCACTAAAACACATTGACGTAATTCTCGTTGAATTGCTTTTATGATGATTTCTTTTAAAATTGTTCAAAAGCTTACTTGTTTTCAATATTTAAGAAATTTAAATGAGATTAAAATATCCGTTAAAATGCTAGTTAACGTCCGATAATCAAGCGTTATGTTTTAATTGAAATAGGAACATTTTGTGGTGGTTCACCAAATTTGTTTGTTAGATTCTTTGTTTTATTTTCACTAATCCTGTACATATACTGTTTTATTTTATTTTTTAGGCTTTGAGATTATTCCGTGTTTTTTCATAATTGGCCTTAATTACAAATTTTGTTTTTCGTCACAAAAGGGAAGTTCTATTTTTCCAAAATTCTTCCTCTGTATGTAAAGACAACGCGACCTACAAGAGGTAGATGATTATTATTCTTTTTTCGGGGTTTTCAAAAATTTTCTACTTTAAAACTTTTCCTTTAGCATCAATAACATTGCTTTATCCAGAAACGAGCCATTTCGAAAAAATTTAATATGAGTAATTTTCCCTGGTAAATGGGTAAACAGTGGTTAAATTCTGGATGTCATATATCATGATCTAGTTGAGTTTAGATCACTTTTATTATTCCAAAATTACTGAAAATTACTTCTGCTATATTTAATGTAGCAAAATTTTTCCTTGAAAAATTAACCGGTTCCCAAGTACAGCTTTGTTTTACAATTGCATCTAAGTTAATTTTTCTTTTGTAGTCGTAATTTAAAAAAGATTCAAAATTTGTATGAGAACTAAACAATAAACTATGTTATCAAAAAAGATACTCTAGTTAGTTAAAATCGGAAAAACTAACAGAAAACTGCAACAAGCAAAAAATCTCGAATCGAGGAAAATTTATTTAATTCCAAGGAATGTTTGCACTGCTGTGCACTGTCCCATGAAATATTTTTTTATTAAAAATATATTTTTCAATTGAAACTATAAATGGGAAATTCTTTGAACAAACTAATAATTATTTCTATCAGTAGAATATTAATTGAGTGCATGTTTTTGTTCTCATTGGTTAAAATTAGTAAAATAATTATTTAAAGAATGGGTACTAGATACGAGGGTAGTTCAATAAGTCCTTAGAATGAAGTATAAAAACAATTTTTTTTGGGTAAATTTTTTTTTATTTTTCAACGTAATCTCCTTCGAGCTCTATACACTTGGTCAATCGCTTTTCAAGTTTTTTTAATCCTTCAGAAAAGTGCGTTTTCGGAAGTTCCTCAAAATAAGCACTTACA
>NC_046665.1:90185713-90221093 GCF_010883055.1 Belonocnema kinseyi
ATGGAGTTAAACCCTTTAAATGGAAATGTTTGATTACCGCTCTGAACTCGTTTTTTTCCATTTTTCTTAACGAACAATTTTTTTTTTCAATTGGTTATAAAACACGTAAACTCAGAAGATATCGACTGTGACTGCACCATATATCTAGTCGGGAGTGGTGCTGACTGAAAACAGATGATTTTGAGCGATTCGCGCGCCATCTGTTGGTCATTCTAAGGACTTATTGAACTACCCTCGTACAATAGAAAAAGTATTTAGCTATATATTAATAATAATCTGTAGCTAATTTATAACATTGAAAAATAATTTTATCACTAGATAGTACATTCTGCGCGCCTACCGATGAAGAAAATAAAACATTGAAAATTTTAATATAAATAGCTTAAATATTTTTTCAAACGATGCCGTAAATATTTCGTTTGAAAAACTATTATTTTTACTGAAATTGATTTTTGATTGAAAGAACTATGCCAGAATATTACATTTTCAAAAACATAATTTTCAGATTTTGTATTCAAACCAAGATTACTTCCAATACAATATATCAATATTTGATTGAAAACTATAAATTTCCAATTTTATGTACTAATTTACTTCAAATAATTGTATCAAATATTATAAAATTAAATTTAACTTAAATAGATCTTTAAACAATTTAGTATTATTTTTTACAACAGTCAATTAGAATATTTCTGGAAAGTTGCAGTTTTTTATAATTTTCTTTTTTTTATCCACTTTTCAATTAGTGCGCGGTGATAAATAATAAGATTTAACAAAATCTGATTTAAACATATTATTATTATTGTTTACAGTTATCTTCTTTAAGAACAGTGCTAGACATTCGCGCCTTTTTCTGAAATCTATAGGAAAAGATGGTTATGAGGAATAACAATTTGATTAAATAATGATGTTTATTGAATAGCATTAAATATTACATTGCTCTCAGTGAAAAGTGGAAAAAATATTGAATATTTAAAAGAAAACGCAATTTTTTGGCCTTATTCTATGAAAATATCATTAAAAATAATACTGAATTGTTTATACAATTTTTTTCGTTAAATTCAATTTACTATTATGTTTTTGTGATTTAATAGTTGAAAATAAGTTAAAAACTTTAGAAAAAATCGCGATTTACTAACTCTATTCAAAGAGAAAATGTTCTAATATATAAAGAATAAGATTTGATTACTTTTCTTTAGCTATTTTTGAAAAGTAATTTTGAGTTTCAATTTGATTGACCAAATTTTGACAATCCTGAAAAAAATTTACAAAAATGTTTTGTTTTTTCATTATGGGAAATACGTGTTAAACTTCATGGGGCTTGCGTTTTGTAGAAATTTCGTCTTTTTTGGACAAATTGTTTTTCAGAAGACAATTTTAATCCGATTTTAACTTTTTTTGAAATGAAATCTAATAAATTTTCGGATCGAACTGTCATAAACGATTTTCAAATTCTGGTTTATTTTTTAGTTCAACAAAAGTGAAAAGAAATTGACTTTTGAAGTACGGCGGTTTTTGAAAAAGGCTTTGATTTAATCAAAAATACCTAGAAAATTGAAAGCCAATATCCCAAAAAGATGTCCAATAGCAATGAAAATGTTAAAAAATTGATTGAATTTGTTATAAACAAATTAGTGAATGAAAATTGATTCGTAGGGATTGGCTATAATGCGTCACTTGATAAGCACTAAATTTGAACAATTTATGGAAAAAACAAGTTTTCAAGTTGAATTGATAAAATTTAATAAATAATATTGTTCTACTTGAAAATAAATGATAAGTATAATATTTGGCGACCAAATAAAAATTAATAATGGTTTAAGCTACATTAATTAACAAATTAACTGCTTGGCTATTTCTGAATGTATAAAATTGATTATTTTCGATGCAATTAACTGTAAATAACTAACTTCTAAATATTTAAGAACATTTTGATGACATTAAACCCTTTAATATTGTAAACAAGAATTGCTTAAACAAATTTTCATAATTTTTCGTGTTTAAAAATAGAATACCGATTTTTTCATATAATAAACATATTTTAAACAATTATTAACTTTATTAAGTGGACAAATATAATACTTAGGTGGTTATTTTCAAGTAATATATGATCGATTCCAAAAAAAAACCTTCTGAATATGGATATTTGTATATAAAAATTGCTTTCAAAGTAACAAATTATTTATTGACTTTTATTAGTTCAATTAGAAAACTTATTTTATCCATAAATTGTTTAAATTAAGCACAAATCAAGTGACTTATCGACGCCAATTCCGACGAAACATTTTTTATTCACTTATTTGTTTGTAACAAATTCAATAAATATTTTAATATTTGCATTGCTATTGAACATCTTTTTTTAATAGCTGCTTTCAGTTTTCTAGGTATCTTTGATTAAATCAAAGAATTAGTCGAAAACCGGTATACTTCAAAGGTAAATTTTTTTTCATTTTTGTTATTAAATAAGCAAAAAAATTAACAAAAAATTGAAAATCGGCCGTGACAGTTTAATGCAGAATTTTGTAAGCTTTTATTTTGAAAAAAAGTTAAAATTGGATAATATTTTTTTCTGAAAATTAATTTGTCCACGGACATTTTTTGAATCTCACTGTGCCGCGACAGTGGCTGACCAATGCAAGAGTTTATCACTCACAAGGGTTAGCGATCTGTTGGGGTACGAGTTCTGCGAAAATTCAAATTTGGTACTGAAAAAAGGGTTTTTCATACAAATTATGAATAAAAGTTCATTCGTAAAATAGAATAAAAGTTTCAGTTATTTAGCTTGAAAAGAACAAAAATCGTAATTTCTTATTTTTTTATTGTATTCAACACTTTTTGATTAGAATTTTATCGGTTAAAGTTTCTTCACTTTGGTTGTAAACATATCTTCTATACTTTTTATTTTCGGTAAATAACTGATCTTTTTTTTTTAAATTACATGATTTTGGAATATTCGTCCTTTTTAGGTTAAATTGTATGGTGTTAGTTTCAAATATTTTTTCAACGAAATATCAACTATCAATTTAAAATGAATCTTGATGCTTAAGAACTAATATTTTTGGCTGCAAGAACATTTTTCGATCGACTATATAACTACTTTTTTTAAATTCGTATTTCTTTTCTTGAAAAATAATCATTGCAGTTGAAAATTCAACTATGTGTATGAAAATGGACCGTTTTTAAATTGTATTCCTTTTATGTAAATTCATTTGTTTTTGTTTCATATTAGTTTCTTCAATAACAAGTTGAACTACTTTGTTTTTTATTTTTTAGTTAAAAGTAAACTTGTTCATTTTTGGTTACAAATTTCGTTTTTAGTTGCAAACTGTTTAATTGAAAATTTTCTTGTTGTTGGAATTTAATTTTTTAATTTTAATAGAAAGTATTTAATTTAAAGTTCGTCTCGTTTGTTCAAATTAATTTGTTTTTCTATTAATTATTAAAATATTTTTTATATTTAATATAAAATTTTCAATTTTTTGTTGGGAGTTCATCTTTTTTGGTTCAAAGTTATACCCCGCTATTAAAAAGTTTTTTTTTGTTGTTGACCATTAATTTTTGCTGAAATCGCAATTATTCTATTAAAAAATTCGCTTTTTTTGTTGAGAATGGATAAAAAATGTTTACTTTTTAAGTTCATAATCCACTTCTTTTATTGTAAATTGTATATATTGTTCTCAATCAGTGATTAAACTACTTGCTTGAAAATAAAACCCCTTTGTCAAAAATTCATTTTCTTGGTAGGTAATTGCTTATATTAATTGAAAGTTCATTTCTTAGGCTAAGCATTTATCGGGTTTCTTGAAGCATTCGTTCGTGATTTAAGTCAACATTTTAAATTCAAGATTTACATATTATAGTTAAAAATTTAACTCTCGTTAAAAATTAAACTATTTTGTCAAAAATTCACATTTTTAGCTGACAATTATTTTTTTCAACTGAAAATTCAACTACCCCATTTCTGGTTTGAAATGTATCTTTTTCATAGAAAGTTCAAATGTTTCATTGAGAATTTATCTTTTTTGCCCAAAAATTAACCTTCTTGGGTTACAATTTATATTTCTTTTTGCATATGTAAGGAAATGGTTAAAAGTAAAATATTGTTTAAAATTTCATTTTTTTCATGATTCATTACTTTAGTTATAAACTCATCTCTTTTTTTGGAAATTTTACTAATTTGTTGCAAAAAATTTTTTTCTCTAGTTGATAATTAATTTGTGGAATAAAAATTCAACCATTATAGTAAATGGATCATAATTTAAGTTAAAAATTCATTTTTCTGTTTCAAAATTTAATTATTTTGTCGAAAGTTAGTTTTTTCAGTTAAAAATTAATTCCTCTCGACCGCAAAATTTAGACTAATCCATTTTCGTTTAAAAAAGTATCTTTTTTGGTTGATGTTTGTCATATTTATAGCCAAATAAATGATTTTTCTTATCATTAGACTTTAAAAAATGTTCCTTATTCGTCTATTTCAGAATTCAAGATTATTTTTCGCATTTTTCTAAACCCGATATTATTTATGGACATTTTTTTATTTCATAAAATGTAGAACTTATTTCCTGATTAATAATAAATAATGTTATGGGGCAAAGGAGTTTTTAAACCTATCATTAGTATTTCCCCAACATTGCTGTTTGTAAAATTTAAAAATTTAAATTTTTATTGGGCAGAAAGTTTTTTGTTCACCTTTACTTTAAAATTAATGAATTTCAAGTAAATGAATTCCAGTAAAATATTTAAAGAAATATAAATTCAGAAAGTAATTTTCGATGCCATATATTAAAGAATAAATTTCAAAATGTTTACATTCTCAAATTATATCATGTGGAGCTATTGGTAGCTTGATAAAGAATGTCCAGGAAACCAATAATTATTGTCTTTTCTTGGAACTTGCATTTTTCCGACGATTCTAGGAAAATCCTGCAAAAGTAAACAAAATTACCTTAGAAACATTCAGATTCTTCTTGAAAATTATGGAAATGTTATTGTATATTTTGTTATTAATTTAAAACCTTTAAAAATGGTTGAAAAGCTAATAAATTTTGTATTTCACATCTTAAAAAATGCTAATTGTGTTTTAAATTTTTCGAAAACATTTCACGTTTTAGATTATTTTGGAATATTTTCAAAACTCTTAAATATATCTTAAACTTACTCGATTATTTCCTAAGTTAATATTGGTTCAATGGACATGTATTATTTAACAAAAATTTCTACTCTTCTTTAGTATTCTCTTAAAATTAATTTTTCCTAATAAAAAGTCTTTTAAAATTTTCCCAGAAAACTTAATACACTTTTTTTTTCAAACCTGTAAATGTCTTTCAAGAGCTTCAAAATTTTATTTTGAAATTTACAAAAATCTAAATTTAGTTTTATTTTTTTCCAATTTTTTTTCCAGTTTTAAATTAAATTTGGATCTTCTCAAAACTTGGAAATGTCTCTTAAACTAACTTAAACTTTACCATAATTGATAATAAGTGATTTAATATTTTTGTTGAAAATTGATCTGTTTGGTAGAACAATGTTAGTTGAAAATTTATTTTTTCGCGTGACAAGTTAATAATTTTGTCAAAAATTAGTTATTTTTAGTTAAAAATTAATTTATTGTTACCGACAATTTGGCTATTTCATTTTTGGTCGAAAATGAACCTTCTTTGATTAAAAATTTTACTAAATAAATTTTTTTTTATTTCAAGGCGATTCTTTTGTTGTGAAACAAAATTGACTTAATGCAGTAAACACATCTTTGAAATAAAAAACAGACGAAATCTTGAATACTTTTAAATTCACTACCATTTTACTGTTACATGAAATTTAAAAATTATTTCCTAATGAATACAAAATACTTTGTAGGGGTAAAAGACTTTTTAACCTTAAATTTTTATATTTCCAAAACATGAAATCAAAGAAAACTCATTTTCAGACCTGGAAGCAAAATTTTTCCCAGAAGGTAGCAATTCAGAAGGAAGTGTTTTTAAAGTTTACAGATCAAAATTTAAATTGGGCACTCTGGTAGATATAAATCATTCTATATTATACTGAAAACATGTTTTGATGATGTTTTAATGGATTTTTAACCTAATTATAGAGATGCTTCAATTTCGTCATGCTAGTCATTTTACATGTGTTGTACATTATGCATTATATGCAGAAACTTGGGTTTTTTCACCGGTACTTTCGGAAGGTCAATTTGTAGTAAACATATTTTTCAGAAAAGTCACCGTTACTATAAAAACGCAGTTTCGAAAATCATTAGTCACATTTAAAAAAATTCACCAAAAGGCAGATTTCTGTAATCAGAGAAAATGAAGATTTGTGTTATCGTATTGTTCAGCGTGGCGATTTTCCTTAATTCGTTTGGTAACTATAAAATTTTTTTATGAAAAATTAATTAATTTTTTATTTCAGAAAAAAGAACCAATCAATTTATAATAACAATCATTTTTACGTAACTTAACATTTTTTTAAAAATTAAAATGAATTTACTTTAATTTATAAAAATGTATTTGAATAAAAAATCAATAAAATAAAATAATAATAAATGTAATAACCGAATCATACAAAATTATAACTTTTATTTAATTTAATTGAATTAAATTAAAATTTTATTTAAACTAATTGATTTATTAATTTTTCTAATTATTTAATTTACTGATTTTATGTTAATTTAAAAGTTTTTGTCATTTTACGATAATTTTGTAACAAGTTTCACAAAATTAACGCTTCACCTCTTGCTTGAACCTTTTATTTGTAGAATTTAATTACCTTTCATGCCATTATAAAAAAATTTATCATTAACTAAAAAAGACACTCTAGAGACAATTAAAAAACATACATGTAGATAATGTATGCCAAGATAGTTAAATTAAAAAAGAAAACAATAGTTTCAATCCAAGAACAGGAAATGTTGAGAAAATTGTTTTTTCAATTAAAAAAGATGATTTTTTATAAAATATTTTCATTTCTAGCCCAGAAATATTAATTTGAAACCAAAAAGCTAATCTTCAACAAAATAATTGAATTTATTATGAAATTGTTCTATTTTCAAACCAGAATGATACATTTTCAGAAAACCCAAATATTCAAAGTGGATAGTTCATATAACAACGAATTTTTTTTTTTCTTTTTGAATTTAAAGAAATGAAAATTTGTCTCCAATTAAAAAGGAAAAATTTTCAAAAAAATATTTTAATGCTCAGCAAAAACAGATGAATTTTCAACCTAACAGTCGCTAAATTTTGCCACTTTTTGAATAAACACGTTGAATTTTTAATATTTAAATTCTCAAACAAAGCCGATTAATTTTTAACCAAGCAGTTTTTAAATTTATAAAAATAAAAATTGCTACCAGTGTTGATGAATTTTTTAACCAAAAAGACGAATTTTGCAGAAAAATGTTTAATTTTACATCAAGAAATATTTTTCAGCCAAGAAAAAAAAATCGACCAAATTGTTTAATTTTAAAGTACAAAGGACGAATTTATCACAACATTTTTATATTAATAAAAAGAACTTCATTCTAATAGTGAAATATTTGATTGAATTGTTTATTTTTCAAGTCAAAAGGATAAATTCTTAAAGAAAAATGTAATAATTGCAATTTCAAACCAACAATATTCTTATTGTATGCAGTGGGATTAAACTAAAAAAGACGAGTTTTTAACAAAATAGTTAAACCTTCATTCAAAACAGATTCATTTTCAAAGAAGCAGTTACAAGCAGATTTCTTCGTCAAGAAAGAAAATAAAATGTGAATTAAAGTGTTAAATTCTCAATCCAAAGAGAAGAATTTTTTACAAAACAGATGAATTTCTTATCTGAACATAGAAATTTCTAATTAGAAAGTTAATTTTCCAGAGAATTTTTAAATTTCCAAGTTAAAAAGGCTAGGTATTTAACTTTTAAAGTGTGAAGTTCACTAAAAATAAAAAATAAATCTAAGAATCCATAGAAGAAACAATAATAGTTTCAATAAGCACTATAGCTTATTTTTAATACTTTAACAATGTTTGATGAGAAAATTGTTTATTTTGTATAGAAAATGAATGTAACATTTAAAAGCACATTTTTTGATTTGAAGACAAGTTTGCATAGTGAACAAGTATGTAAAACTAATTACTAATTAAATCAATATATTTGTAATAAATATCACTCACTGAATTCTTTATATAGAAATGAGTAGAATTTTAATAAATTTCAACTAGAATCGAAAACTGAATGAGGAATGACATTTTTTTCAGTTTTACTTTTAGAATGTTTTGAAGAAGGTTAACGCACTTACGACATTAACTATTGTTTCCTCATTGTGACAGTTACGCTAAAAAATTAGGTCACGCAGGCGATTCTGTTTGGAAAATAAAAACAAACATTTTTCAAAACAGAATGCTAAAGTTCGTCCAAATAAATTATATTTTTCTCGATTTTTAAAGATTTTTTTTTAAATATAAATTTTTATTTATGAATCTAGCAGAGAGTAGTTTTTACTAGTTTTTGACAAATGTGTCAATTTTGTGTCATTTAACCAATTTCATCAATGTTTTCTATGGGACACTAACATTTTTACATTTTTTTTGTGAATGAAAAATACCAAATTTTTATAAATATTTCAACGATTGTTAAAAGCGTTTCTTTGGAATTTAATAATCTCTAATTTAAAAAAAGTTTCAATACAGCGAACAGTGTAGGAAAATATTTACCGATATGGAAGTAAAAAATGTTTAAAGAGCAAAAAAATGTTTTCAAGAGAGTTATGAGTCCTGATTTTGGATTTAGGTGTTCAATTTTTTTACAAATAAAAAATAATAATGTCAAAAATGGCAATTTTTTCTCTTTGACGTTCCCAGTGGTTCCCAGTGGAAACCACATATTAGTTGAAAGTTTGTTGTCATATTATAATTAACAAATCATTTTTTTATACCAAATTTTTTTATATCACGACAAAAAATTTGTATCTGATATTACTTTATGGCACGCAGGCGATTGCAATTTTTTCTATTAATCACGAGGACCGGTAACGTGACATAAATTTTTTTGTTTGTTACAAATGTTTATTTAAAAACAATTGATTAAGTAAATCAAAAAGTGTGCATCAAAACTCTGAACAATTTCATGAACTCTTTGCTCAATTTTTTTACGTTTAAATTGAGATATCTTCACACTATTCGCTGAATTAAAACGTTCTTTTATTAAATAAAATAATTTTTTATTTTGAATACACATTTATGAAAATTTATTGGATTTTTAAAAAAAAATTTGAGTAACTTTTTATTTACCAAAAAAGGGACATTTTTTCAGCGCTCTAGTAGAAACCCTTATGCAGTTCAAAAAATTAAAAAATTTAACCCAATTCACACCATTTTTCGATGTCGAACCAATTTCAAAAAGCAGAATTTATTCTCAAACTGTCCATTTTTTAGATAAAATCTAATTTCTCTGTTGTTTGTATTTCGGGGATTCCCCTTGATTATTTGAAGCCAAGAACTAAAAAAATCGCAATACCCATTTGGAGCAAAATGTGTGTGTTTTTTTAAAATTATTAGTGAGATTATTAAAATTGTTTACCTTAAACGTAAAGAAATAATTTTATTTTTCAATCAGAATCGTTTGCGTGACTCAATTACTTAGCACAAGTGTCACAGTGAGAATGCAATTAATGGCGCAGTTGCTTTCAAAGCATGCTAGGTCAAATTAAGAAAACAATTTCAGTTCCTATTGAATTTTCGATTTAAGTCGCAATATTTATTATATTAGCCAAACGTTAAATTTTTTAGGGAATCTTTTAAAGTCCCTACAGAGTCGGCGAAAAAACACAAAATTGACAAAAATGTTTTTAAAAATGCAAAAGGTTAATTTTCTGATCGAAATAAATTAAAATTAAAATGTTTACGGTACATTAAATGTATTTTTAAACTATCTAATCAAATTTTTTATTATAAGCCAAAATTGAAAACGAAGGTTATTTTCAAATTAATTCATTTTTTTAGTTAAAATTTTATTTTTGAAACAGCATCGTCTGCGTGACCCAATTTCTTAATGAAAGTGTCACAGTGATAACTCAATTAGTGTCGCAGGTGCTTTAACCTGTTTCAAGGCATTCAAAGTCAAATTAAAAAGCAATTTTAGTTCCTATTCAATTTTCGATTCAAGTCGCAATGTTTATGATATTAGTACAATTTTTCAAATTGTTTGCTAAATTATAATAATTGCTGTAGATCAAATTCATTAAGTGAAGATTTATACAAATATTTTAAAAGTATGAAAAATTAATTCAAACTCTTAACTATTATTGTTCAGCTCAAAAATTGTCAAAATTCATGTTAATTTACACCAGACTTCACAGTCTTTCCCTTATTTCCCTATTTTTCGATTTTTTTATTTTTTGGCTTTAATGTGAACTGAATTATTTGAACCACATAAGAAAATCCAGTTATTTGCAGATTAACGTTAATTCTTCCATCATTTTTTAGGAAAGAATTAGTACTAAATTTTTTATTAAGAATTTATCTGTTTGGGTAAAAAATGTTGATATGTGATTAAAAGCTATTCGTTTATTGTCTTGAAATGGAACAATTTGGTTGGAAATGAATCTTTCCATTAAAAATTCATCCGTTCTGTAGAAAATTCTTCTTTTTGGGTTAGGAATTTAATAATTTGGTTAAAACTTTTTTTTATTTCTTGACTGAAAAATCTTCTTACAACTTCCGATTTGAAAATTAATTCATTTAGGATAAAGCCATAACTGTTTTGTTGAAAATTTATGTTTTTTAGTTGAATTTTAATATTTTTAAATTACAAATATTTTTCCGTTTAAATATTAATTATTATATTTTTTGGAGAAATTCATCATTTTAGGCTTTTGGCTAGAAAATCCAACAATTATTTCGTAAAAAATACCATTACTTTTTTTAAATGAACTGTTTTTTAAAGATTTAACAGTTTTGTTAAAAAGATGTCTTTTTAAGCTAAATTCTAATGTTTGCAATTGAAAATTAAAATATTTTTCTGTTTAAATATCACTTATTATATTTTTCTTTGAAAAATCATTATTTTGGGCGTTTGGCTAGAAAATTCTACAATTTCGTAAAAAAATCAACCAGTGCTCTAAAATTGAAATTTTTTGTTTAAAACTTAACCATTTCGTATTAAATTTATCTTTTTAACTTCAAAATTAAATAATCTGGTAAATTTTTTTTCTTAAGTGATTAACATTTCTGAGATAAAAATTAAACATCTTGCTTGAAAATTCGTATATTTGATTGAAGAATTCATCACTGTAGGTAGAAATTTTAATCTTTCTTAATAAAAATGTAACAGTTTGAAAAGTGATTTTTCTTGTTTGAGGATTCAATTGTTATTTTAATATTTGATGTTTTTATTTAAAAATGTAAAATTTATTATTTAAAAGATTATTCTCTTTCGGCTAAAACACCTTTTATGGTTGAAAATATAACTTTCATGTTAAAATTCGTATTTGTTAAATTTTCACATTCCTCTCTTCTGTTATAAATTGATTCTCTTTTATTAACCCGTGAAGCGGTTTGTTTGAGAAAGAATCTGTGTTATTTTTTAGTATTTAACTCTTTTGTTGAAAACTGTAATCTCTTTTTTAATTTAGCTCAACTTTTTTTATTTAAAATTAAAAATTTTTATTTGAAATATCAAGTATCCACATTCTTGGCTTAAAATTCACAATTCTAGCTTAAAAATTCAACAAATTGGTTAAGCAAAAAATTATGATTGTTCTCAATGCCGTTTTTTAGCTGTACCTAATATGCCTCAATTGAATTTATAATAAAATATTTTTTTGTACTAGCACGAAAGATAATTAAATTCTGCGCCTAATAAGTTAATATTTGAGAAAAACCGAAAATTTCTATGTTAAAAATTTGAATTAGTCTGGAAATAGTTCACAATATTTTTTTAGTTTTTCGGCTCATTTTGGAAGCAATTTTCTGAACTCAATTAGTTACATTGAAAAAATGGTAATTTTTTCGTCTTATTCGTGCTGCATAAGTTCGTCAGAGCTGAATTGAAAAAAATTTTTTTCGTCACTTAATAACAAAAATTAAAAAAAAAATTTCTGGAAGACTACTGGTTTCTGACGATTGCTTGGATTTTACCAAAAATTTATTATTTTGTAAATGAATTTCGTAAAAAATATTATTCACACCAGATATATATGATAAATTAATTAATTTTTTATACTGAATCTGTCGAAAATTGTACAAAAATGTTACTAACTTTTCAGATTTTGTCATCAAAGGACAACTGATAATTGTTTAAGAAAATGTAATTAACGAATCCACTTTCTGGTTATTTTTAGAGGACAAGAATTGTTTTTTTTTAACGTAATGAGATGCAGATAACAAATTTTTTGACCATTAAGGAACTTACATTACAAATAATAATTTTAATTGTTAACAAAAATTATTTAAACAAATTTGTATAATCTGAAATATTTTTTTCTTAGGAAAAAATTTGGTTTCTTTGAAGTATTAGAAGCTTGTTTTAATTAGCTGTGAACAGTTGGTTGTCTTGAAAAAGCTATGTATTTAGGTTTAGAAATAGTCAAATAATGCATTTATTTAATTATGCACAAACCATGATCAATTGCTATTAAATGACCGTACATAGCTATCACTAAATGATACCTTAATGTCTAAAAATTAGTTATTTATAGTTCATTAAATTCTAAAATTAGCTTTTTTTACTTCAAAATAGCTAGAGAGTGCAATTTTTAATTATATTTTTGTAAGCAATCTACAATTGTTATTCGATGATTGAACCTAATAAGTAAGTGATACTCCCATATAATTTTTGGTTGTGAATAACTTGTTACAAAATTTGTTTATGAAATAACAAATTACAGCTCAAATACATCCCCTTTTACTCACTTATTTGTTTATAACCATTTCAATACATTTTTAAATTATTGCTAAGCCAACAGGCAAATTTTCTGAATAGTTGCATCATTGATTCCGTATATTTTGGATTAAATTTAAATATTTCTCGAACACCGGTACGTTTCCAAACAAATATTTTTCATTCTCTTTCAAGGAATCTGTATTATCATCGGGGATTAACAGAATCTCTCAACGTCTTTACAGACCAGATCGGGCTATGAATTATAAAATTTGTTCTTTGGTTCATTTCCCAGCTAGGCGAAAGGAGAAGACCTTTTTTTAGAAAAAATTCAATTAAAATTTTTTTAATTTATAGTTCCATCCAGTCTGTAAAGACGTTAAGAAATCCTGTTATTCTTTGATGATAATACAGATTTCTTGCAAAAATTGACTTGTAACACCTGGCATAATAATGAGTGTCTTTCTGAAAAAGGATTCTTCTCTCGATCTCTCTGGTAGCTTAATGAGAAAGCCATCGACGGGCAATCCAAAATTCTGTAGTTCAATTCCCAGCAAAGCGAAAGGAGAAATTTTTTTTTCAGAAAAAAGTTAATAAAAAAAATGATTTTATTCTTGTTCTTCTATTTAAAAAAAATCAAAAAAGTTTCCAAAATCAATTTGACGATTTTATGGGAAATAAGCTTCAACTTAGACAAAAATCTTTCAAATCGTACGAGATAATGCTTTTTATATACCTACCTACTATATAATTGTAGCCTAATATTTATTTACATAATTTTATATGATTAGCCGTCACTGGGGAAATTTGATGTGATTACTATTAATCTATTTCTGCTTCTTTTTACAGAATTATGTTCGCAATTGAAGATAACGATGCCACAGTTCATGAAACCAAAACCAATACAATACCCCGTGGCAGGTGTTTATACAGTGTATGGTATTTGGGTGTCGTTGATGGTAGATGAAGTTAATTTACTTTATAAGAAGTTTGAACTAGATGGAGAATATACATGTGGAGTAGATGGTGGTCTTCTTTTTGGAGTGATCGTACCACCAAATCCTAATATCCTTCCAATATATAATGAGGATTCTGAAACAGCTCAACAGATTGTAGTAACATTGTCTACAGGAAAGCCTAAAACATTAACTGGGCAGTTATATAATCGTCTTCCTTTCGGAAAATCGGAGAAGAAAACTAATTTGATCGGTAAAGTGATTTTTAGAAAGGTATCAGGAAACAATGCTGGACTTAAGAAAGGAAAAAAACCTACAAAAGTACACGCTTACGGAGATAGCAAACAAATTAATGCGTACTCGTAAAACAGAATGGAATATAATGCCGTTTTGTTCCTCTTCGCCATTTCAGTTGTCCAATATTCTCTACTCTTAGTAAAGTTTAAGCAGTAAAAAGGAACATTCAGATCCTAAAGTACTCGTTATGAGACAAATCAGTAAATTTCCTAACTTCACTTAAAATTTTTTTGAACTCCAAATAGGGACAAAAGTACCGGATAAGATCCATTTTAGTCTTTTGGAAAGTTTTACAAGCTCTCTTGAAATTTCTCTTCTAAATAAGTGATGCTGGAATAAGAATAAGCTACCAACAATATTTAAAAAATGTCCTGTTTCGGTAGAATCTTTGGTTCAAGAGTACCGGGAAAATCAGATTTAATTTTTGGTTTCGTTTTAAGCAGTTTTCTTAATAAAAATAATATTCAGAATCGAAATAGTGCTGCTGAAATAGACCAAGTTTTAATGAATTTTTTTACACTCACTGAAAATATTCGGTTATTAGCACCCAAATTTCAGTACAAATAGCTCTTTTTCCAAGCTCCTATTTGCACTGAAACATACGATTTCAGCAGCACTTTTTAGGATCGAAATATGACTTGTCCAAAAAAAGCCCTCCTTAGAACAGAACAAAAATTAGTTGGGATTTTTCCGGTACTATTGTCCTAAAAAGACTTAGTGAAATAAGATAATCTCAAAAATATTTTGGTACTTTAGTTTAATTTTAATATTAATTTTTTAGTACGCAAATATTACCAGAACTTATAGAACTTGCAAAAACATTAAAATGGAATTAACATAATACTTTTGTTCCTTTTCGGACTTTTTAAATTGCTTAAGTGAAGTTGGTACAAAGTTATGACTTTGCTCATACCAAATACTATAGGAACATATTGGGATAAAATTTCAATTATGTGTTTCAAAAAATTATTGTTTAAAATGAAAGAATTTGGAAATTTTTTCGGCTTTATTTTAATTTCAGCAATCTCTTTCTGGAATATAAATTCCATAAGAACTTGTAAAAATTTTACTTTAAAATAAATTTAAAATCTTCTAACACTTTTGTTCCAAAAATTATTCACGACTTATGAAAATTGTTCAAAATTAGGTAGAACTTTTTCGGTACGTTTCTGATGGAAAATTTCTATCTTATTTGGAATAAAATTGTTTGCAAGTACTCATGAGATTTATGTTCCCGAAAGAAGACTACTGAAATGGAATCAAAGTACCAAAAAATACAAAAATACGTTCATTTTAAACAAGAATTTTTAGAGCAAACACGCAAACACAGCTAGTAAAATTTCGTTTATTTTGTTCTGAAAATTCCTGTTTAAAATGAACGTATTTCATATTTTTTAGTGCTTTGATTCCATTTCAGTAGATGTTAAATCGTCTAAATATAATAATTTTTAATTGTTAATCCTTAAAAGTAATCTATTATAAAAAACCTCTAAAAAATTATTTTCTATTGTAAAGATTAAATGTACATGTAAATAGTAGAGTTTGAAGAATTTTTAATTGTAAATATTTTTAATAATACCATTCAAAAAATGTAATCGGTTGGGATATACTATTCTTATTCATTTTAAGCTCATATGAAATTTAAACATAGGTATTTTTAGATTTTACTAGAAAAATTGTGTTCATATATAAACTCGATTGTCTTGTGAATTTGGCTAATGTCGTTACTAGTTATTAGAAATTGCATTGTTAATGTAAAATAAGTTTTATAAACTCTACTATAATGTAAAATAATTTTTATGAATTGTAATTTATTTTGTAATAAATTTTATAAAGTTCGATTTGTTGGGATATAACATTCTTATTTTTCCTATTATGCCGATCTTTCCATCACGTTTCATAAACGTTGCAGTCACGTTCTCAATACGGGTTAAATCTGCCGTCATTTTAGAGAATACCGTTAACTGCAAAGAATCTAAAAATTAATTTTATATCGTTGGAATCGTGAAAAAAGAGACACCTGCCTAATTAAATAATTTCTCCGAATTATTAATAACTTTTAAAATAATTATTTCTCAATTCTGAAAAATATTCACTAACTGTGAAATTTGGCGAGTTATGAATTGGAAAAGAGCCGCAACTAACAAAATGATCTGCAATAATATAGAAATTTTCAAAGGGAATTGATAAAATTATTTTTAAAAATTGGGTTTATTTTATACTTTTATCCTCGATGTGAAAACTTTACTACGCCTGATTTTACGAAGATCAAAAAGTATAGTTAACCTGGATACACAGCGAGATCTCGAATTAAAAACTTGTGAAATTTAAGAAAACCGTATAAAATAATTTTGTGTTTAAAACGTTTCATTTCAAAATATTCCTGACCGATAAAATTTCAAAATGTACAATATTTCGAATGGAATAAAAAAAAATTAAACTTGCTTCATTTCTGAAAAAAGCGTTTAAGACAGATAAATAATTTTATATTGAAAAATTTTGCAAACAGAAGCTTACAAAATTCAAAATCTTCCGACTGAAACTTTATAATATAGAAAATTGAATAAAATAATTTTTTATTTTAAACCTTTAAATTTGAATAATACTAAAAAAAGTGTTCAAAATTAAGAGTAATTTCAAATCGGAAATATTGTAAGATAAAGAAATATATGCTGCTGAAACTTGAAACTTACCATTAGACAAAACCAAAATTTACTCAAAACTAAAAAGAAAAATTCGTAGCGCAAAATTTTGATATTCAAACTTTTTGGAACTTAAACGCATGAAATTTCTATAAATTTAAGTAAATTTGATCGTTTAAAAATTAATAATTTTCTAATTTTCATTTATGCTTTGACATTCAACCAATTCAATTTCAGTCATTTTCAAATTCAATAATTTCATCATTGAATATTCTAAATAGTCTCATTACAATTTTTAATGTACGAAGCTTTGTAGCTTTTAAATTCTTCGAAATCACAGAACATCACAATGATGGTTGTACACTTTTCAGTTTAAAGGATTTTTAATCAAACTATTTTAAATTAAATGTCTTCTAAGTAAATTCAAATGCTGAAGTTTTTCAGTTTGAAAAATGTTTCAAAGTAATGGACAATTAAAACTTATTTAAAAAAGAAAAAAATTTCTATCGCAAAATTTAATTACTTGTCAAATTTTAATGGTTTCATTTGCTTCATTTTTTAAATTCAGACTTAGCTTGTTAAACGCTAAATTTTTATGTTGTTCCTTTGACAAGTTTAATTTTCGACATTGAAATTAAACCGGTTAAATTTCGAAAAGTATATTTGAATATTTAAAAGTAGGCCAATCATAGACAATTTAAATTTATTAAGAGTAATATAAGTAATTCAAATTTTACGAATAAAGTTAAAATGGTAGAATTTCGAAATTTATTATTCACAATTTAAAAATTGTTAATTTTCAAATGAAATAATTTACTTAAAGTAATAGAATTTGTTTAGGGTTTGAAGAAAAAAATTTTAATGTCACAATACTTCACAACTTAATTTATTTTTTATTATTAGATGATGCTTAAATTTGTTTAAGTTTAAAGTTTTTGGTGTATAAATTTTTTCATTTTCGGTATATTCCATTCACAATAACTTTGAATTTTGAAAGTTTTTTTAGAATAATTCAATTTTAAAAGGTTAGATTTAGAATTGTTTTATGATGACCGGTAAGTTTGTTGTGTGTTATTAGAAAAATAGGTCTAATAAGTTCTTATGTTAAAACATTTAAATATGATTCAATAAAAAATAGATTCCTAAAATTTCAGAACTTTTTCTTTCAAATTTTTTATTTAATTAATTTAGATGCGAACAGTTTTCGTCGATTTTCTCGGATTCTTTCATTTTACATTCAACGTTTTTTTTTTAAATCACAGTAGTTGATATACGATTGAACTATTTATTTAACGTAAATTTTCTGGAAAATGATCATTTTGAATAATTTTATCAAATCAGTGATTGGAGAAAAATTAATTCATTTTAAAAACCACTTTCTCTAAGGGTTGAAAAATTGGGTTGTGACAAACACTTTGTTCACTTTCCAATATCTTTATTTTTATAATTGTTGGATTCTTGGTTTTATTGTTAGGAAATCTGCTTATCAAAATGATTATTTGACGTTCAATTGAATTCTAAATTCGATTTTAATCTCATTTAAATTTAATAAATTCCAAATACTTATTTTAAAAATTTTTTCTGTTCAGGTGTTACTGTTAAAATGTGATGTAATTACCTTTTTTCTATTTCACTTTTTATTTACAGAACTAGGCTTAAAAGCCCAGCTGCTGACGACAAAGCTTATAAAACCGAAAATAATACAATATAAATGCAAATATAAATTATTTAATATTTCACTGATAAAGTCTTTTTAAAACATTTCTATAATCTTTATTCTGATTATATTGATATTTCCACTAGGTTATAAAAGTAATTTTGTAGACCTTCTACAATGTAAGCCTATGCATAAGTTTATGGTACTTCTTTACATTTCCTTTAGAAAGAAAATTTATATTGGGTATCAATTTGTCAAAAAAATGAGCTTTACAATTATAAAACAGTTTCTAGAACATTTATTAATCACTGCTCAATAGCTTCAATAAAGGACACTTTTCTGTATTCAAAGAATATGGCGATTTTTGGTATCCTGTCGCTCAACGTAGCGATTTTTCGAAATTCGATTAGTAAATAAAATATTATATCAGAGCTTCAAGTGTACTTTCAATTGCAGATAATAGATCCGAAGCATGTAACATTTTAATCCTTTTTGCGTTAAACAAAGAGTTTTATTTAAAAATAAGAACTCTTTGGTTTGTATAGGTTCCAAAATAAAATAATTTAATCGCAATGTATAGTCATTATGGTAGTTCACAAATAACTTTTTTTTATTTCTTGGCGGCGTATTGCTACAGATTCTTTCTCAAGGTGAGAAAATACACTCAGAATAATTTTTTGTATTAATTTTTAAGGAATTGTTCAGACGTTGCAAGAATAAAATGTAAGTCAAAATTAAGTTCGTTAAAAAAAATTTGTCAGTGGTAAAAGTCATTTATTCGAAACTACCATTTTATTTGCTTGCGGCGACCTTTAATTAAGGAGAGTAGTATATGCCCTTACTGATTATTGACACATGGTGTTTCGTATAATCAAAAAATAATAATTATAATTAAAAAAATAATATTTTGATAATTTACACTTTTCTTAATAGGAAAATGTTAAATATCTGAATAGTTGGACGATAATCCTTAAATTAAAGTTCGATAATTTTGTCCTTACTATATCCTTATGAATGTCTAATTGTGTCGCCACCAACACTTATGAGTGCAAAAAGGGGTCCCCAAAAACACTTTCTGTGTAAAGAGTGAAAGAGTCCTTTGATTATGAATATCTTTATTTTTTTACGAAATCCTTATCCGACTTTAAATGCATTTTATAAACAATTTTATTAGCTATAAGGACAACAAATTTTATAAAATCATCTTTAAATGTCTGTGCATACGGAAAATCTGACAAAAAATTCCGAAAGTACATTATTTAATGACTTCACAATTCTAAAGTGAGTGTAAATAATTTTATTTTGCGACAGAGATTGATAAGAAAATTAAAAAAAAAATGTTTTTCTTAATCAGCCCCAATGGAAATAAGTATCAAATTAAATGTCTAAATCAGTATGTTTTAGTTTTCAAGATTTTTTGTTCTTTATATTTGAATTTTGGTGCAATTTAACTAATAACTAGTAAAATTTTAAACTTTTCATCAGCGAAAAGTGAGCTACGCTAAATATCAGTATAAAATTACAATTACTAAAATAACAATGGATAAATAGACTATAAATTGCTTATAGCAATTTAGGGTGTCTATATGCGTAACTTCTTAACAGAATTTCATTTTGATTAAAAATTTTTTTTACAGTTGTACATTTTTCTAATTTCCCATACAAAATTGCAATTATTTTTGAAAGCGTGGATTTATTGTGAATGCATTATTTAAAATGTTATAAATAAATAATGGCTTTTCATACCAGAACATGTCACGAAAGGAAAATGTTTTATTTTGCGTCTAAGATTAATAAAAAAATTTAGAAAAAGTTCTGGTCTTGGAGGGTTTTTATTTATAACGATTGTTATGAAAAAATAAATCAAGAATATAAACAATGTAATTAATTACAGGTATCATTTTTGCAACAGTTTTAGGAAAACTTTCAGGACAAGCAGATTTGGATGAATTTTTATTGCCAAATAAAAAATTTAGATGCTTTTGTCTCAAAAATATCAATTTTATAAGCAGCCACGGAGAGAAATTAGAATTCTTTTAGAATAAACGCTTATCTTAAGAATAAAAATGCTAGAAGACTGTACTTTAATTTTTGCTCAAAGATGTTAAAAATAGCTTTATAATTTTTTTTGGCAATAAATACTGAACTTGTAAGACTTCTTTTGACCTTCCAAATGAAACGTCTCTCGGGGACGTATTAGTACATACATAAGTGTTAGTGACAACTAGACTAGTCAATAAACTCATGATAATAATTGCAGTTTTGTAGATTTAGACACTTTTAAGTAAATTTTCGTAAATTTTTTTATTTTATCGTTTTTTCTGGTTCCAAGGTCTTGAATACATTCCGTTCTCAAGAAATCATACATTTTATGACTTTTCGGGCGCTAAATAATTTTTTTGTTAATTAGACGCCAAATTTGAGTTTTGTGCTTTGCATTAGCTATAATTTTTATATATAAGATATTTTTCTAAGACTAATATGTCTATTTGTAATAAATAAATAATAAGAAAATCTCACCTTTTATATAAATCTTATTCTTGGAACTTAAAAAAAGCTTTTTTTCTAATTTAAAAAAAATGAAGAGATTATTTTTCAGAAAATACTTTAATCATTAGGAAATAAAGATTTTTTAATCCAAAAAGAAAAAAATTGAACTAAAATTGTAGAATATTTAAGCCAGAAAGATGACTTTAATACAGAATAGTTGAATTGTTGACAAATTAATTTAATTTTCATTAACAAAAGCACACTTTCTATAAAGAAAATTTACTTTTTACTTACTTTTAAGCTAAAAATAAAATTAAAAACAGTTAAATTTTCAATAAAATTATCACAATTTTTAACAAAAAGATAGATTTTCAATTCAGATAATTTATTTTTTACGGAAAAGGATAAATTCTTAATAAGCTGTCTACACTACATATCACTATATACAAAATAAATGAATTTTCAACCAAACTCATCCATTTTAAAGATAAGAACACGAATTTTAGATAAAAAATGTTTAGATTTTCACCCAGGAATATATGAAGTTTTAAAAAACAAAACAGCAGAAAAAAAAATTTCGAGTAGTTTCACTTTCAATTAAGAATATTTTCAAACAAAAATGTAATATTTAATGTTTTAATGAAAAAAGCTTTCAATTATTAAAATCAGAAAAAATATAAAACATTAAACTTAAAATCTTTAACGAAAAAGATTAATTTTTAACCACAAAATTATTTTTTACAAAACAAAAAAATAAATTTTTAAGAAACAGCATAAGTTTTAAATAAAAAATGTAGTTAAATGTTTAACTAATCAAATTAATTTTCACATAGAAAGACAATTCTGTAATCAAGTAGTTAAATTCATAGTCTACAATAGATCACTTTTTAACCAAAAATGGAATAGTTGAATTTTATTTTTTAATTACAGATTATAAAAGCGAAACTTGAAAGTAGTTAAACCTTCAACCAAATGGTTTAATTTTCTTTTAAATTGTTAAATTGGAAGCCGTAATAATAATTTTTCACTAAATAGTTGATTTTTTCACACAAAAAATTAAATTTTCTATCAAATGGTTTGATTTTCAACCACATCGTTGAATTTTAAAAGTAAAAAGATAAATTTTCAACAAAAAATGTACTTTCTATGAGACAATATAGCAAAATCGCTGCCCCTGCTCCCACACCAAAGTTGCATGTGCTTTTAAGTTTTTTATGCATGTGAACACTATAATTGGAAAATATAAATAAAGCCTAATTTATTGCCCTATTATATTATCTTTGAAAAGTTGAATTAATAATTGCGGTCTAAATGTTTTTCTTTTCATCTGAACTAAGGTCAAGGATAAATATTGCCTGATTGCTGTGTAATCTTTTGAAATATTTAATTAAAATTGCGACTAAGCTACAAATATGAAATTTTTCAGTTTTCAGATGCTATGCCAAATGCTCAAGCGAGAGACTTTTTCGAAATTTAAAAAATTTCTGCTTTTTGTCACTTTTAGCCTAACAGGATTTCACCTACAGTCAATCGAAAACACTTTCGGATTGCCGAATTCAAATAATTTTTCTTTTATTTGGAGTGAGCGCATCAAATATCGATTCAAACGACTTTTGAACTGCCCAGATCGAATTTTTTTAAAACTTGAACTCAGCTACTTCGTTTCGAAAAAAACTCGACCAGATCCGAACAACACACATGTCTAAATTTATTAATTTCTACTTCTTTTTACAGAATTGAGTTTATAGGCCAGGTAGAAAAATCCAACAGATATTAATCTTGAGAAAGATATTTAATTTTTGCGTTTCTTAATTTTTATTCCTACTAAATCACAAATAATTTTACCGAACTAAACAGAGATTATGTTGGTGCTGTACAAAATTAGAATATTTTTGGAATAGTAAGAACTGATGAGCAAGTGATTTATCCGAGATTTGATTCTAAGTCTCAAGTAATCACAATACTCATTGGAATTATCTACTTATACCGAAATTTCAGTACAATAATAAATGCGAAAACCTAAAATAGGATGCACCATAATCCACATCAATTGACTCATCGAATATATAATTATATGTGATGAGTGAATGCAATACGCATGATAAGCAATCATCAACGCAAATTAACAGCCCCGCAATTTCAGCATTTTCCTTTCCGTACTACTAAAACTACTTTTTAAGAAAAAAGTACAGGAAAAGCAGCACTCAATTTTTTTCAAATTTATATTATTGCAATTACCATTTTGGACACATTAAATTTTCAAAATGAAATGTATCCACAACATTGATTGTGTGAAGATTATTATTGAAACAACTGATTTATGTAAGATTTAATTACAAAGTAACTAATATTTTTCGAAAAAGTTCAAGCTACCTGAAAGGTACAATGTCCTACCTATACGGTTTACTTTTTAAGTCTAAGAGAAAAATTTGTATTTCTTCAAAAAATAATGACTTTACTTTTGAAGAAGCTCCTCCTAAAATAGAAGATAAAATTAATATAATTCCTTATTAAAAAGAACAAATTACAATGATAATGTTTAATCCAAATTTAAAAAACTGTGAAACAAAACACAAGATTTTTGAGAAGAAAACCCTGATATATGCACAACCAGGTCATACAAAAGTAATACATTTGTTCTTTTGAAATTAACGGAACATAATGAAAAAGTTAAAGTTCTTGTTTTACAAATTAATACTTACATTAAATTAAATAAGATACAGCTTAAAAAAATACAAGGTAAACTTAATAAACTAATTAGTAATTTTTCACAACTTGAATTTATAAATTGTAATCCGGCAAAATTCCTTAAGAGTTACAAAGGTATCGCTCTAAAATTTTACGGATTAAATAAAATTCACAAAAAAAGTATTCTTTGTTGAGCTATTACTTACTTTATTGGATCAAATATCCAAATTTCTTTTTAAACTAATAGGGCACATTTTTGAAAAAATAACTTCTAGTGCCAGGCACAGTTGGGTATTCTTTTCAAAACTTAATTATTGAATTCCCAGTAATCACAAAATAGTTTCTCTCGATGTCAAATTTTAATTGACTATCATTCAAAGTGAACTTGTTTTTAAAGAAATTAAAATAAATTGGTTAAAATCAGAGAATATTAAAATATACCAGGTAAACAGTTTTTATAATTAATAAAGTTTTGCTGAGAAACTGTATATCACATATTTCAGAACGAATTCCATGAACAAAGCTTTGGTGCTCTTATGGGATGCCCTCTTTCAGTTATAATTTCTGATCTAGTGATGGAAGGATTAGAAAAAGAAATTAATCAGAATTTACATTTTAAATTGATCTTCTATTTTCGCAATGCTTTTGATATAATAAAATTTGACCCGTAAGATAAAAGCAACAGAATTTCTGCAAATAAAATAAAAAATCCAACGACCGAATTTGGATTACCACCATAAAATGTCTCTATTGTAATTTGAAAAAAGATCCTTGTTAAAAAAAGAAAAATATCTAAAAAATAAAACATTTGGACAAAAATAAAATGTTTTCCAAATTTTCCAAATCCCATTTATTTTGTTTTTTATTTCTTTTATCTTTTCGGCACTCATTAAACACCCTTATCCAGGTAAGAAATATTCGAGCAGGTAAGAATAGCAACGAAACAATAATGCCCTCCCTTTGATACTTGAGAATCAAGTGAGGCTCAAATTGAAAATCCGATATAAACACACCAGAAATATCTATTACCAACACATTAAAAATAAACCAAGTAAAAGGAAATCAATATTCATGAAACCTGGCCTTTCAATATAATTAATTATGTTAGAATAACTTTTGCTTATTTTATCCAAATCAGTTTTTAAATTAAAAGATAATTTGCTTGTTATTTAATATAAAGCACTTCCATAAATTCTCTTTCCTCTCTCATTAATTTCACAGAGAAAAATCTCAAAATTGTCCCAGTCAATCTCATAGTCAACGTCAACAAATTCCCTTGTATGGCTGGCAAGAACATTCTTATAAAAGTATCCCAAACGAACATCACTTTTGTGTTCCTCCATTCTAGTTTTAAAAATTCTGCTAGTGTTTCCCACGTAAATCATCTTACAGATCTTGCAAGTGATATTGTTGATAACACCACCTTTTTAAACTTATGGAAAGGATTTCCGCAAAGAATTATTGTTGAACACATTATAAATAGTATACAGAAAACAATATGAGTCTTAAAATTTTTCAACATGAATGCAATAGTTGTAGAAATTTTATCAAAAAATTGAGAACAAAGTATTAACCGAACTATATTTCTTAAATGCTATGACTATCTGCATGCAAAATATTACATTCTTTGTTTTTGATTTTTTAAGTTCTTATTGTGATATTTTTATCAATAAACTTTGGTGGGTAATGATTTATAAAAAGGATATTCCTAACCATATTTAAATATCTATTGTGAAATGATACATGGTACATACCTAGAGCTCTGTCGACTAAGTTTTTGATCACTGTAACTTTGTTTTGAAAAGAATGAGCCAAAAAGAAATTAAAAATTTTACCTGAATACGTGTTTTTCCTATAGTAATTGCTATATTAATAACCTCATCTTTAATAATTTCTATGTCGAAAAAACTAATTTACTTTTTTTTATTTCATGGGTATATTAAAGTTTTGGATTAAACTGTTAAAAGCATCATCAAGCATCTGCAACTTCGCTGGATAAATACACAATAAGGTATCATCAACATACTGAAAGTAAAAAGGCAAAGCAAAATTTAGCTTCGTGAAAGCAAAGGCATCCTAATCTTCGATAAGAATTTCTGCTAAAATCTAGAAAATGACTGAGACAATGTTATTAAAAAACTTTTCCTTCTAAAAGATCAGTTAACTTAAAGATAAGTTGAGTTCATAATAAAAATTAGCTCTTTGATAAATTCATATTGATATAATCGAGTACGTGTTTCAATTTTGTCCTATTTGTTTTAAATCGCCTGTTCAACTAATTTAAAGTGTATAATCGGAAACATTGCAACAACATCTAAGGAAATCTTTAAATAGGCATCCGAAAACGTTTTTTGAACCATAAATTTTTTGAATTCCTAGCTATTTTTCATATTGTATTTTAAAGTTTTGATAGAGTCTTTGAGAACCAAATTAAAGTTTTGTTCCAAAAATTTAGTGCGGGACTGAATATATTATATACATATTATAAAAATAATAAATATTATACCGTTAAGAAGCTTTGTCTGGAAGGTACGCTAATTTTGAATCAGTTTTAATTGTTTCTTCATTGGTCAAACCAAACGCTATTTTGAAGATGGACTTAGAGAAAATAAAAATAATTGTGAACAAGTACTCTAGACAGAGATTCGAACAA
Organism: Belonocnema kinseyi; assembly: GCF_010883055.1. Classification (NCBI taxonomy): domain Eukaryota; kingdom Metazoa; phylum Arthropoda; class Insecta; order Hymenoptera; family Cynipidae; genus Belonocnema; species Belonocnema kinseyi. Next base: position 90,211,961 of record NC_046665.1, read on the forward strand.
AATTGAGAGGTATTTTTGGATATTCGCCAATCATTCCGATACATTTCAAAGAATTCGGCTAAAAACTAAGCTTAGTCTTAAAAATTATCAAACCATAATAAGTCTACGAAGTCACAATGTAAAAATTATGTGTTAATCGTATTTCATATAAAAAACAACGAAAAGGAACGTAATGAAACTTTCGTTACGTTCCTTTTTGTTTCTTTCCACATAAAACTGTGACAAAACACAAATTGAACAATGTGCCTCCGTAGCTCCATTTTTTAAGTGAATTTTCATACTTAGCATTATTTTGAGGTAAACTATATGGAATCTTAAGAGATAATTTTAAAATATCTGAAAATGCCCCTTGATTTCGTTTAAATCCCTGATTCTAGAGGTACTTCTTTAGTAAATCACTCACACTCTCGATCACAAGTTTGATTTTTCCAATGCTAAAATACTGTGAACCAAAAATAAGTACAAAAAATGAGCTTTTAAAGTAATGTGATATGTTATAAAAGACAATAACTCTATTATTAAACGTTCTAAGGTCGATTTTTTAAGAGAAATATTCTATAGTTCAATATTAATGAATAATAATTTTTAACTCTCTTACTCCATAAATTTCAAAAATTTTTTGCTACTTTTTAGTCAATTGCGTTACCTTATTCAAAAACGAATAATTTCGAAAAAAAATTAATGCAAGTAACTTTTCCTTATAAATGGGTGAAAAGTGGTTTAACTTTCATTTTTCTTATTTGAAAGTATGTCTATTTTAATTAGTGTAGTTAATATATTTGATTATTTAGTTGTTTCCAAAGTACAGATACCAACTTCAGAATTCGACTTTCTGGAAATAATCAAAAAACTATTAATATTAAATAGATTTAAATTACTGTGATATGGTTGGGGTATAATGTCATCAATTATAATTAATTTAGATGAAATGTAAATACGAATGATTCGAAAGTTCAATTAAGAAAATGTTTTTAATGATGCTTTCGTATTCTCTTATCTTATTATATCGATCTTGCCACTAAATTATAAAAAAAAATTGTAAGTCTTCTGTGTTGTAAATTTATACATAAATGTGTGGTACCTCTTTACCTTAACTTTAGGAATAAGATTTATTATGTTCTAATTTGTCAGAAAAATGACCTTCACTTTAACAACGATGTTTCTAGAACATTTATTACTCATTGTTTAACAACTCCATAAGAAGAAAGTGATCTGTTTCCAGAGAATATGAAGAATTTTGATGTCCTGTTGTACATAGTGGGGAGTTTCTTGAATTGTATCGGTAAATATAATATTACATAATAGCTTTAAGTTTCATGTTAATTTCCCGATGAAAAATACTTTTTAAGCTTTATTGCTCTCTGAATCATCATTGGTAAAATTTTTCTCGTAACAAGTGAAGCTTTACAGTTTTGATCAGCGAAAAATAAAACATTAAAGATAAGCAGAAAATTAATAATTCAAGTAGGAAATGAATGTCCTAACCCAATAAAAATCTGCCCACTTAGCGGGCACATTCTCAATGCGCGCTGCGCGCGCGGCCTCCAAGTTTGGGCCCACCTACGTCGCGCGATTGTTGGTTATTACGCTTCGCGCTCGATAATATATTTATCTCGCGTTACGTGCTCGATCTTTGCGCATAGAATTTTTAAAACTAAAGGTGAAAGCATCGGAAACAGTAATTTGGCAATTGTGAATTCTCTTTCGTTAAAGCTCCTTCGGCTTTAACGAACACATTCTCATCAACTATCTCGTCCTTCGCACTCAAGTTTATCCCTGAAATAATATGCACGTGGACATTTGACAAAAACTAGGGGGAGGGGGTGTTGTAAAATTGTACACATGTCTAATACCTTCTCTGAGGAGAATGTAAAAAAAACCATTAATAACCATTTTTTTGCTTTACTGTCGGTGAAAAAATGTTATCTATTTATCTTTGGTTAGTTTGTGTCATGTGTCGAAAAATTAAACTTTTGTATTTGCAATGTTTCTTACAAATGAAACAAAAACTACTTGTCCTATGAAAAGGTGATTAATAAAAAATTCGTCATAATTTTTTGGGTGCACATTCTTTGTCTTATCGTTTTTTTTCCTATCTTGCATAGTTTGACCGCAAAATGCAATTTTTGATTTTTGATTAGTTATTGTGCGGGCAAAACTTGAATTTTCAATTTTTTTCTAAAATTCCAAAAATTGATATGATAATCTTGTAGAGCTATCGAAAAGTAACATTGTTCTTTTTGAGTACTATGAACAACTGTACAGAGAAGTTTTTAATCATGAAAACAAGTGTAATCAAAAATTACACAATTAAATATATTAATTAAATATAAAAATTTCAATTAAATATAATTAATTGGTTTCAAAAATTATTGTGCCCACAGACAGACATCAAGCCACACTGAACGACAGACAGACAGACATATAGACACATTCGTAAAAAACAGTTTTTTTGGATTCAGAGGTTCTCAAAACGTGGACCTTTTCACAAAAGCAAGGGGGGTCACATTTCACACAAATCTAAAAAAAAAAACCTTTTTTGATGAGAATTTAAAAATGATATATTTTTCATGAATAATTTTTTGATAATTCTGTTTTTAATTTCAATCGTAAAAAATAACCTCAAAAACATTAAAAGTTGAATTTTTTGAAACCCCGCACACGAGACGAAATAGAAATTAAAAGACAAAATTTGTGATAAGAATGTACCCTTGCAGTGGGCAGGTTTTTTTACTGTTAATGATGTTTTTCATGATGGATTTTTGAAAATCCATCTTTTACCGTATTTTGAATATTTAAGCTGAAAAATATAATTTTTGAATTTTTGATTATATTGTTTGGTGTCAAAATTTGAATTTTGGATTTTTGAAGAAAATTTAAAAAGTTGTTATGATGATCCTGTATCACATTCAAAGAGCAAAATTTTTCTCTTCTTCACTTTTTTCATATCGTGCGTTGTTTGGCTTAAAATTTTCATTTAGGTGTGGTTTTTTGAATTTAGTAAATGCTTTAACTCTGGTAATTTTTGATTTTTTGAAAAAAGTTATGAGGATAAATTGTTCGACTTTTGAAATGCTATGAATAACTATACAAAGAATTTTTAAATTTTGAAAGAGGTGGTTTTAAAAATATTCAAAATGTGCCCAATTTTTTAATTTTTATCCAAAATGGCTGGCTAACGCACTTGACCTTTAGTTTAGGACACATACAGATATACTAAAAGATAATTTTTTATCAGACATAAACTCAAAAAAAAATTCTATATGAATAAAATGTATTCAATATAAAAATAATAACAAGTGACAGTAATATAAAATCGTGGGGCACAATTAATAATGAATTATTTTTGTGCCCCATGCTTTTATAGTACTGTCAGTTGTTATTATTTTAAAATGCGGTAAGCACTAAATAAGAGCGTTAAAAAAAATTTTTATTTTATTTATGCTTTTCTTAATGTTTTTAATTACAAAATACTGCTTTATGATTGCTTGAACAAAGTTAAGCAGCGTGAGATTTTTTTCAATTTTCCTAGAATAAACAGCAGCTTATTTTCTTGTGCAAACGATTGTTCATTACCTCTTTAAATTAAAGTTGATAAAATTTAAGCAATTACTAGTGAAATTTGACAGATTCAATTAGAGAAGATTGATCCTTCAAAGATAATTTTATAAAGAGTGAATAATAAAAAAATAAAATAATTCGAAAATGTATCATTCTTAACTCTATTGACAAAGTAAGAAAGTTATTTTGTGAAATTGTAAGTATGACGTATTTATTATTGAGTATAGTATGTAAAATGCTATAAATAAATAATGGACCGTCAGACGAGAACATATTTAGAAAGTAACAAATTTTATCTTCCGTCAACGATCAATAATACAAAAATTAATAAAAATCAATTATATGGTAACTGAGGGCTTTCATTTATAACGCAAAGAATTTATTATAAACAATAAACCGAGCTACTTTACGAAGCAATAACAATATTTGGACGATTTTTTATTGATAGATGAAAAGTCTAGATGATTTTCTTTCATAAATAATTTATTTTTTCACAACTCAAGGAGAGAAGTTTGCATTTATTCTGAAGATTTTGTTTTAATTCATAAAACATCTAACCCTGATAAAAATAATGTACCAATTAAACATTTTTTGATCCACATATTATAAGACGGTGAAAGTATGTCTAATAATAAAATATCATAAGAAAAATAATGCAAAAAGCGAAAATTTTTATTTTTACTCATAGATGTTGAAAAAAATGTTTTAATTTTCTTTATAATAAATAACGAAATTATAAGAGTAAATCTAATATTTTAAACAAAAGGTCTCTCGGGTACATACAGAAGTATCAGTTTCAACTATACTAGTCGAAAAACTAAACATAATATGTAATTGCTGTTTTATAGATTTAGACTATTAAATGATGATTATATATTACTATTTTATTATTTTTTCTAGTGTTAAGGTTTTCAATGTTTTATCTAATCTCTATCATATTTTTCCCGTTTTGTTTAGAAAAGCACCAAGAATATTGTATAGCCATTAACAAAAAATTTAGGGTTACCATTATGCTCTTATATTAATTGGTTTTAAGGAATCACATTTTATGATTTTTTCCGCCGCGAAACCATTTTTGTCCAATTAGACTTTAAATTATCAACAAAGTTTAAATCCTCAACAAAAAAAGAGCTTTTAGTGACAAAAAAAATAATTAAAAATGTAGAATTTTAAAGCCAACAAGGCGACCTTACTACAAAACAGTTGATTTTTTAACCAACTAATTGAAGTTTTAATTATAAGAATACTTGAAACGAGGGAAATTAATTTTTCTTAAAGCAAGCAACTTTCCAACAATGTTTATAAATTGTGAACTAAATGGTTAAATTTTAAACTTAGAAAGACAATCTCTTTACAAAACAGTTGCGTTTCCAATTGAATAATAACATTTTCAACCAAATAGATGCAATAATTTTCAATTAAACAGTTACTGTATTAGACAAAAAGATTTTAAATAAAAAATGTAATGGTTCATATTTTACAAAAAAAAAGTTTTATTTATAGATAAAAACCAATTTTATTGAACCAAAAAGGAGTATTTTGGAACGAAGAACTGAAATCCTCAACTAAAAAGGATTACTTTTCAACAACAACAGAATAATTTTCTACCGAAAAAAACGAATCTTTAACAAAATGCTTCATTTTTCAACCAAATAGTTGAACTGTCAACCAAAGAGATGACTTTTCTTCTAAGAGAAGCTAATTTATAACCAAATACTTAATTTGTAATCAATTTTTGGGTCAGAACCTAAATAAAAAGTCTTCCAACGAAAATTCTTAAAATTGATGAACTATTTAAATACTATGAAAACTGCAAATTTAAAGGAAATTTGTTTTAATTGGGCCGTTCGGAAATCTTTCAAATGGCTTTGGACCAGCTCAGATTTTTTATTCGGATTTAGATTTTACAGAAATATTTTCAATAACTAGCAAATTTTGCGTCATGATCATAATTTGTTAAATCCTACGCGTTTGACTCATCGATGAATCTAGAAAATTTTTTCTACAAATTTATAAAATCAAGTCTCAAGTCTTCCTCACATATGGATCACCGGCAAGAAAAAATATTGCGTGGTTGCTGAGTAATCTAGAGACCTCTTAAGAATTTATCAAATTTCAATTTTCGTCTTTTTTACTCCAGTAGGGTGAACCAAAAAAAAACTAAAATTGTATCTTCTTCACCTACTGTCGATTTAGAAGACTTTCGAATTGTCGAATTCGAATAGTTTTTTTTTCGATTTGGGCTAAGCGCATCGAAAATCGATTCAAAGCACTTTTAAACGAACAAATTCGAATCAATTCTTCTTTTTTATTTGAAATCAGCTACTTCTTTTCGTTAAAAACCGACTAGATTCGAACAACGCACATGTCAATATTTATTACTTTCTACTTCTTCTTACAGAATTAAGTTCACAGGCCTGGGGAAAAAACCCAACAGAAATACATCCTGAAAAACATATTTACCGATTTAGTGGTGTTTATTGGCGCTTTAATGGCCGTATCCCTTTCCAGATAAGAGGAGAGTATATTGCCCCACGTGGAAAGATTCCCTGGAAAGTGGTCCACGGAAATTCCACCGAACTTCCAGGTGGAAATTCTACGAAAATTCCAGTTGGGAATTCCGTTGAATTTCCGTAGAATTTCTACTAACTTTCTGTCTGCAATTCACAGCCTATAATGGACTCTGGAAGTTCCTATGAAATGTTGCTATCAGTAACGCTACCCCAGGTCGATTGCAGTAGGTCACGACCATCGTCATAACAAATTTAGTTTGCATTTTTTCTTTATCGAAGAAGTTGAGTTCTAAACGAACCTTAAAAGCAACCAAACAATTTTTTTCATGACTCGTTATTAGACAATAACCTCCAAGTGCACCAGGTGTAAGAATTACATCTTCCTCGAGGAAGTTGAGTTCTAAATGCACTTTGGAGGCAACTAGCCAATTTTTGCCATGAATCGACATTGGACAATAACCTCCAAGTGCACCACCCATTGGGCACAAAATTTGACGACGTCTTTACGACATCGTTACGACATCTTTATGTCATAGGATGTCGTAAAGTTGTCGCAAAGATGTCGTGACGATATCGTAAAGACGTTGCTATATTTTGTGCTCACTGGATAGGTATACAAAACTCGTCTCTCTCGAGGAAGTTGAGTTATAAATGAACCCTGGAGGCAATCACATAAATTCTTTTATGATCCGTCACTATACAATAACCTCCGAGTGCACCAGGTGTAAAAACTATATCTCCCTCGAGGAAGTTCAGTTGTAAATGTACTTTAGAGGCAAACAACCAATTTTTTCCTGACTTGTCAATGTACAATAACTTCCAACTGCACCATGTGTAAAAACTACATCTCCCTCGAGGAATTTGAATTCTAAGTGAACCTTGGAGGACACTCACCAAATTTTTCATGATCTGTCACTATTCAATAACCTCCAAGTGCACCAGGTGTGAAAAATACATCTTCCTCGAAGAATTTGAATTCTAAGTGAACCTTGGAGGCAAACAACCAAATTTTGTTTGACTCGTCATTATACAGTAGCCTCCAAGTGCACCAGGTGTAAAAAATCTTGTCTCCCCCGAGGAAGTTGAGTTCTAAATGAATTTCATTTAGAAATCAACTTCCTCGAGGGAGATGTATTTTTTACACCTGGTGCAATTGGAGTTGATTCTCTAATGACAAGTCATGACAAAAGTTTGGCTGTCTGCCTACAAGATTCATTTAGAACTCAACTTCCTCAGGGGATTCGTATTTTTTATACCCAGTGCACTTGGAGGCTATTGTATAATGACTAACATTAAAATTCTAAAACTTACAGCTTATTTTAGAAAAAATTCCACTCTTACATTTCACTTTAATTATAAATAAGTATTTGGTGGACGAATTTTGTTTATCTTTTAAATTGATTTAATTTTTTTCACATTAATTTTACAACATGATGGCATATTATATTATAATTAACTGCATTTAATAACGACTTTACCTACAAGTATCTTAAATTTCGATTAGATTTTTTGAAAGTGTATTTAATCGGACAATACGAGGTGTGTTAAAAAAATAAGGTGACTTTATGGTTTTCTCAAAAAATATTCATTTATTCCTCAATATTTATGTTGTCCCCTTCAAAAAAATCCCCCTCAGATATAATACACTTGTGCCAACGCTTTTTCCAATCTCCTCAATCGTTGAAAATCGATGTCAATAGTCAAAACTGTAAACATATGATTGTGACGATTGTACCAACACAACAAAACAAAGAATTTAAAACTTGAATGTACGTAGCACGCGAAAATTGAAAAGTCACCTTACTTTTTGAACACACCTCGTATATGGATATTTCTTCACAGACAGGGCAATTTAGTGTCCATGGATTCTATTAATAAAACTACTGTTTATATTAGGTTATCTTATTGTAAGCCAGAGTGAAAAAAATATTATCTACCTGAAAAATTTCTTAAACATGTGACCATATACGCCAGAGGTAAATTTTAGAGTCACCTAGGAAATACATAATAAAATACTTTAAAATTTATGCTCAAAAATCCTAAAGTTATATTCAAAATGCAGAATTTTTATCATTCCCCACTGGGCACAAAATTTGGCGACGTAGTTGCGACATCGTTACGACATCTTTACGATAACTTTACGATGTCCTATGTCCATGTCGTTAAGGTATCTTTACGATATCGTAAATGAGTCGTATGATCTGACGATGTCTTTGCGATATCGCGAAGACATCGAAACGACATGGACATATGATGTCGGTAAGTTGTCGTAAAGACGTCGTAACGATAGTGTAAAGACGTCGCCAAATTTTGCGCCCACTGGGTTTAATTTTCTTCATTTTGATGCAACATGCACTACATATTCATGCAAATATTTCTTCGAAAATATGTTTGAAGTTACGTCTAAACATGAGTAGCCGTCATTTGTCAACTAGGAATACATTTTTAGGTCCTGCTTTGACGTCGGATTAGAGAAAAAGTGCCTTAATACTCATCTTTTATTTTTTCAATTTGAGAATTAGATACTTTCTTCCTAATTAAAAAAAGTCTATTAAATCCTTGTGTATTTTTTTAGTCTCTATCGACGTAACGAGAAATAACTTTCATATTTTACAACAAAAGTTACTGAAAAAAACATTGAAATCTGGTTTAGAGCGACAGAAAATGATTTGCGAAAGGATTTTTGAATCCATTTTACTTTGAAACTTTAGAAACGGTTTGAGATATTTTTAGGAATTGTAAATGTTTCCTAGAATATTGTTTGTTTATTTTAATAGTTTATAGGAATTTCAACGACCTTGAAATCAAAAATTCATTTATAATGTTTTTTGAAATTAAAATAAATCGTTTTTATTCAATAAATAAAGACTGAAAATCTGTTAATTTTTATACTGAGTTTATATTTTTTAATATACTATTCCTCATTTGTGAACATTTTGTTTAAATAAACTTGCAGCGTGAATAGTTTTATTTGTTCTTTTTTTAATTACAATGAACCTAATGTTCACTTAAAAAAATCATTTTGAAAAATATATTTGTTAAATTTTACTTTTTTGAAA
>NC_046665.1:90221193-90235136 GCF_010883055.1 Belonocnema kinseyi
TTCTTCTTTTCTAATTACTAGAAATTAAGTCTACTTTGATAAGTGTAGCAAATATATATTTTTTAATAAGCCGGTTCCAAAAAATAAATGCCAACTTCAGAATTTGATTTCCAGTTACTTACAAAATTCTGGTTGCTTCAAAAGATCATAACTCCAAAGCCACAAATGTAACATATATTTAAACGATGTCAATTCAATAACATACAATGTCCTCAATTATTATTAATTTATATGAATTGTAAATATAAATCATTTGAGATTTCACTAAAAAAAATATTTTTACAGATGTTTATACATTTTTAGCTTATTATGATATTTTTTTTAAGTTATAAAAGTCAATTTATAGGCCTCCTGCAATTTAGATTTATAAATAAATCTGCGTTATCTCTAAACCTTCCTTTCGCGAAAGAAGACTTATTTTGTACAAATTTGTTATAAACATAATTTCTACTATAAGAACGTAGTTTCCAGAACATTTGTCAAACACTGGTTAATAACTTCATCCAAAGCAAGTTTTCTGTATGAGAGGAAATGAAAATCTTTGGCATTCTGTTGCTCATCGTGGCGATTTTTCTTGATTCCATCGGTAAATATAATATTATATCGAAGCCTCAAATGTACATACTTATGATTTCAGAGAATTAATCCAAAAAATGTTTAATTTTAATCATTTTCACGAAAAAATAGAGTTCTAATTGTTTTAATTGTTCTAATTCGAACTCTTGGGTTTGTCCAGACATTAAAATGAAACAACTTAATGACATTGTATATTTATGGGGGGTGGTTCAAATTTTTTATTTTTGGGTGACCGTATTGCTAGAGTTTGTTTTTCCAAATAGATAAAATATTTTTTACAAATATCTGGCAGTGGAAAAAGCCATTTATGCAAGGCTGCCATTTCATGATCCAGAAATTTAAACAATTTTCAATGTTCTTATAAGGACATGTATTTAGATATTATCTTACAAAAAAAGCAAAAAGTTAAAATTTTAATTTTTTCTCAGTGATGTTAAAAATAATACGATCAGTCTTTTTTCGTAATAAATGTAAAAAAATGCTAGTACTAATTTGATAATAAGTAGATGGGTAGGGAACGTTCTGACTTGATTTTTTCCGTGCGAATAGCAAACTTGCGGCTAGAGCGCAGAAGGCTGCAAGATTGGTTTCGCTCCTTGTTCTGACTGACGAATCACAGTTTTGAACTATCCACACTATCGATATTGGAAATCAATACTTAAAAATCATGAGAATGGAACTATTCAACGCCAAAAATATGGAATAGGAGATGATATGATATACACTATCGAAATATTAGGCTATTTAATACCTCCTATTCCCGGAATTGAAGCTTTTCACCCAAAAATAATATAATTTATGTAGTAAATATTTATCGCAATGATGCGTCATTGAAAATTTGCAAGATCTGTAACTACCTTCGTGATATTATAACAATTTTCGGTAAACAAAATTCCATTCTGATGACGTCATAGTCGATTCCTGGAATCCTGATCCATGTGAACTGAATTAATTAAATGTTTTCGTTTGATATTTGCCGACAGGGGGCGTCATATTTCATATGATGTTAAACAATTTCTGGGGTAAACAAAACTCCATTCTGATGACGTCACCATAGTTCCAGGAATCCTCATCTACAGTGTTGCTATGTTTCACCAATCTGAAAAGATTGGAAAAAACAATGATATCAAATTACATAGAATTCTGAGCATAGTTTTCTTTCAAGACGGTATCATGTTACATGTATTACTGAGAAAATAGGGCATTATATCGTGCTTTTTAATGCAGGTTCGAACACGTTTCTCGGTAAACAAAATTCCATTCTGATGACGTCATCACCGACTCCTGGAATCCTTATCTATGTGAACTAAATTCATTAAACGTTCTACTTTCATATTTGCCGGCAGGGGCGTCATATCTGATATAATATTAAACAATTTCTGAGGTAAACGAAATTCCACTTTGATGACGTTTGAAATATAAAACGCTCCAAGATCTATATCAAAGTACAATTTTTTTCGGTGATTTCATCAGTTAATAACAAGACTCACATAATCTCAAATAACTTCAACTATGTGTAGTGTTTCTATGGGTGTCATCAGCTAATAACAAGACTTATATAACATTTAAATAACTTTAAATCTACGCAGTGTTTCTACAAGTGTCATCAATTGATAAAACGACTTACATAACCTCAAAAAACTAGAATTCAGCACAGTGTTTCTATAAGTGTTCGCGGATTCTATTAAAAGTTAAAAATGGATTTCGAAAAATGTAAAAAATTTCTACAAATCATGAAGGTGGGATATCAAATTATAGTCTAGAAGCAACCCCCAGCAGCTGATGAAATTAGATTGTGGATAAGGGCTGGAATTAAAAACATCCGGACATTAAACAAAATATTGAAGAAGAACATTCTGCTATCCGTGGGCCAAAAACATGCGATTATGACGTTAAGTGGTGATCTGAAGACTGCAAGCAGAAAATTCAAGAATTTGCTCAGGAGAGAAATTGGTTCGTATTCGTTTCGAACACAAATACGAACAGGGTTTAACAAATTTAATTCATAAAGATTTAAATACATTTACGGATGGTTTTAAACGCATGTGTATTCCGCGAATTAAGAATGCAATTAATAGTATAGGTAATATCAAAGCTTGCGTTGAATTCACAGGTAGTTTCAAGGCATTAGTGTAAGGGGAGGAAAAAATCCATGCAAAACGTGTTTGCACTGAAAATAATCCTATTCTAACGTGTACGAATATTGGTGAATGGTTTGAGGATAAAATTCGTCAACAAGTTGAAGTTAAAATTGAAGATTTAAAAACATCAGATTCAGGGTGGAGATTAATAGAAATTGTTAGCTTAACAGTTAACATAAATAGATACGCCCCTTTTCAAGTTGGAGCTTCAACTTTCATTGAATCACCTGATTTTATACAGGGAAAGAAAGCTGTAGTTAATATTAAAAATAAAGACTCGTATTGTTTTCTCTGGTCAGTAATGGCAGCTCTTCGTCCTGCTAAAGCTAATTTCAGTCTAACTAGCTTCTATCCTAAGCTTGATAATTCAGAACTCAAATATAATGACATCAAGTTTCCAATTACTCTTGAGGATATTCAAAAATTTGAGAAAATGAAGGGTTTAAGTATAAATGTATACGGATTAGAGTCTGCTCAATACAGTAAGAAAGAGGACATTCTTCCAGCTTTTTTAAGTCAGGAAAAATCTAGAAAGGCTACTATTCACCTTCTCATGATTGAAAATACTAACTTTGATTCAGATGTAGAAGTGTTTCATTTTGCTTTAATCAAAAATCTATCTCGACTAGTGAGTTCACAAATAACAAAAGCGAATTGCTCCACTTATTTTTGTGAAAGGTGTTTATGCCACTTTACATTTTTTAAATCTCTTGAAAAACATAGAATTGATTGTGATAATCTGAATAATAATTGCACACTAATACTCCCCAGAGAAGAGGGTAACATTTTGAAATTTAAAAATTATAAATACAAAGAGAGGGTTCAATTTGCAGTATACGCTGACGTGGAGTGTTTGTTAGAGCCAGTTGTCAATATGCATGGAAATTCTGATCAGAAACATTTACCTACAAGTGTTGCTTTTACACAAAATGCAGTTTTGACGATTTACAATCTGACCCTCAAGATTATCGTGGAAAGGACTGCATCACGTGGTTTGTCCTTGAGTTGAAAAAGTTAGCTGAAAAAGTAGATTCTTATTTTCAAAATCCAGTGCCAATGGAACTCTTAACATTAAAGCAAGAGCATGCTTTTCAAAACGAAAAAGTTGGTCATATTTGCGAACAAGATTTTAACTAAAATTATGTTAAACATCGGGATCCTGACCATTTTACAGGTAAATACCGGGGCTCTTCTCATGCCAGGTATAACGTAAATTACCAAGACTCACATGTAATTCCCATAGTATTTCATAATTTATCTGGCTACGACTCTCACTTTTTCATCAAAGAATTGGCAACAAGCTTTGAGGGTGATATCTCATTATTACCTATCAACAAGGAAAAATATATAACCTTTACAAAAAGAGTGCAAAATAGAAAAGTTAAACTCAAATTCATAGACACTTTTCGATTTATGCCAAGTAGCCTCTCCAAATTAGCTTCAAATCTTAGCAATGATGAAAAATTGATTACAAGAAAATATTCAAAAAATGATGATGAACTTGAATTATTAACAAGAAAAGGCGTATTTCCATACGATGATGTTGATAATTGGCAGAAATTAGATGAAGATTGCCTGCCAGCAAAAGAGGAAAAGGGGGGTTAAGGCCCCTTTTTAATTTTGAAGGTAGGGCAGTGGTTAGAAGGGATATAACGAGGCGAAAATAAGCCGGAAATTCTTATGAAGAGTGGAATTTTGATATAATCATTTTTTGACCGATTCCTCTAATGGTGCTGCTAGTTTGAAGTAAAGCTGGGAGCACTGTGGCATATTTGATAAAAAGGGTTAAGTAGTAAAATCCATAGTTAAATAGAAATTGAGCCCTAGATAGTCCCTTATTAATGCTGGGAAGAGAATTAAAAAATGTATACTGTGTACCTTTGCTCTTCGTGGCCCTTTTTTAATTTTAAAGGTAAGACAGTGGTTTGAAGCCATATTTCGAGCCGGAAATGAGCCGGAAATTCTTGTGAAGAGTAGAATTTGATATAATCATTTTTTGACCGATTCCTGTAATGGTGCTGCTGGTTTGAAGAAAAGATGGGAGCACTGTAGAATATTTTATACAAAGGGCTAAAAAGTAAAATCCATAGTTGGGTAGAAAGTGAGTCCTAAATAGGCCCTTATTATTTGAATCAAAATTGGTGTCTTTTCTCATTTATTTAGTACAACCTGAAAATCCTATTTTGTCAAGTAAGTTTGCTTCTTTTTTCTCAACAATAAACTCATCTGCTCAGAGTCACAACTAAAAGTTCATTCATTCTTTCTGCTGCTATCGAGATGCAACTTGATCCTTCGGACGTAATCTCCCAATCCCAAGAACGATGTTCCTTGAAGCCGCAATGCCAACGGTGTGTCCACTGACCTATCTACTATTCGCACTTAAGATTACAAGGGCAAGGAACTGGGGGAAAAACAAGACACACACAAGTTTCTTTTAAATTGTTTTTTTATTTATTTCTAAAAACCAGTACATTTTACTCCATAAGTATATTATAATTAAATACATAGAAACATTTTCATACTTTTCTAATCTATAAAAATTTGAATTCAAGAAATTATAGCTGATTCAGTCATCCAGTTTTCCAATAAAATTACATTTTCAATTGCGCAATTAGAGTAATTCTCTTACTTATGATGTGTACAATTAAAATAATCAATTTCATACATCTCATGCAATTGTCGTAGCGAGGAACATTCCAAATCGAGCATGTCAACAATTTCACACGATATTTCCACAAATTGTTTTAGCCAATTCTTCTTTTCCAAACCCTTTACATAGATTTTTATTGCATCATAAAAAATCTTCCTGAGTATTACAGATGCTTGATAATACGTTAGATCACCCGAATTCCAAGGTGTTCCATTATGATTACGCTCTCCCAAGTGTTCATAGATGGAAGGAGAAAAGAATATGGCTGTTTGTCTGCCCCATCATTGAATGGTAATATAGCCAATTCTTTCAATATGAATTTATTGACTGGCAACTTAAAGCCCTGCACATCCACCACGTACTCCATTTCGCGAGCAACTAAACTATTTATACCTGGTTACAGAATTTTTATACTAACTTTTTCACCACCTCACTTATTGGTTTATACTCAAGTATACGATCATACAAAATTAGGCAATATGCTAATGTTTGAGCGGTAAAATTTTCACTAGTTTGAAATTCCAATCGAACGTCAACTGGTCCATATTTCAAGGACTCATTTTGCTTAGAACAGTCAATCACTACTATAGCCGCATAATCTATAAATTCTCTTCTCTATAGAAATGGTTGTGCTTCTTTATCATAGTAATTAGCTTAAAAAGTTTATGTACATTTCATAAAGAAGAGCATACTGATTTCGATTAATATCAAGATTCAAATTAGTAAAAGGATAGCACTGATCATTTAAAAGTAGTTTTACATTAGTCAAATTGCAATGATCAAAGTTGCTACACTTTCTAGTAGTATTATTTTTTCTGTTTATGTGAAATCTTAGTATAACAAATCTCGGTTTTTCCAACTGTGTCAAGATTTTTACTGTCCAAATATGGTTTGAAGACGCTGGAACTAGGGGATATTCATATAGTTTCCAAGTTCGAAAACTTATTGGAATAGGTGGATCTTTTTGAATATATTTTAGCAACTGAAATTTTCGTGAATCAAACAGTCTAACGCTAGGCAATAGCCACTCTATTTTATTGATTTAAATTTTTGACTGATCAAGAGGGACTGTTTACAAAACGGCATTTGCATCACTTCGTGATCTTGTCAAAATGAGTTCATGTTTAGCATTGACAATCATTTTGTGATAATCTTCAGTAAAACCAAATATCATGCCAAGAGGTATGGCTACACCAAAGTAGACAGTGACGTTTGTTAGTGATTGATTGTTATTATTTAGATCAAGCCAACCATTATTATATATGTAACATGATTGTCCTGGATTTAGAGATACGTCATTTTTCATGAGACTAGTCAGACCAACATTTTTATTCCTATCGATTTCTATTGCATTGATTTCATATTTTGCTTCTTCAAACAAATGACAGATGGAATTATAAACGAAAGATGTATTTCTCACTTGTGCTCCATCAGTTCTTACGATTCTTCTATGTAGGTGAAGTGAACTTTTGCTCGGCAGGAGACACTGGTCCTGATTCTGAACGACGATCCGAATTTAATCACTGTTGTTGAAGGTCGATGAGGCATATGGCTGATGCGCATGAACTTCACAGTGTGCAATCGACTCATCAAAGAGGATTGGTGCTTGAATGTTCAAAATTTCCCCCTCCATGACAAATAATCAATCGTTGATAGACAAATTGACAGGTGCAGATGCATAAAATCTTAAATCTGCGCTGTAAGGTTTTTCATGAACGTGAACTTGTAAAGGTAAGAATTAGAATTGGAAATTATAAATAAAATGTAATTTCTCGCCTTATTGAATTGAATTTTAAAAGTTGATTGAATAATTCAGAAAGCCCTCCTCTCTGCTTTACCCATATATTCGTTAAAAAAATGTATTTTTTATACACTATACCAAAGGTATAGCGAATATTTAAAAAAAAATTCTAAAGCTATTTTTTCAAATTTTCGAACCTGCAGAGAAAGAATTTGAAAGAAAAAAGTAAGAAAAATGGATAGCTATCAAGCATTTGACAAAGTTTTCATTTTAATATGTATTTTAATTGAAAAATGATTATTGTAGCAGCATTTTTGGGAGTGTTTTCATGCCTTAAACATCCAAGTACGGAAATCATCATTTCTTAGAGACTAAAATCAGAATTTGTATGCAACTGCTACGGTATAAAACCACTTTTAAATAAGTATAGGAAGACTGCATAGCAAGAATATGTCTCTAAATTAATTATAAAGAAATTTTTTAACATCACAAAAATATTGAAACCAGGAAAACAGCATTCCTTAACGAACAAAACGCAAGAGATGTTCTGATTAAAATATAAGGGTGTGTACAATCAGTGCTGGGTCGTTTCTAGTGTTTGTCACCTTCACCCTAACAGGATTATAAATAAAAGCAATATTGTGTTTTTTTACTCACAGTTAATTTCGAAGATTTGCGAAATCCCGAAAACGAATCTTTTTTTCAATTTCTGCTAAGCGCATCGCAAATTGATTCAATTGACACTTTTACTAGCCAGTTTACGTTACGCTTTTTTCAACTTGAAAGCAGCTACTTCGGTTTAGAGAAAACCCGACGAGGTGGGAATAAAGCATATGTCTATATTGATAAATTTATATATATTTTTTACAGAATTAAGTTCACAAGTTTGGTGGAAACAGTCAAGGGCAATATATCCTCAAGAAAGTATTTATCGATTTCGTGGTGTTTATTACCGCTCAGCTGAAGAACATCTTTTCGAGTTGAAAGGAGAACATGTTGCTGGCGTACAAAACGGGATACTTTTTGGAGTAGCAGAACCTATTGACCAGTTGCTTTTTCCAATATATGATTCTACTCCTAGAGCCATTACAATACGCATGAGAGACGGCCATCATAGGAACCTGACTATAGAAGAATACACAAATCTACCTTTTAGCGTACCAGTTCGCGCAAATTATGCTCTTCCAGTCGTCTTTGAGTAACGCTCACATTGATATAAGAGTCCGCGAAAAATACGACTTATCTACTTATACACAAATTTCATTAGAAATTATGGCGAAAGCGTAAAATGGAATGCTACATACCTCTGACCAATTAATTCATCCAATAAATAATGATATTCTCCGAGCAATTGCAGTACGCACAATGAGCAATCCCACTAGCAAATTAACATCAACGAAATTTCACAACTTATCTTCTTTTTACTTTCAGCCTAGGGGTTGTATTTTCCTTCAGTTACTTATGACTAGCAATACACCAACTCATAAAAACGTCGGAGAGAAAATTGGAATTGTTTAATTTTACTGACATATCGGTGCAACCTAAAACAATAACGTAAAACGAAATGCGACATAAACCCCGTCATTAGATTCATCTAAGATATAATTATCATAAGCCCCGAGCGATTCAATTACGTATCATAAGCAATCAGCGTTTCTTGCTACTTTTACTGAAGTCTTAGTACTTAAAAATGTCCTAAATATTCTCCAGTTCTGATGGGACCTATGTCCCAAAAAATAATGCTGAAATAAGATTAAAATACCATAAATGTTGCAAAAAAAGACTCACTCTATTTTTGTACAACTTTACTATAACCATGATTAATTTGGAATCATTAAATTTTTAAAATGCAATGCATACACAACGTTAATGGTGTGAAGACTATTATTGAAACAAACATTGTATAAAATTCAACCTAGTGTTCGTTCAAGATTTAGTCGAGATTTAATTGTCAATGAACAAATGAAGTTGATCACAGTATTTTAAAAGATCCTTTGTTATATTATTTCCCAAATTAGGACCATGGAAGTAGAAGTGTCAAACCAGTGTGTGTATATATTTCGAAAAGATTCGGTCTACCTGAAGGAGGTTAACGTTACTTATGGAGTTCCATTTGGAATTTGTCGAGTATGGTTCAAACTCTTGTTTTCAATGTCAATATTAAAGAACAAGAATAGCGAATCTCAATTATCTGGAAGAATTTATATTCAATGTGTTGTAATATAATTATGTAAGACTCCCTCCTTATGTTTTTTGGTACCGAGTAGTTTTTTCGAGCCGGGTTGTGCTGAAGCAAGGCCATATGCAAAATTTCGCAATATGGATGCGCAGGAAAATGTAGGAGCATATTTTAAAATTATTTAAATAAATTTAATTGACTCAACTGGAGATACTTATTAATTTCGACCTTTCCATTGCGCTTCGGCCAATTTTTAGCATCCGATCAAAGTTAGCTAGGATTTGGTCGGGTGCGTAACAACTCTTGAACCATCAATGTACTAATTAATGAAGTAAAATTCAGGATGTACTAGTCCTACAATTGGGTAATAATTTTAATTACAAGAATTTGTTTGACGACATGAAATGTTAAATAATAATAAATTAACAGCTTAATTAGGGGTCTGGTTAGATTCTTCATCATAAGTGGCAATATATTTTGGTGCGAAAAGTAAGATGAGGAAGTCAGGAACAATTTTAAGATGTATAACCTTAAATCAGCAATGTAAATTTTAACATTAGTACAATTAAAGGAGTGTTCGAGAGAATAGAAATGAAACTTTCTAATTTAGATAATAATTAACTCTTAATTTAACCTTTTGAGGGCCATTAACAAAATGCGTCATAAATAATTTAGGAACTTCAAACACCCTACACCCTTTTGCTTTTTTAATCTTTCCCATTTTTGATTTTCCAAATAAATTAATTTACAAGTTTAAAAACAATTATTAGAAAAATTGGTAGGTACATTTCAGTAGCTTATAACAAATATTATAATACTCACTCTAGAAAAAAACTTAGCAAATAATGGCTTATTAATTTTACTGACATACAGATTCCTCATGAAGTGGTTTGCTTTTTAAACCCGGAAGGAAAATTTGATATTTCTCTAAAAAATAAAGGCTTCACTGTTGAAGAAACTTTTGCTTACATAAAATATCAAATTAATTTCATTTCATGTGATAAAAGAACGTATCTTGGACTTAAAATCTTTAGTAATCTGAAAAAATTTCTTAATAAAAATTACAATAGTAATATTAAGTCAGAATTTAAAATAATGTGAACCAAGGTAAATGAATTTTGAAAAGTAAGACCTGCCATATTTGTGACTGGGTCAGAAAAAGGTTCCATTATTTCAAAAAAAAAACATAAAGCAAAACTTGAAGCTCTTCTTTCAAATAATAACACTTACAATAATTAAAATAAAGATCCAGTTAAAAAAATACAAAGCGGATACAATAAACATACTATCAATTTTTTATGACTCGCACCTATAAATTCTGATAGAGGAACTAATAATAGAAAAAATGGTTTCTTTTAAACCTGATGCTTTCTATATTCGATCACCTATCCATAAGATACCCAAATTGGTTAGTAAACCGTTTAAAACAACTCATCGAAAAAATAACACCTAACATCATGAGCATTTAAGTCCTCATTTCAAACTTAATAATATTTTTATTCCTAATAATCACAAAATAGTCTCTCTTCACGTTAAATATTTATATACCATCATTAAAAGTGACCTTGTTTTTTAAAGTATTATAATAAATTGGTAAAGAATTAAAGAATATACAAAAATACATTTAGGTACAACAAACTTACTTTAGGCTGCAAAAATTCAAATTAAATACACAATAACTATTAAAAAAGGTTCTGATGCCAATTTTTTAAGTGGCATTTACCGCAGTTAAATAGTATTGACTTACAATTTTTAACGCTCTTACTATGTAAGTTTTTACCTGCTAATTTTTAGTTACCTCTTTTGAGTTTTTACTTTTTAAACGCTGCCTCATTCAAAAACGAGCTATTCCAAAAAAAAATAAATACAAGTAATTTTCCCTTATATATGGGTGAAAATTGGTTAAATTTAAGAAATCTTAAGTCTCCACCAATAAAGGTTAGATGACTTTCTTCTTTTTTAATTACTAAAAATTAAGTCAACTTTAAGAAATGTAGCGAATATATTTTTTCAATAATCCGGTTGCAAAGAACAGATGCCAACGTCAGAATTGAATTTCCAGGCACTTCTCAATAAATTGGGTTACTTCAAAAGCTCATAACTCCGAAGCCACTAATTTAAAATAATTTTAAATTAGTGTAATTGATTAGGATATAATGTCCTCAATCATTAATAATTTATATGAAATGTGAATATGAATCATTCGAGATTTTATTTAAAAAATGACTTCAAAGACGTTTTCATAAAATTTAATTTTATTGTAACGATATTTCGACTAAGTTATAAAAGTCAATTTATAGGCCTTGCACAATTTAAATTTACACATAAAGCTATGTTATCTCTACACGTTCCTTTCGAGAAGGAAAATTTATTATGTACAAATTCATCAGAAACATGACTTCTACTCTTGGAACGTAGTTTCTAGAACATTTATTAGTCACTTTTTAATAACTTTATTCGAAGTAACTTTTTTGTGTAAGAGAATATGAAGCTTTTAAGTATCATGTTGGTTATTGTGGGAATTTTCCCTGATTTTATCGGTGAATATAATATCACATTATATCTTCAAGTATACATTCTTTTTATGGCAGAGAGATGGCCAGATATTAAAATGAAACAATTTAAAGATATTGTATACTAATTGGGGTCATTCAAAAACTATTATTTTTTATTTTTCGGCACCCACATTGCTACGGTTTTTTTGCAGGTGAAAAAGTAATTTTATAAATTTAATAGATCGTTAATAAAAATTTCAGAGGTTGCTAGCGTCAAATTTACGTCAAAATTGAGTCTGATTTACAAAACAATATTGGACATAAAAGACGAATTCTCTACAAATTACATGTATTTCAAACTTAATATTTTAATTTTTGAACTAAAAAGATGAAATTTAAATATATTAAATATATTAAATATTTGTCTTCTGTACTAATCAGTTGAATTTTAAATGCTTAAATATAAAGTTTTAACAAGAACCTTAATGTTCCATCAAATAGTAACATTTTGAATCTAGAAGATTAAAAAAAATGTAATGTTTCATTTTGTAACAAAAAATTTTTAAATTATGAAAGGACAAACGATTGAAGTTAACGAAAAAAGAGGCATTTTTAACAAAGTATTGAAACCCACAACTAAAGAAGATTAATTTTGTTAAGCAACTTATTTTCTATCAAAAGGATTAATTTGTAAATTAATAGTTTGATTCTCAATCTAAAAATATTACATTTAAAAAAGGTAATGGTTGAATTTTCATTGAGAAAAAAATTGCAACATAGAAAAGCGAATTTTCGGCGAAGCAGTTAAATCTTTTACAAAATAGTTTAATTTTCTTCTAAATCAGTCACCTTTCAAGCGCAAAAAATTAATTATTCCCAAATTTGTTTAATTTTCCTCAAAAAATGTACTTTTCCACCAAACACACTAATTTTCAACTAACTAGTTGAATTTCCAAAAATGGAAGATGCATCTTTAACAAAAAATTTATCTCGTGCAACACAACACAGAAAAATCGTTTCCTTGCTTCCGGATCCAATGTACATGCGCTGTCAGGTTTTTAATGAATCTGAACGTTATAATTGAAAATTTATTAATTGAAAAAGGGAAGGCCCTTAGCCTCATTTACACATTCATACGTTGAAAAAAATAACAAAAAGGCACCCTTGCAAACATTTTTTGGTTTCGCCTTTGAAGCTTATCCATAGTAGGATAAGAAAATGTATTTTCGCGGTCAAAACCTAAATCTAAAGCCTTTCAAGGAAAATTGTTGAGCTCATTGAACCATTTTTGTAATAATTAAAAGTATCATTAAAATCATCCGGACCAAAGGCAACTGCTTTGTAATGTAGAGAGCTTTTTGTAAAAAAAACTCTAAATCTATTTTCTTTTTATTTTGAACCTGCAAAGCAAAATTTTAAAAGGAAAAATAAAAAATGAACAGGTGTCAGACAAAAGCTTGTAAAATTTCCAATTTTTACATGTATTTTAATAGAAAAATGACTATTTTAGTGAATGATAGATTTGGCTCAAAGTTTGAAAACAATTCTTGGATCTAAAATCTCGTGTGATCTTAAAAAAATGTCTGAATACAAACTAACGTGATAATATGAAATCCGATTTTTAAATAATGGGAACCAAGGCAAAAGAATTTTCAAAAGGAAATCCTAATAAATTTTTACGACTTGCATTTATAAAATCTGATACACCAACTAAAAATAACAAAAAACGTTTTTTTTTAGACATGCTACTTTCTTTATTGGACACATGTGAACAAAATGTCCAAATATTTTAGTAACCCATTACAAAGCATTATTAGAAAAATAACTTCTATCACCAAGAACAGTTACGTCTTTATTTTGAACCTAAAAAATGTTCAAATCCTCAATTATCACAAAACAGTCTCTCTGGACTGATTTAGTACCAGAGAATATACAAACATACTACTTACGTAATTTTTATAATAATTAAAGTTTTTTGAGACAATGCATATCACATTTTTCAGAATGAATTTTATAAACAAAATCGTATACCCTTCTTAAGTATAATTTCTGATCTAGTGATGTGTTATATTGAAAAAGGCTCAAATGAGTTTTTAAAAATATGTGATATCTCTAACGAGATATCACGTGCCTTTATTTCGTTGGTTACAGAGTAAAGTCA
>NC_046665.1:90235236-90263755 GCF_010883055.1 Belonocnema kinseyi
AGAGTAAAGTCAAGATTAGAACTAAACTAGTGGCCCTGAAGCCCTCAAATATATAGGGCTGCTTATCTAATCGAAGGAGGAAGCTGTGACTATATTACAGATGGAAGGATTAGAAAAATAAATGAATCAAAAACTACATTTTAAATTGATTTTTCTATTTTCGCAATGTTGTTTAAATATTAAAATGTTTTCTTGAAGACAATATCGGGAATGAAGTTTAAGAAGTTGAAATTAGATTTAAATAAATTTTCAATTATATTAAACATCCAATAATCAAGATAATGTGTATAATTCCTGAAAATAAAACCAAAAATCCAACGACCAACATTTGATAACCACAATAGAATGTAAAAAATATTAAATAACGTTCCGTTTCTCATTCAGCAGTTTAATATTATTGACTAACAATTTTTGACGCTTTTACTATGTAAATTTGTACCTGCTACTTTTCAGTTTTTACTTTGTAGACGTTGCCTTGATAAAGACGAGCTACTTTAAATAAATTGAATAGGAGTAATTTGCCCTTATAAATGGGTAAAAATTGGTCAACTTTAGGAAATGATAGTTCGCGACCCATGAGAGTTAGATCAATTTCTTCTTTTTTAATTACTAGAAATTAAGTCTGTTTTGATAAGTGAAGCAAATCTTTTTTTAATAAGCCGGTACAAAAAAATAGATGCCAACTTCAGAACTTGATTTCTAGTTACTTAACAATATCTGGTTACTTTAAAATATCACAACTACGTAGCCACAAATTTAAAATAATTTTCAATTAGTGCCATTGATTAGGATATAATTTCCTCAATCATTAATAATTTATGTGAAATGTAAGTAGAAATCATTTGAAGTGGGACGATAGTCGTGGGGGCTAAAGCATAGGCTTTGGACCCACTCCATCGGCTTGCGGGTTCGATTCCCACCTCGCACTCTGGAAGAGCCTCGGCGGCCCATGCGGTGAGTAGTTGTTCATCTCCGGAGAGTCGTGGGATCGGTACCTCTAGAGAAAAAGGTTTTCTCTAAGTACTTAAAGCTGTTGCTCTTGGTGGTTCGGAACCCACTTTAAACTGTAGGTCGTCCTTCCACCACCAAGTAAGTGTGTGGGGGGTGTGTAAAGGAATAGAGAAGAAGGTGCAAGAAAAATGTAGAGCCTTATCGGGAACACATTAGAAGATTTTATTCCAAATAGGAATCATTCGAGGTTTTACTGAAAAAATGCTTTTAAAGAAGTTCTCATAAAATTTAATTTAATTGTAACGGTATTTCCACTAAGTTACAAACGTCAATTTATAGGCCTTCTACAATGTATATTTATACATAAATCTGTGTTATCTCTACTCCTTCACTTCAGGACAGAATATTTACTTTGTACGAATTCGTCGTAAACATGACTTCTACTCTTATATCGTAGTTTCTAGAACATTTATTATTTACTCTCTAATAACTTCATCCAAGGCAAGTTTTCTGTTTAAGAAAATATGACGATTTTTAGTATCCTGTTGCTTATTGTGGCAATTTTCCTTGATTCCATCGGTAAATATAATATTATATTATAGCTGTAAGTGTGCATAAATTTTATTGCAGGGATTCGATCCAAAAAATGTATAATTGTAATCATTGTTGCGAAAAAGAGTTCTATTAATTTAGGATAAGATCTCTTGGGTTTTTCAGATATTGAAATGAAGCAATTTAAAAGTATAGTATATCGATTGGGGTGATTTAAGAACTATTTTTTTTTCTCGGTGCCTGCATTGCTACAGTTTGTTTTGCCAGTTGAAAAAATATTTTCCTAAATTTTTATAGATCGCTAAAAAAAAATTTATAGGTTTCTATAGTCAAATCTACTTCAAAATTAAATACGATTGAAAAAACAATAATTGGCAGTGGTAAAAGAAATTTATTCGGAAGAACCATTCCATAATCCTGAAATTAATGTTCCCTGATTTTTTCCTCACTACACCCTTACCAACGTCTAATCGAGTGGTTACCAAAATTTCTGTATGCCCAACTTGGCCTCCTAGATGCTTTTTGTGGAAGCGATATCAAAGTCATCTGATTTTGAATATAATAATTATTTTTATGAAAGCCTGTACATTTTTTTTAAAACATCTCTTCAAACAATTTTATTATTTTCTAGAGACACAATTTAAAAAAATCATTTTTAGCTTTCCTGTGCAGAGGAAAAACCACTAATCATTTCGAGAGTACATTTTCTGATACATGGAGAATTATTATTTGCAAAGAAGTGTGGACTCATAATGAATGTATTGTTTAAAAGGTTGTAAATAGATAATTTATTGTCTCACGAAACAATCTCATAAGAGTAAAAATTTTTATTTCATGTTAGGAATTAATAGCAAATCTATTAGCAAAAAGTGAGCCTTCACAGATTAGTAAAAAATTATTAAATCGAGTAGGAGCGAAATTTTCGTACTCAAATGTGAAAAAAAATGAAAATGATTTGCAATCATTTTCCTTAAATAAGCAACATCCTTTTTTTTGCGGAAATTATACATGATTGCCAATCAAGAAAAACGGAAAAAATATCTAAATAATGCGATCATGTAACACTCTTAACTCTACTGGAACAAGAAAAAGGTCATATTGCGAAATTGCCTTCTAATTGTTTGAACAAAGATTAGCAATATAAACGTTCTCACCTTATGTGCGACTTTTTTCACAGAATCCTGTTTTCAATTTCTGAATTTCTATACAGATTTACATTTTTGTATTATTCCCTAAAAAAATGCAAATATTTGAGGGAGTCTGTATTTTTTCTTAAATAAATTATTTAAAAGGCTATCAATGAATAAAGGCTCCTTGCACGGGAACATGTCACTGAAGTAAATAGTTTTATCTTTTGCCAGAAATTAATACAATATATATATATATATATATATATATACAGATATTTTACAAATTTTACATTTTTGGAGCCACGGATTCTGATACACAACTGTGCAAATATCTCAATTATGTTAAAAAAATAATTTTTTTGTAAGGCTGTAAATTGCAAATGATTGGTTCTTAAAAAAGGCAAGAAGATAACATTTTAATTATGACCTAGGGATGTTAAAAATAATTTTATCAATCTTTTTTGATAATAAATGTAAAAAATTACTAGTATTAATTTTATTATAAAATGAGATATTTTTTACTAAAAAGAAGAATTATCAACCAAATAGATACATTTGCAAAAAAATAGTCGGATTTTTGACCACGAAGATTATTTTTGTACTAGAGAAACGAATATTTAACATAACCGAATTTTTTTACCAAGTAGTTCAATTTCTTTACTAAAAAGATACATTTTCAAAAATTACATAAATTGAAAAATAAAAATTCTCTAGTGATTTTAGTTACTAAGAATTAATTATTTCTGTCCTTGGATGTTTAACTATTTGCGGCATAAATTTTTCCATCAAACTAAATTTACTGACATATGCACCTTAGGAGACTTTCGGGGTCACTCATCATAAATCAGAAGTCAGATTTCTAAAACTCAAAATGGCGACTACAAAATGGCCCGATTTGCAAAATTCTAAATCTAGAATTCCATATGGCGGACTAATTTTAAAGTTGTCCGCCATTATGGATCCGCTATGTTGAACTTTTGAAATCTGACTTCAGATTCGTTATCAAATACCTCAAAACCCCAAAGGTTCCAAGTTTCATGACAATCGATAATTTTTTTGAAATCTCAAACGCTGTATTGAATATGCTATTTTGCATTTTTTAAATCTGGTTCCGGATTCATAATCAGCTACCCGAAAAACCCCGTGGTAAACAGTTTATTCTAGTTTATCCAATTCGTCGTTTAAAAATTAATTCTTTTGTAAAAAAGAGCGATTTTAGACATTTTTATATTTATAACAATTTATAATTTAACGTAATACGTTTGTCATCATTTTTTTACAGTCTAAAATGCTTGAAATTTGATATTATTTAAACTTTTTTGTTATTACTTCAAAGACATTGAATCTAAAGAAAAAAGTTAGGAATAAAAAAAATTGTAATCTGGGTTATCACTATGTCGCAATGGGATAAGGTATAAACCCCCCCCCCCCCCAGAACATGCTGTGTATCCGAAAAATCATTAATCATCTCTAGTTCTTGGGTACGAAACTTTGGTTTCGGTAACTCTGGTAGTCCAAATTGTACATTTTTAGCAAAATCTATCAAAGCGGTTTTGAGGAAAACAATATTTCACTAAAAGAAGTATTTTTATATTTTAAAAAATGTAAAAATTAAAACTTTGACTAGTGTTTTTCTGACAACTGTCCGATTTTCTAAATGTTTATTTAGACCGTTTGCCCTGCTGGTTCGAAAATAGAGAAAAAATTAGATTTAGAATTTTTTACCAACAGTCATTTATTGTAAATTTGATTCGGGACCGTTCCTAGATTTGGTCACTTCCCTAGCAGAGTGATCCAAAAAAGTCCAATATTGTGTTCTTTTTCACTCACAGTTGATTTAGAGGATTTGCGAACTGCCGAAAGCTAATCGATTTTTTTCATTCGGGCAGAGCGAATCGAAAATTAATTCAAAAGAATTTCGGACTACCCAGTTTAAATTGAATTTTTTTAACTTAAACACAGCTATTTCATTCTGAAATAAAACAAACCAGATGCGAACAACGCACATGTCTACATATTCACCCATTCTATTTCTTTTTACAGAACCAAGTTCACTGGCTTGGTGGAAAAAGCCAACACCAGTACATCCTCAAGATCGTATTTATCGATTTAGTCATGTTTATTACCTCTCACTTGATGAACCCTTTTCCGAGTTAAGAGGAGAACATGTTGGTAGAGCAAGAAATGGGAATCTTTTTGGAATAGTAAGACCTATTGACCAATTGCTTCATCCAATATATGATTCTAATGCTCGAGCGATTAAAATACGCTTGAGAGATGGCCATCGTAGTAACCTAACTGGAGATGAGTACGTTAGCCTACCTTTTAACGTAGTAGTTCACGAAAATGATGCTCTTAGAGTCATTTTTGAATAACGCCCAAACTGTTGAAAAAGTCCTCCGACCGCCAACCAAATGATGTAACTAATTTATGTAATTATGTATTCCAACAGATTGCAGTACGCATGATAAGCAATTATCATAGCAAATTAACAATAATGCAAATTGACAATTTCTCTTTTTAACTACCAGCTTACAGAATGTATTGTCTTTCAGTTACTTGTGACGAGAAATACAAAAACTAATAAAAATGTCGGATAGAAAATTGGAATTGTTTACTTTTACAGATATTTCTGCACAACCTGATACGAAAACAAAAAAAAATGCGACGTACCCCCGTTCATTAGGTTTATTCAAGATATAATTATGATAAGTGCCGAGTAATTACCTTACGCATTATAAGTAGCCATTGTAGTAAATGAACTGAAACGCAATTAAACAGTTTTTTTACATTCCATTAGTTTAGGAAATGTATACTTTGCTAATTATTTTTAAATAACTAAAAAAAGTCTCAAATTAAAATAAGGACTGCCTGCTCATACAGCAGTTTTAATACATCCTTCTGCAAAAGCATAGGACATAACCCCCTTCTCTGTTTCACTTTACTATTCCAGTTATATGTTGTTTGCTACTTTTACTGAAGTTTTAGTATTGAAAAACTTCCGAGATATACTCCAGTGCTGATTGAACGCATTTTCGAAAAAATCAGTATAGTATGACCAGTATTCCGAAAAGGGTCGGGCTATTCGATGGGCAGTAGTGTCTTATAAAGTTCCGCTTTGGCTTTTGTCGAGTACGATTCAAATTATAGTTTAAGATTTCAATGTAAAAGAACGAAAACATCAAATCGCAATTATCAGGGAGATTTTCTATTTAATTTAATATAAGATAATTATGGAAGATTCCTCTCGGAGGTTTTTTTGAAATCAAATAGTTTTTCCGGCCGGGTTATGCTGAAGTAATGCCATAAGAAAATTTGGTAATGTGGACCTGCAGGCAAATGCAGGAGTTTATTCGTGAATTATTTAAATAAATTTAATTAAATAAATTCAAGTGACTTATTAATGTCGAACTTCCCACTTCGCTTCCACAAATTGTTGGTATGTGATCAAAGTCAGGTAGGATTCGGATGCGTAACAACTGTTAAGCCAACCATTTAACAATTAATCTATTAAAGCTTTTGACTTAATCGTCTTTTAATTCGATAATAATTTTTAATACAAGCAATTGTTTGACGACGTAAAATGGTTATAAAATAAGTTAAAAGCCTTAAGACTTGTTAGAAAAAAGAAATTTTCTCCGTAGCTAAAGTAACCAAAACTGTTTTTCTTTGGAATAATGTTGAGATCCTCCTAGGGTCGTTGAATACCCCAGCTGTAATTTTTCATTGCGTGGAAGCTTTTTAATATTTTGCCGTGACATTTTCTTGGGTATTCCCTTAAATGTCTTGCTATAAGATAATTTGTCTTGTTAAATGATTTTTTAATTTTAAGACTTTGAAAAAAAATTAAAAACATAAGAAGAACGAACTTCGTAAATTTCAATATAAACTGTCAGGGCACTAACGACCCTATGGGGACCTTTAAGGGTTAAAACCTCAAATTATTTGTGCTGATTGAATATGTGAAATGTATTTAACCAAACTTCTATAGGTTTGAAAATTAGATTTTTAAAACTGAAAATTACAAATTTAAATTTTAAAATTACAAAAATTAAAAGAGTGAGAAAAGACAATTCAAACTTTCTAATCTAAATAATAATCAACTTTTGATTAAACATTTTTAGGGCCATTCGAAAAATACGTAATACAATTCTCATGAAGTTTAACCCCCTTTTTTTACTGCTTAATGAGTTTTCCATTGTACTAAACGTGGAAAACTATACTTTAAAAGACACCCCCACCCCCGCCTTCACGTATCACTTATTTTTGGAATAACTTCTTTTTGATTTTAAAAATAAATTAATTTAAGATTTTGAAAAAGAATGAAAGAAAAAAATGGTAGCTAGCACAAAATTTTATATTTTTTCAACAAAATTTTTATGTTGAAAAAAACTGCTAAACTATAGAAATAACTCTTAATTACATAAAAGATAAAATTAATTTAAGTCCATCTATAAAAAAAAGAAAACATATCTTGGATCTACAATATTCTTTGACCTTAAAAAATTTTTTAATGAAAACTACAATAATAATAAATCCGAATTTAAAATAATGGTGCCCGAGCTCTTCTTATAGATAATAACACTTACATTAGTTCAAATAAAATTATCAGGAAAAGAACATCTATCACCAAGAACAGTAACATCCTCTTTTCAAACATAAAAAGATATCACATTACTAATAATGACAAAACAGTCTCATTGGACGTGAAATCCTTATTTATCATCATTCTAAGTGATCTTGTATGCAAAACATTAAAATAAATTGATTTAGAACCAGAGAATATACGAACATACAACTTAAGCAATTTTTATATTTAATAAACTTTTGCTGAGACAATGCATGCAACATTTTTCACAACGAATCTTACAAATAAATCTTCAGTACTCTATTGGGATCCCCTCTTTTAGGTATGATTTCTGATCCAAGAATGTAAGGATTTAAAAAGTATATTATTTAAAAAAATAACTTAAAATAAAATTTATATTTTTGCTATGTTGATAATATATTGGCGTGTGTCTTGGAAGATATAATCGACATTCTACTAACGTATTTCAATTCTTACCATCCGCGACTAAAGTTCACAATTGAAGTTAAAAATATAAACAGTTTCATACATTTCTGAGACATTTTTCTCCATAAAGAAAATAATAACATTATTACGAATTGAGGCAGTTAAGAGTTATTAACGGTTTAGACAACAAAGTAGTTACACTTTTTAATAGCAAAGTTAAAGCACATAATCAAGAACCGGTGAAATTAAATTAAAAATAGTCGTTAACCATTCAAAATCATTAAACGACATATAAAACGAAGATTACTAATGAACAAAAATAGCAATAAAACAATTTGATCCTATCCAACCTATTGTTTTACCTTTCATTGATGCACTTGCAAGACTCTATGCAAGATTTAAAAAAATATAATACCTTAGTAATATTTAAAAATAAAAAAAGAATTTTTTCATAATTTTACTAAACATGAAGATAAATTTTCAAACAAGATCAAAATCCACATTGTCCAATGAGATTGTGGTTGTGTTTACATTGTTCAAACTGAACGCCACTTCAAAGGTACACTCAAAGAATATATACAACAATTATTGTAATTAAACATTCTAGAGATACTGCTTTCGTATTTCACTCACACACTCTCGGCCACAACTTTAACTTTTCTGATGCTAAAAAAATAATCTGAAAAAATAAGTACAAAAAAAATTACTTCTAAAGAAATGATTCAAATTATAAAACATACTAACTCTATCGACAAACGTTCTGATACCGATTTTTAAGTGACATTTACCGTAATTTAATATTATTGTGTAATAATTTTAAACTCCCTTACTGTATTAAGTTCAAAAAATTTCCTACTACTTTTCATTCAATTATTTTGCCTTATTCAGAAACGAGCTATTTCGAAAAACTGAATACGAGTAATTTATGCTTATAAATAGGTAAGAAGTGGTTAACCTTAGAAGAGCATATGTCATGACCAATTAGGGCTAAATCAATTATATTTTTTTCAATCACTAGAAATTCCGCCTACTTTAATTAGTGTAGAGGATATATTTGTTTAATTAGCCAGTTCCAAAGTACAGATGCCAACTTCAGAATTGGATTTTTAGCCCCTAACATAAAAGTAATTAATTTCAAAAAGATTTAAAAATCTGTAATTGGTTAGCGCATGATGTTCTCAAATGTAATTAATTTAGATTAAATATCAATATAAATCATTTGAGAATTTACTAAAAAAACTGCTTTTAAAGATGTTTTCAGAAACTTTTAGCCTATTATACGGATTTTTCCATTGAGATATTAAAGTATTTTGTAGGCCTTCTACATTGTAAATTTAAACATAAATCTGTGTTATCTTTTCACATTTATTTCAGCAAAAAACTTTTAATATGTAAAAATTTAACAGAAAAATAAACTTCACTCTAACAACTCAATTTCGAGAACATTTCTCAGTTACTCTCAAATAACTTCATTGGAAGAAGCTTTTCTGCATTCAAAGAATATGAAGATTTTTTGTATCCTCTTACTTAACGTGGCAATCTTTCTTAATTCTATAGGTAAATATTAGATCATAGCTGTAAGCATACCTTTCATTTTAGAGAACAGATACAGATTCATTATTTCAATAATTTTTTTTGTAAAATAGGGTATTCTATTATTAAGCAATTTAAACTCTTGGTATTTTATAGAAATTAGAACAATTTAATCGCATTGCATGGTCATTAGGAAGGTTCGGAAAATTCTTCAGAGCTTGCGAGCATAGAATTTGCGTCAAAATTAGGCCTAAATAAAAAAACTGGCAGGTGTAAAATTCACCTATTCGAAACTATCATTTGGTGATCCTGCAACGCCCCCAGAAAAATTAGCGTCGTATAGCACCTTACTGAATTTTAACAACTTTCGTCTCGTATAACAAGAAAAAACATAAATTTGAGAAATTAAAATTTCTTATTAGAAAAATGCTGTATATTCTAATTAATGGAAAATAATCCTAGGACTAAAGTTCCCTAACTTCATTTCTGCAGTATTTTTCTCCCTTTAGTTTAAGGAAAGATCCAGAATTTTGGTTATTACATTCTAAATTTTTGTTGTTTAAACTGAAAAAATAGTTAAAATATATGGATCGTGGCTACAATAAAGGGTTTGATTGCCTATTGAAACGTTAATCGACGAAGCAATTGAATCTTTTACTGAAAAGTTAAATTTCCTTCCAAATTATTAAATTTTGAGGCCACAAGAATTAGTTTTGCACAAAATAGTTGAATTTTTCACCCACTTATGACACACCTAGGTCCACAACCTTTTAAGGAAAATTCTTGAGTTTAACGTATGATTTTTGAAAAAAAAAATAAAAGCATTACGAAAAACTCAAAATTAGGAGAAATTTATTTCATTTGAGCCATTTTTTAAAAACAAAAGCCATACTCACTTTGGCTTTCAATGACGAGTAATTTAATACCTATGAAATATTTTTATATTTCTTCTAAGGTCGCTAGCGAGTTCCAAAAAACAGGCTAAAAAGAAGCCTATTTTGCGTCACTCTTTCTAAAATTAAGTCTTAATTTAAGATTAAATATTGCATGATTTCTAAGTAATCTAGAGACTTCTTTGAGATTTAAGAAATTTCTAGTTTTTTCATTTTCACTCCAGCAGGGTGATCCAAAAAAGTTAAAATTGTGTTTTCATTTATTTACAGTCGATTCGGAAGGCTTTTAAATTGCCGAAATGAAATTCTTTTTTTTACTGAGAGCAACGAAACTTAATTAAAAAAAACTTTTGAACTTTCCAGTTTAAATTGAATGTTTTTCACCTTGAACTCAGCTACTTCGTTTCTTAAGGAAACCAAATAGATCCGAACAACGCACATGTCTATATTCATTCATTTATACTTTTTCTTACAGAATTAAGTTTACAGGTCTGGGGTAAAAAGCCAAAAGAAATACGTCCTGAAGAACATATTTATCGATTTAGAGGTGTTTATTGCTACTTTGATGGCACTGCCTCTACCGAGCTAAAAGGAGAATATGTTGGTGCTGTACAAAATGGGATTCTTTATGGAGTGGTAGGACCTAATAACCAACGGATTTATCCATTATTTAATTCTAATCCTCGATTGATCACAATTCGCATGGTCGACGGCCATTGTATTAAAATAAATCTAGAGGCATACGATAGATTTAATTTCGGCGACCTAGTTGACCCAAGACATGCTTTTCCAGTCGTGTTTGAGTAACGGCATGGCTGAAAAAAGTCGGATAAAAATGGGAACTGTCTACTCACAGAGAAGATTCAGTAAAATTGAATGCGAAAACGTCAAATAGGATGTGGCCTAACCCCGAACAGTTGATTAATTAAATATATAATTGTATGATACGAGTGATTACCGTGCGCATCATAAACAGCCGGCGCAGTAAATTAACTGAAACGTAATTAAATAATTTTTCGCAAAAATCAAGTATCTTTATCTTAGTTGTAGATCTAGACATTTTTTAATTAAATTATAAATCTTTTAAGTAGAGAAAGTCGGTGCATTTTGCTATAAATTATGGCCTCCTGAAGACTAAAAATACAAAGAATGTATACATATGAAGTAGCATCGTAAAATGCAATTGAACATACAAGAAGGAAAGAAATAACATACCATGAGACGCTTCCCGGTTTTTGTGAGAAAGTTTAAAAAAAAGAGGTTTAAAAAATTTCATATCCGAAAAATTTCCATAAATATAAAAACGGACATGTTAAAAAGTGTAATTTAGACTATATTTTTGTGATGATTGTGTAAAGTTACATCAGTTGTTTGTAATAATTAATGATACATGAACTATTTAGCGATTATCACATGAAAATAAACGTATTATAAACAATAAGCATATTAAACACCGGATAAAGCAGAACTCATGGTTTTTGGTTTAATTTTAAGTTAACGTTGAAATTAATTTAAAAAAATTTATTTCATAAGTTGAGAAACCATGTGTTTTAAGTTAAAATAAAGATCATTGATAAACGTTTGTGCAGACCAAATATTTGTGGCCCCGTCCAAAAATGGAGATTAGAAACTGCTATGTTTTCTGTTTTGCGATATTCTTTGCTCAGAAAGCTCAGGTAATTTATACTATTTAAATTATTTTTGAGTAACAACTGTTTGAAACGTCCAATAAAATTTAGAAGTGTCTACTCATACCGAAGATTTGATACAACTTTATGCAAAAATATAAAATAGCATTGAACATAACCCCCTTCTCTTTTCCACTCTACCATTCTAGCTGTATCATTTTTTCTATTCTTGCTGAAGTTTTATTAATAAAAAAGTCCACGATTTTTACTACTGCTGATGGGACTTATAACCGAGGAAAATATTGCTAAAATGTGACTGAAGTATCAAAAATGTTTAGAATACGTCCCGTTTCACCAGGACTTTCTTGAAACAAAAATACCGGAGAAGTCTCACTTTTTGTCTTGATCAGGACTTTTGTAGTAGAAAAGTACAAATAAAGTTGAATTATTTTTCTAAAATTTGTATTCCCAGTGGGCACAAAATTTGGCGACGTCTTTACGACATCGTTACGACATCTTTACGGCAACTTTACGACATCCTATCTCCATATCGTTAAGTCGTCTTCACGATATTGCAGATATGTAGTGTGATCTGACGATGTCTTTACGATATCCTAAGGCACTGTAATGACGTGACTTAATAATGCCGATCTTTTTACTTTGCTTCCACAAATTTTTGGCATCCGATCCGACTTAGTTAGAATTTGTACGGGTACGTAAGAACTGTTAAGCTATTTATGTTCTAATTAATATATTAAGTTTTTTGATCTACTAGTCTAAAAGTTAGGTAAACAATTGATCACAAACTTTTGCTTGATGGCGTAGGATCTTAATAGAATAAGTTAAAAGTATGATTAGGAGCCTGCTAAAATTCGTTAGAATAGGTTAAGAAAATGATTTGGTGTGAAAAGTAAACAGAGAAAGTCGGTAAAAATGTTGGATGTAGATAAAATAACTGAAATTATTACATAATATTTACTTTCAATGAGATACGAAATAGGTACGGAGAGGTGATTATACCATATGTTAAAACTTGAATTAGGTGAAGGGATCCTTTTTCACAGCTAAGGTAACCAAAAACGCTTTTTTTTAAGGTGCCTCAAATTATTTTTACAGATCAAATGTGTAAAGGAAATTCTAACAAAATTTATATAAATTTTAAAATTATATGCAATATAAAAACATAAAATTAACAATGTGAATTGTAACATTAGAAAAGTTAGAAGAGTGGTGAGGCAAATGGAATTTAAACTTTTTAATTGGAGATCTTATTAATAAAAATGCGTTCGGCATTAAAGTCGGTTTAGTAGTTCGACCTGAAAATATTTTTGAGGAATCTTTGAGAGAAAATTGATGAGAAATTATTGTAATATTGGCCGAAATATGATTTCTAGGTTTAGAAAAAATCCCGAAATTAAAAACATGCTTAGGGTGCCAGATGATCCACAGTGCGCTTTAAGGATTTATCAAACGTTTTGTTGATTTTAAAAATAAAGTAATTTACAATTTTGTAAAAAAAGAATAGAAATGTCTGTGGCTGAATTTTAATTGCTTATAACAAAATATTATAATTCTCACTACAAAAACAAAAGTAAAGGATAATGGATTATCAACTTCACTGGCACAAATATTCCTGATGATATGGTTCAATTTCTAAGCCTAGGATAGAAAAACTGTATTTCTTCCTAAAATGATAGCTTTATTGTTCAAACAACTCTTTTATACATAGAAGCTAACATTAATTTAATTTCTTATGAAATTAGATATAAAATCTCTTGTAACCTTCAGAAAATTCTAAAAACAAATTATAATAATAATAATTTAATCCGATTTAAAAATACTGGAAACCAAAACAAAAGACAACAAATGTTTATCCAACCAGAGGACATCGAAAAATCACCAGAATCATTGACAGTAAACTAAGAAGACTCATAATCAAACAATAGAAACAAATCCAGTTAATCTCGACACTGAAATTGGCCTACCTAAACAGAAAAATCTCCCTGACTTTCTGGATATAAATCAGGTAAACATTTAACAAAAGCATCCGAAATCAACATCCACATCAAATAAATCTGAAAGCAACTCCACGACAGGAAGAGATATTTCAAATTTTAAGAAAAAATCAGTTAATAAAGCCACAAAGAGAAAAACGAAAAAACCAAAAACCGAAAAACATAACAAAAATTCGCAACAGCAATAGAAGAACTGCTTCTACCCACGAAAGAAACTCTTGTCAATAATCCCACTATGTTCGCTCTAAACTTTCCACAACTTAAATTGCTATTAGAAAATTGTCAAGGAGCAGTGGACGTAACAACAGTAATGAAAGATTACCCAGATGACGTGCAGGATTTAATATCGACACTCCAAACACTTTATCTTCTATTATAAGAACAAAAATGAAAAACGGTTTCATAGGGTTAATTGAAAAAACTCAAGAACTTCGAAACATATAGGGCTGACTCAGTCCCATCTGAGCCAGATGACGAAGACTCCCCGTCATACATAGAATCTAAAGACGATTTTGATGAATCATAATTATGGACATATAACAATGGAATCTAAATGGATATCGTACCCACTTGAAAGAACTACAGATCATCATTAAAGAACTTCATTTAGGAATCATTTTCCTACAAGAAACAAACTTCAAAGATTACGTATACGAAACTCTAACAGGATATAAAAAATTTGTTGAAAATTGTATTGGAGCGGACCGCCTAAGTGGAATTGTAGCCAGATACGGAGAAATAAAAAAACATGTCCCAGTGAAAAAAAAGTATAGAAAATGTTTAAAGCGAAACAGATATATTCCTCCTAGACAACGACTTTCGAACCCACTACAGTATCGCACACAACTCATTCAGTTCAATAGACCTTTCCGTCAGTAGCCTACGGATAGCGCCAACATTGAAGTGGAAAACACTCCCTGAATTACATGATAGTGATCATTATCCAATTAAAATCTCGATTCCCAACTCAGAATTCCAACCAACACATCTTCCAAAATGTAACACGAGAAAGCCCAATTGCGATCTATACCGTACCATAATCGACGAAGAATTAAGATCCCAGGAAAATAAACAAATTGAATGAAAACTTGAAATAGCTCAAATTGGTTTTAAATTCACTTCAATTATAAATAAAGCCGCTTTTCAAATCTATAGACAAAAAACACCTGCAAATAAGAATACCCGCACAGGGCGGTGGAACGAACACTTTCAAAAAGTAAGAGCAGAATAAAATCATGCATTTAACAAATTAAACAGGATGAACACTTTGGAAAATTAAATTAAATTTAAGAAACTAAGAGCAGCAGTTTGTCGAAACTACATACAGACCAGCAGAAAATCTGACGGAACAATGACGAATGATCCAAAAATAATGGGAGATCTAATCGGTAATGGATTTGCAAAGAACTCCAACAATGACAAATATCATCCCTCATTTAAAATATCCAAAGCTTTAGAAGAAGCAAAAGCTTCTCTAGATATAACAGGCGACGATCCACCAAACCCAGAAATCGATACAGAACTTACATGGAAAGAACTTCAAGACGCAATAAATATCTCAAAAACTAAAAGTCCTGGACCTCGTCAGATCCCCGATTCTTTTTACAAACAGTTACCAAACTGTGGACAAAATCACCACCTTTGGATGTTTAACTTGACCTGGAAAAATACAAAATTCCCACAGCAATGGAAATAAGCTATAGTGATTCCGATCTCTAAACCTGGGAAAGAGAACACGAATCGAACAGACTATCACTCAATTGATCTAAATTGACCAGTGTTTGAATTGTTCGAAAATATATTAAACACACGACTTTGGTCCTATCTAGAAAAAAACCATTTCTCTGCTGCTCAAGAAAGTGGATTCAGACATAAACGATCCACCCTAGATACACTTATTAACCTTCGAGTTAAAATCAATGAAGCATTCTCTAACAATTAGCACCTAATAATGAATTGTTTAGATCTTGAAAAAGCATACGAAATTACATAGAGACACCACATAAATAAACCCCTAAAAAAGAAGGAATTAACGGTTTTCTGCCAGCTTTTATCAAACACTATCTCCACCAGAGGTACATCCAAGTTAGAGTGAATGGTGAACTGTCCCAATAAATACCCAAGGCTAAGTCATGAGCACAACCCTCTTTCTTATCTAAATTAATGACGTCATGCGCATAATTCAAAACCCCGTAGGATCAACAATATTTTCAGACGACCTGACCATATATTGTAAAGGAAAGAACTTCAAATCTACTGTGATAACCCTACAAAACGCATTTAAAGAAATATGGTATTGGGCCTTACAAAACGGATATAAATTCTCCCAAACAAAAACTGAATATATCATTTTTTCCCGTAAAAAGTTCGAGAAATAAAACCAACTTTACAGTTAGATCAACATGGAATCAAGAGAGCAACGGTAATCAAATTATTAGGTTTACTATTTGCCAAAAGTTAATATTAAGACCACGTATACTCAAACTCTAAGATGACTGCAGAAAACGGATCGCTATTCTCAATATCTTGGGTAATAGAAGATGGGGAGCCGACCTTAGCGTTCTTAAACTAACTTACGAAACCATCATCAGATCAAAATTAGACTGCGGCTCTATTATTTACAATTTAGCGAAAAAAGGTACCCTCGCACTACTAGCTCCCATCTACGACACCAGTCTGAAAGTATGTTGCAGGACAATCCACACTTGCCCAAACAAAAAAGTTCGATTAGAAATAAACAAACTTGCACTAAGTAACAGAAGACTCAAACTCACCTTAAAACATGCAGTCTCAATAGCAGAAAATCCCAAAAAACCAACCCATGAACTACTCTTCTCAAAGAATCCACAAGATCAAACCAATTTGCGACCATGCATACCAAAACCTACCAGGAAAATACTAGAAGAATACTGATCAACAACATCAACCCATTTACCCCCAATCCAACACAATCTTCTCAGCCAAGACCCTCCTTGGTCTCTGCTCCTTCCAAAGTCGAACCTCAGACTAACACAAAACTTAAAAAACAGATATCGCTGCAAACGAATTGCTACAATTATATCAAAACATCGAACAAAGCTTCAGCAGTTCAACTCATCCCTTTACTGACGGATCAAAAAACCGAAATAGGAATAGGCTGCGTTGTTTACTCGTTAAATCATGAATCCTACTTTAGTCTCCCAAATTTGAGTAGTATATTTTCAGCAGAAATCTCGGCTCATATGAAAGCTTATTGATTATGTATAATTCTACCTGGTTATAAATTCTCAATATTTACCGATTTATAAAGTAGCCTCCAAGCCATTTAAACTAGAAATTCTTACGACTATAGAATCCAAAAAATAAAAAAAAAACTACAATGAATGCCTAAAACTAAATAAACAAACCACGGCCATATAATAATATTATATACATATAATATTGCATCATAGCTTTAAGTGTACTTTCAGTTGCATAAAGCATATACGAAACTACTATAATTTTTATCAATGTTGCATTAAACAAAGAGTTATATTATTGCTACAGTTGTCGAATTGCTATAGTTTGTTTCCCTTGGTGAAGAAATAATTTCCTACATTTTCTAGATTTTAAAAAATTCTCAGAAAACGGGATGATTGAATTTATGTTAAAATTGATTCTGATATAAAAATGAAATATTTGGCAGTGGAAAAATTCATTCATTCAAAACTACAGTTTCATGACTCCTAAAGAATTGTAGATAATCCTGGAATTAAAGTTCGCTCAATTTTTTTCTCAATACATCCTTACAAATGTATAAGCGAGTCATCACAACACATCGGCAAGTAAAAATAGGCCCTTGACATACCTTTTGTACAAATGCTACAAATGTCCTCTGATTCCGAATATCTTAATTATGTTTACGAAATCCTAGTCAGTTTCTTTTTATTTTCTAAAACAATGTAAAAAGAAAAATCACTAATCATTTTGTGAGCAGATTTTTGATGAGTCGAAAATTGTGAGTTATTGCTTGGTGAGAAAAATTGTTTAGAAATGTATAAAATACATTATAATAATATGAATGTCATATGGAAAACTCCATTTTCAACATGACTTTTTCTGTTTTAATTTACAAAATATTGGTTTTTGAATTTTTAAAGAAACTTAAGCGACACGAGAATGTTTTACGATCATTTACCTCAAACAAGAATCAGCTCGAGCATCAGCTTTTTTCTTGCACGAAAGATGCTTTATTGCCTCCTTGAATAAAAGTTGATAAAACTTAAGTAATTAATAAAAAAATTTAAGAGATTCGATCATAGAAGATTAGACCTTCAAAGATAAGTTTGTGAAACGTAAGAAACAGATAAATAAATTAATTCGATGATGTAACATTATTAACTCCTTTAGATCTGTAAGAAGGACATATTGTGAAATAGTAAACAAGACTTATATAGCCTTTTGCTAATTTGAAAACTTGGAAATATGATTGTTTATACAAAGTCAAGAAAGATAAAAAAAATTTCACGATCTCCAGGTGACAAGGATCAATGGAGTATTTATTATTTCTTTAAATATAGGATCTTTGTGCGCTTCTTTTCAACAGAATTCTGTTTTAAATTCTTAAAATTTTTACACTTTTACCATTTTTTATACAGAAAAATACAATTAATTAAAAAAAGCGTAGATTCGATAATAAATATATTATTTGAAAGGCTATAATTAAATAATGGCTCGTTATACGAGGAAATGTCATGGAAGAAAAAAGTTTTATATTATATAAAAAATTAATACAAAATTAAATAAAAATCAATCATGAGCATTGAGGCTTTTGATTTTTATTGATTATTGTAAACAATGAATCAAATGATTTTATGAAGCATACACAATTTTAATGATGTCGGGTATAGATTTCACAACAGTTTTAGGAAATCTTTTGGAACTAGTTGGCTTGGCTAATTTTATATTGAAAAAGGAAAAGTCTAAATTATATTCTCTAGGAAAAAGCAGTAAAAATCGAGTAAAAAACTACCAATTTTCTTACCAATTTTTCGTAAACATTGCAATTGACTTTTTCAGGGCTGAATTAAAAATAAGGTATCAGGTTATGCTGTTTTCATGTATACTCTCTACGATGTCTGTGAATGGGCAGAACGACCCGTCGTTGAGACTAGTCAAATGCAATTGGCCGATCAAGTCTTTCTTTTTTAACTCCGGGTAGACGAAAAGCCAAATCGGATTGGTAATATATCCATTGTCCCTATTGATGTTATCAGGGTGTTTCAAGATTTCAATTACTTCTCTCTGTTTTCGTGGAAAAATATTGTGTGTTTTAGCGATGACGGTTGTTTTGTCAAATAAAATGTTATGTCCTGTTTCGATATAATGATCAGCTATTGATAATTGCGTACAATGTTTTAGCCTGACTTTTTTCTCACCTTCCATCATACGTTGGGTCATTGCTTTCCCAGTTTCTCCAACACAGACTTTGCCACAAGAACAAGGGATTTTATATACTTCCGGATCACTGGGTGGTGTTTTTGTCTTTAGGATTGCTTAGAAGTTATTTGATTCTCGCAAGTGGCTTACATATGGTTTGGATGTTGTGTTTGTTCAGAATTCTTCATATTTTTCTGTTTTGTTCGATTTAAATGGTGAACTGGATATTAGGATGTAGTTGATTCATGAAATTTAGTTAAACACTTATATAGTTCATCTAGGCCATAGCGCTAGAAGACACAAGTAACGCCGACGTGAAGAAACAAAAATTCCTGTTTGGACTTGGATTGGTTTAAGTTTTTAGTTTCTAGATGTTCCATAAGGATTCTGGCTATTACAGGCGTGATTGGAGATCTCATTGCTGCTACTGTGATTTGTTCGTCGAATCAGTTGTTGAAGAAGAAGTAAGAATTATTGAGACAGTATCAAACAGTATCAAAGACAGTATTAGTATCAAAGGTATGAGTTTGTAGGAAAAGTTAGCAAAAGATTTAATAATATCAATTTTATCAGAGAGTGGCACTTTCACAAAGAGAGGTGCTGCGTTGATGCTCACTCTGATGTCTTCAGGTTGTAAGTGAGTCCTTAAAGTTTTGGAGAGATGGGATTAGAAATATTATATAATAACACTCATCCGATTTGGCTTGCGCCTTAACATATTAAAAAAAAGGTTCGCCTATCAGGTTTTACCAAGCTCTATGAATGGGCGATCTGGCCAATCACAGGCTTCGTAGAAAGTATACATTAGAACAACATCACCTGATACCTTTATTTCAGATTAGCCATGAAGCAGTGAACAGCAATCTTAAGTTTTCTTTGATTTTTACCAAATCTAATCTAATCTAATCCAAAATCCAATCTAATCCAAATCTAATTTTGGCTCAGAGATGTTCAAAATAATTTTCTTATTTTTTTTTGGTAGTAAGTAATGAAATTGTAATACTGCTTCTCATCTTTGAAACGTAAACTATTTCATTGAACTCTAAGTACGTACAGAAGTATTAGTCACGACTACACTAGTCGATAAATTAATAATAATAATTGCTGTTTTATATTTTAGTCATTCAGATGCTGATAAGAAAACATTTTTATTTTATTATCTTCTCTGGTGCAAAAGTTTCAATGTTTTATCTCATCTCTATCATATTTTTCCCCTTTTTGTTTGTGGGGCCACTCAAAACTTTGTGCAGTCCTTAAAAAAATGTGGGGATATCATAATGCTCTCATATTTGTCGGATCTTGATAAATGTTACATTTTATAACTTATACCGGTGCAAAATAATTTTTTTTGTATGCCAAATGCGAGTTCATCAAATTTTAATATTTCTTGTCTAAAATGAGAAAAATGATTATACTGTCCGCGGCTACAGAAAAACATTTTCTAGCCTACTGAATCGTACGTATTAAAATTATATACACCAAAAGGAATTTAAAAAAAAAAAAGATTTTTCATAAAAAAGGAGAAAATAGATAAATTCTTAGTCGAAAAAGATCACTATTTGAATAAAAATAGATAAGTTATATTTTCGTTAAAAAATAGTACGAGTTAAAAAAGCAATTTTTCGAGTAAGCAGTTGAATCTTTTAGAAAATATTTCAATTCTCTTCCAAATTGTTAAATTTTCAGACCATAAGAATTAGTTTTTCACGAAATTGTTGTACCTTTGACACAAAAAATTGAATTTTTTATCAATTCGTTCAATTTTCAACCATCTCGATAAATTTTTAAAGGAAAAAGATGAATTGGCAACAAAAAATGTATATCGTATATGGCAGCCTAGAAAAATCATTGCCCCTGCTCTCACAACAAATATGTAGATGTTATGAGGTTTTTTATGAATAAGAACATAAGAGTGTGAAAATAAGACTTAAAAGTATAAATA
Organism: Belonocnema kinseyi; assembly: GCF_010883055.1. Taxonomy (NCBI): domain Eukaryota; kingdom Metazoa; phylum Arthropoda; class Insecta; order Hymenoptera; family Cynipidae; genus Belonocnema; species Belonocnema kinseyi. Next base: position 90,256,292 of record NC_046665.1, read on the forward strand.
AAGTGTAAATTATCGCCTTATTGCATTAAATTTGAAAAGTAAATTGATGATTTTAAAAGTCCTTCCCTTTATATTCACATATATTCGTTTAAAAATAGATTCAAAATCGTCCCTTGCGACAAATTTTTGCGGATCCACCATTTGCCAAAGCCTTTCAAGGAAAATTCTTGAGTTTAATGAACAATTTAAAAAAAAAATTATAAGTAAAACGAAAAAAAGAAAAATTAGAGAAGGACTATTTTAATTGGTCCACGTGGAGGTCTTTCGAATTAAATTTTAGCGCATTCAATTTTTTTACCAGGATTTCGGTTTTCCAAAAATATTTCAAACATATAAAAAACTTCGCGTCATATTCCTGATTTGTGAAATCTTGCCCGTTAAACTCATCGATGATCCTAGAAACCAGTTCACACAAATTTATAAAATTAAGTCTAAATCTTCTTTCTTACACATGTATCAAGGACAATCATTAGTTTTGCAGGATTGCTGAGAAAAAAACAGATATCTTTAAAATTTAACCAATTTTTAGTTTCTGTCATTTTCAGCACAACAAGGTGATAAACAAAGTGGTATTTTTTCACTCACTGTAGATTCGGAAGATTTTGGAATTGTCTAATTCAAACAATTTTTTTCGATTCTGACTCAGTGTTTTGGAAATCAATTTGAAAGATTTTTGAAATCTCTAGTTCGAAATTAGTTTTCTTTTCTACTGGACATCAGCTAGTTCGCATCTTAAAAAACTGATTAAATCCAAACAATGTACATGTCAATATTCATTATTTCTACTTCTTCTTACATAATTGAGTTCACTGGCCTGGTTGAGAAATCGAAGACCAATATATTCTGAAGAACATATTTATCGAATTCGTGGTGTTCATTCCATATTTAATGACCCTGATCTTAACAAACTAAAATGAGAATATGTTGGTGCCATGGAAAATGGGATTTTTTATGGATTAGTAAGACCTGAGAACTTACGGCTTTATCCTATTTAGAATTCTATCTCTCGAAGGATGCTTTGACTTTGAAATTTTGTTTGTCAGGTCGAAGCGCACAAAATTTTTTCCACAGTAGGCTACCAAATGTCCACTTTTGGAGATGCAGAAGATTTAGTAGAGAGTTATTTACCTTCCATTGAAGATATCATATTATGTTGTCAACAGAGAAGGTTCAAACTAGTAACAGATTCCGGAGAAAATAAAGAGCCCCCTTTTCAGTAATTGCCAATCATGTGGCTAAGAAAGAACAGAGAATTTAAATAAAAGCATCTGTCTAAACTATGCCGAGTACTCTAGTAGTTTAACTGATAAATAATTATCACAGGAAATATGTCGATGCTAAGAATTTGTTAAGATTTATTTTAAAAAGTTCATCATTAAAAACAAAAGTAGACAAACAGGCTTTTGTTTTTAATCGGAGGCGTCAAATATTGAGGAAAATTGCTTTAGTAGAAGTTCCTGAATAAAAAAATGTTAATAAAATAAAAAGGTAAAAAGATTTAATAAAAAGATGTGAGTGAGATGGGATTTAGAAAATCCTAGAATTTTGAAGCCAGAAACTAAATATTCCCTTGATAATAATATTGAGGCTCCATGTTATTCTTCTTTACTAGAGGTGAATAAAGGTTCACCAAAATCTGACTAAGAAATTAGGGAAAAAGAAGAAGAGCATGTTCCGTCCGAAAAATAAAACTAAGCTCTTGTAATAAATCCTGGATTCTTCTTCAAGAAAATTCTTCCGTGTCTCGAAGATTTGGCGTTAGTTCTCGTGCTGCGGCACTTAATGTTTCATCTACTTTCCAAGATGCAAATATCCTTGAACATTCTCTAACTATAGACAAAAACATAATCAGAAGAGAACGCTACAAAGTTCAAAATGATCAGATAGAAGCAGCACGTTAGAAATCGCCACCTCTAGGTCTGTACTTTAATTGTCGAAAGGACAAAACTCTAACTGATGTTCAAGACAACAAGAAGTTTTATCGTAAAATTTTTATTGGGGAGCATATTCATCTTGTCGGAGAAACCAGATCTCAGTAATTAGGTCATGTGACTTCAAAATCTGAAAGCTAAGAAGACATTTTTTAATGCCATTTTTCGATTTTGTGGGAAACGAAATGAAGGGGGGGGGGGTGGAGTAAACTTCTTGTTGTTGGATCAAACGGCATTGGTGTCAACATAGGATGAAAAGGCGGTGTCTTTACCAAAATTAAAGAATAAGTTGATAGGTTTATTTAGTTTATCATTTACCTACTTTATTTGAATGAATATAAATAATATGATAATAATAACCTGAATTTTAATTTCCTACTATTTATCAGTGAGTATCAGTGTCTTGAAATAAAAATTGTACTTGGCGTTATATAATTCCCAAATCTTAGGTTAGTCAAAACCGACATGACATTCAACTCACCAAAGTCGGGATGTAAAAACTAAGTCGAGACTGTAGCATTGAAATATATGCCTGGGTCTTTGAAGAAATATCCTCTAGATTTTCTGAATTCAACAAAGTAAAGTTAGCTGGTGGTTGAAGTAAAAATACCTAATTGTATATGCAGACAGTCCTGAATTTTTCTATACATCCCGACTTTAGTTTAAATGTCAACGGCTATGACTAATCTAAGACTTTTAAGTTGCACTACGAATTTATAAATTTATTCTAAGTGACTAGTGGGCACTGTTAAACAAAAGAAAGTTGAAAATTACGTAACTATAGTTAAAGTATAATATCGCATAGCGAGTAATTGCTTTGACAGGTGTTCATGTGGGTGACAGCGCGGTCCAGCACTCCACAACTTTCCAAATATTCACAAAAAGATAATTTCTTTTAGATGCCCAGATTTGTAACTACATTCATAGCAATAAATATGAGATTCAAAATTTTAATTGTGAGACCAATGAAATTTGAGTTAAGACAAACTAAACACCAGCGCTTTTCTGTGATGTTGATTGTAGCTGATATGTCTTCTTGAGGAACAAATCGACATTTGCTAACGCACTTTAATTATTTAAATTCCACGACTAAAGGACGCTATTGAAATTGAATCAAAAACAGTTTTATGCATTTTCTATAGATTTCTCTTCGTGAAGGCAACAATAGCATTAATACAAAATGATACTGTTAAGAAACATAGTCAGGCTCATGCGTTAATTTCAATTATACATAGCAATCAAAGATAGAGTCTCAGTTCTTAACAATCTAGTGGACAGAGTTGTCACACTTAGAGACAGAAAATTCAAATCACGAAATCAAATGCCGTTTCAATAAGACTCAAAAAAAGGTATTTGTTTAATAAGCCCGTTCCAAAGTACAGATGCCAACTTCAGAATTATATTTTCAGACACTAACGTAAAACCTACTAATGCCATATAGATTTAAATGACTGTAACTGGTTGGGTTATAATGGCCTTAATTATTAACACTTAACATTAAATTTAAGTATGAATCATTCGTGATAGTACTAAAGGAATGGTTTTAAGGATGTTTTCATATTCTGTTATCTTATCATACCATTTATCTTCACTTTAGGAAAGAAGATTTATCACATAAGAATTTGTCAGAAATATGACATCACTCTAAAATAACACAGTTTCTAGAAAATTCATTAGTCACTACTCAATAACATCAGCAGAAGACAGTTTTTTGCCTTTAGAGAATATGAAGAGTTTTGGTATCCTGTTGCTTACCATGGCGATTTTCCTTAATCCTATTGGTAAATATAATATTTCATTAAAACTTTAAGTGTACTTTCAATTGTAGAGAATAGATCAGCAGCCATATTACCGAGCTTTATTTCTCTTGGTGAAAAAATATTCTCTTAAAAAACTGTTAATTCATTTAATGAAACATTTCACAATTTAAAAATGTCTAATACAATATTCTAATAACTTGATGAAATTTGGAGGCCTTATTTTCAGCATTGATATCTTGAAATTAAACGAAGGAATTTTTCTAAATTTCATCGCATTCTTGTAAAGCATTTTATAATATTTTAAAATCGATTTTTGATAGTAAAAATAATGAGAAATATAATTATAATTATAAGGCAAGTAAAGTGAAAACACTTGAGATCGAATTCACAGCTAGTTAAAAAGATGTTTTCATAAACTTTTATCTTATTATACCAATCTTTCCACTTAGCTATAAAACTCATTTTGTAGACCTTCTACTTTGTAAATTAAAACATAAGTCTATAGAATCTCTTCACCTTCATTCCAAGAAAAAGCATTAAGTATGTACAAATTTTACAAAAAAAATGACATTCACTCTGACAACGCAGTTTTTAGAACTTTTATTAATTACAATTCAATAACTTTATCAGAAGAGAGTTATATGTATTCAGAGAATATGAAGATATTTGGTGTCCTGTTGATTACGGTGGCGATTTTCCTTAATTTTATCGGTAAATATAACACCATAGCTTTAAGTGTACTCGTACTTTCAATTGTAGAGAATGGAGCGGAAAAGTGTATAATATTAATTATTTTTCGTAAAACACGTAGTTCAATTATTTAGGAATTTGAAGTATCGGGTTTGTTCAAGTATCAAAATGAAAAGATTTAATTTCAATATAAAATCATTGAGATGATTCGCGAAAAACTTTTTTTTGCAGCAGGCGTATTACCGCGCCTTATTTCTCTAGGTAAAAAAATACTCTCCTAATTACTTTATAGATTTTTGGAAAAAATTTTTTAATTTTGGAAACGTAAAATTCACGTGAAAATTAGTTGTTATTATGGCCAATAAGAATTTAAAGGATATTTCTAAAAATGTTAATCTTGCATCGTCTGTGTCTAAACCTCATACCAGTTCTAATATGATACTCTGATTAATTATTGGAGTCTCTACAATATCGATGAGGCTTCAATTGAGAAAAAACTATTACTTTTACTGTTTTTTTACAGAATTTTTTTTTACTGAATTTTTGTTTTTCCAACACTTAAAATAGATCCGTAATGTTGTTTGAAATGTGAAGGGTTAAAAAAAAGTTTTTTACATGTTTTTTGGGAAATTTTATTAAAATTAATATTGACCAAACACCAGCTATATATGCGATAATTTGCTGAAATATTTAACTAGTATTTTGTTTAATGAAGGAAACACGTAAATCTTAACAATTCTTTATATTCTTATCAGGGAAATATTATACATCCTAATCGTTGGACGATAATCCTGAATAATATACAGAATTCCTGAAAATAAAACCAAAAATCCAACAAGCAAATTTGGTCAAACGCCATAAAATGTTCCTTATTGTAATTCGTAAAAAAGATAAAAAAATGTATAAAACAGAAAACTCTTTTTTATTTGACCAAACATAAAACAAAGGGAAGAAAAATTATAAGGAAACCAACAAAATCCCCTCTCTTATCTTTTTTTCTTTCCTCTTCTTTGTTTTCTGTCCGAAAAAAGAATAGTGTTATTCAAATGTTATTCAAATTTTATATTATAGGCCTAAAATAAATAAAATCTATGTTAAAAAAGTTCGTTTTTTTCTGTTATATAAACGTACCCCCTTAAATCTTCTTCACATATTGACGACAGGCAAGAATAAAATTTTCATGATTCCTGAGCAATCTTAAGATATCTTTTAAATTAAACAAAGTTATACATGTTTTTTATTTTTACCCTAGCAGGGTGATCCAAAAATATCAAAAGTTGTGACTCACTGTCATTTCGAAAGACTTTTGATTTGCCGAATTTGAATTTTTATTCGATTCGGACCCAGAACATCGAAAATCAATTTAAAAGACTTTTGAACTGCCTAGTTCAAATTGATTTTTTTTAACATGAACTCAGCTACTTCGTTTCTTAAGAAAAGCAACCAGATCGCTACAACGCACAAGTATGTATTGATCCATTTATACTTCTTACAGTATTGAGTTCACAGTTGTGGTGGAAAAAGTCAACATCAATACATCCTGAAGATCATATTTATCGATTAAGTGGTGCTTATTGAATGTTTGATGACGCTACGCTTACTAAGCTAAAAGGAGAATTTGTTGGTGCCGTAAGAAATGGGATTCTTTTTGGTGTAGTAAGACCTGTTGATCAATTTGTTCTTTCAATATTGGATTCTAAGCCTCAATTGATTACAATACGCAAGAAAGATGGACATCATAGTATTTTAAATCCGAAGAAATACCATACTTTTGATTTTTACGAACGAGTTGACCCAAGTTATACTTTTCCAGTAGTGTTTCTGTAACGATAGAATTGATAAAAGTGTTGGATAAAGATTGGAACTATCTACTCACACAGAATTTTCAGTACAATTTAATGCGGAAACTCAAAATGGGATGTGCTATAAACCCGACTAACTGAGACAGTCAATGGAATAGGAATTTACTGTTCATATTCGCCCACAGATCGTATTTCTTAACGGATTTAAAAGTTTTTTTTTTAAATGCTCAGCAATTAATTTTTAAGAGAATTCTAGTTTGCTTTTTATAAATTTGTTTCACAGAGCAACAATATATAAACAAATATAGTGACAAAATCGACCATTTTAGCTTTGTCAATTTTTATCACGAGAAAAAATACAGAAAGAAACTCACTATCAGCCGGAATTATTGCACATGCATTCACAGAACATAAAGAATTTTAATAATATTTAACTTAATTATTATACATAATTTCTATAACTAAATTCTTTATAAACGAGTTTCTCTCATAGCTGAGTTGATTTTTCTGAACAAAAGTGATTCACAATTGTCTTTGAAGCCATTTATATACTATAAGCCTAATGAAGCATAAACAATATAGATTGTTTATAACAATTTGGTTACACAAGTCTCCTGATCGGCCGTTTCATCGTAGCAAAAAACGTTTTTTTCTTCAATGATTATTAGAGTGACATTTAGTGCGATGACTAATCAACGAAATTAAATAAAGAATAATTTATATGATTCTTATAAACAATTTTTTTAACAAAACTATGATTTATTTTTTTTTACATGCAAAAAGGACGGTTCTCCACTGAAATTATCCGACAATTAACTAACAGTGATTCCAAAACTGGATATGGGACATTAAATAATAATTTGCGTAATTGTTATTAACAATTTCTGTAGAAAACTGTCTGTAGCAATAACGCTGTACTTGCGTTTTTAGAAGTCACCTATCTTTTATTTGTTTTATGCAACTTCCTGAAAAATAAATGAGGAACAAGTGAAAATAAGGTGCAATAACGCAGTACTTGCGTATTCAGAAGTCACTTATCTTTCATTTGTTTTGTACGCAAATTCATGAATAACAAATCAATAACAAGTGACTCTCAACTGAAAAGTACAGTTCCAGGTTCACCACTAGGTGGGTATCTCTCGCACGTGCTCTCGCAAGAGAAATCATAATTTTCGTTTATACGAGGGTAGTTCAATAAGTCCTTAGAATGAAGTATAAAAACAATTTTTTTTGGGTAAATTTTTTTTTATTTTTCAACATAATCTCCATGGAGCTTTATAC
>NC_046665.1:90263855-90287464 GCF_010883055.1 Belonocnema kinseyi
ATGTGGACTGTGACTGCACCATATATATAGTCGGGAGTGGTGCTGACTGAAAACAGATGATTTGGAGCGATTCGCGCGCCATCTGTTGGTCATTCTAAGGACCTATTGAACTACCCTCGTATAACTGAGAGAGGCTGCGTTGAAATTATTTTTATATGATTTGCTTTTGGCGTCATTTTAAAATATCTTCTGCAGGTTTGTACATTTCAATTGTTTGTATTATTATTTCTAATAAAAAATGGATACTCTAAAGGTAGGTAAGAAGGTCCTTTGTGATTTTCTTATTGCTAATGAGAGTACTGACGTACAAGGTTTGTTAACTTTCATCCAAACCAAGTACAATCTTGATCCTGGGCATCTAGAAATAGTAGATAATCATTTGAATTTGTATTTTTTACCTATATTTCAGAAAAAATGGAAAGAATGTTTAAGTATAAAAAGTCAGTTTGAAAAGAGGTTCGAAAAGTGGCTAAAAACTGACTTCGTTGTTACTTTTTCTGGGATGCATACTATGCACGACCTAATTCACAAACTCCTTGAATCCTCAAATCTTTTCATTGCATCCTTGACGCCTGAATGGGAAAAAGTTGAAGTTGAACTTTATCAAGAACTCGATGAACTAATAGAACAATTCGAATTTAAAAATGATTCGAATTTTGAATCATAATTGATTTATTTTAAGTTTTTTATAATAATCTCATTATTATTATAGGTATCAATTTTTTCATTGATTCAATAACACAAATAAGATTATCACAAAAATAATTGAAGAAAAAATAACTTTTTTCTACGACCAACCGCAGATTGTCACGCATTGTTTAAAAATTTTTATTAACAATTACGCAAATTATTATTTAATGTCTCATATCCAATTTTGGAATCACTGTTAGTTTATTGTCGGATAATTTCAGTGGTAGACCGTCCTTTTTGTATGTAAAAAAATAAATCATAGTTTTGTTAGAAGAATTGTTTATAACAATCCTATAAATTATGCTTCATTTTATTTCGTTGGTAAGTCACCGCAATAAATGTCACTCTAATAATTATTAAAGAAAAAAACATTTTTTTCTACGACGAAACGGCCGATTAGGAGACTTGTTTAACTAAATTGTTATAAACAATCTACATTGTTTATGTTTGATAAAGTTTTAAGTATATAAATGGCTTCAAAGACAATTGTGGATCACTTTTGTTCAGAAAAATCAATTCAGCTATGAGAAAAACTCGTTTATAAAGAATATTTTTATAGAAATATTTATAAAAATGAGATAAAAATGAAAAAAATAAGCTAAAAATTCACAAAGCTAAAATGGTCAATTTTGTTACTATATTTGTTTATATATTGTTGCTCTGTAAAAAAAATTAAAAAAAGCAAACCACAATTATCTTGAAAATTAATTGCTGAGCATTTCGAAAAAAAAACTTTCAAATCGGTTAAGAAATACAACCTGTGGGTGATTATGAACTGTAAATTCCTATTCCAGACCACTGAGCGGCGTAGATACAAAATTGGAATTGTTTATTTTTACAAACATAACTTTTGCTCACTATTAGAATACGCTACTCGAAAAAAGGATTTTTCGGTCCACTCTATTGTTCATGATATATTGACATGTTTCCTTGAATAAAATATCGATATTCACTGGCGTACTTCAATTTAAAACTTTCACGACTAAAGTTCTCTATCGAAATTGAAAAACAAAGTTTTCTGCATTCTCGACAGATTTTTTTCCATAAAGATAACAATAGCATTAACATAAATTGATACTATTAAGAAACATGGGCAGGGAGATACGTCAATTTCAATCATAATTCGTAATCAAAGCTAGAGTGTCAGTTCTGAATAGTCTAGTAGACAGAGTTTTCATACTTACAGACAGAAAATTCCAATTACAGAGTCAAAAAAAGTTTAATTACAGTCAAAAATAATATATTTCTTGAATTCGCCGGTTCTAAAGTAGAGATGCCAACTTCAGAATTCGATTTTCAAACACTAACATACGAGCTATTATTGATGGCAACTAAATTTAAATCACTGTCACTGGTTAGCATATGATGACCTTAATTATTATTAATTTATATTAAATTTCAGTATAAATGATTCGAGATTTTACTGAAAGAATGTTTCTATTTTTTTTTCTAATTTCTAATTTTTTTTCTAGTTTCAAATTTTTTCTTATTCTTTTTTGTTATGATACCGATCTTTTCACTAAGCTATGAAAGTCATTTTGTAATATAACCTCACTCTAAAAACGCAGTTTTTAGAACATTTATTAGTCACTATTGAATAACTTCATCAGAAGACAGTTTTTTGTCTTTAGAGTATATGCAGAGTTTTGTTATCCTGTTGCTCACCGTGGCGCTACTTTTAAATTCTATCGGCAAATATAATATTAAGTTTTAGCTTAAGTGTATTGTTTCAGCGGCCATATTGCTACAGTTTGTTTTTCTAGGTGAAAAATACCATTATAATTTATTTTAATTTTTGCAAAATTATTCAGAGCTTCTGAGCATATAATTTACCTCAAAATTAAGTCCGATTAAAAAAATTGGCATTGGTTAAAGTTATTAATTCGAAATTATATTTTCATGAACCTGCAACGCCCCCTGAATAATAAGCATTATATAGCATCTTATGGAATGATCAAAGCTGCTATTTTGTATAACGAAAAAAAGTATGCATTACAAAAATTTACTTCGTATTAGGAAAATGTTATATATTCTAATAGATGAATAAAAATCCTCAAATTTTATTATTTTCTGAAGACAAATTTTTTACACCATTTTTAGCCTCTCTGTGCTAAAGGAAAACCCGATAATTATTTTGAGAGACCCTTTTTTATAATTTGAAAATTGTGACTTATAGGAAAGCATAAACTTAGAATAATTGTATTGCTGGAAAGGCTGCGAATAAAATATTTTGCTATACGAGACGATGTCGCAAGAGATTTTCTTAGAATTTAATCAAAGTTTTTTTAAAAATCAACTTCCCTTAATGAATTACATATTTTATTGAATTTTATATCGTTATTTCTTATAATATCAAATAGTTTAATTAAAACTTCAAAAAGACACAAAGACGTTTCGAAACGTCTGTTAAATGTATGAATCCAGAAACTTTTATTTATTTGAAATTTTGGAACCGATGACCAAAATAGTTTTTCCTATGTCTCCTCATTGCGAAATTGTTTTACATCTCAATCACGTTCGAAGAAAGATTTAATCTGTAAAATTGATTTATGAGCTTCTGTAAACAACTCTAAAGAGATTATTGTTTTTATTTTTTCTGTATTATTTTATACAATTATAAACTTATATGCCTAAAGAAGTAGATTTTAGTTTTGAGCTTTTCTTTGCTCTCTCAATCAAAATTGTTGAAATTCAAATAATTATTAGTGAAAATTCGTAGTTTTAATTAGCGAAAAGTTAGCTACTGAAAATTAGTTTGAAAATTACTAATTCCAGTTGGAATGAAATTTCTCATCTCAATGTTACTTTTTGTTTGTTTGAACAAAGTTAGGCAACATGAGCATATTTTGTATTGATTTTCCTTGAATAAATATCAGTTCGAGCATCAGCATTTTTTCTTGCTCAAAAGATAATTTATTGCCTCCTTAAATAAAAGTTAATAAAATGTGAACAATTCCTAGTAAAGTGTGAGAGACTCAATCAGAGAAGAATGATCCTTGAAATATAGCTTTGTAACAAGTGGAAAATAGAAAAAAAAGACAATACAATCCCATTGGGCACAAAATTTGGCGACGTCTTTACGACATCGTTAAGACATTTTTACGACAACTTTACGACGTCCTATGTCCATGTCGTTAATATATCTTTACGATATCGTACTAGAGTCGTATGATCTGACGACGTCTTTACGATATCGCAAAAACACCGAAACGACATGTACATAGGATGTCGTAACGTTGTCGTAAAGAATTCGTAACGATATCGTAAAGATGTCGCCAAATTTTGTGCCCACTGGAATGACATTACATTCTCAACTATATTGAAACAACAAGAAATAATGTATTGTGAAATTGTAAACGTGACCTATTTAGCCCGTCTCCAAATTAAAAACATTAGCTTCTGGTTTCCTTTAAAAAAGTTATAAAACATAAAAATTCTTCACAATCATGGAGCGATTAGAATTAATGGAGTATACATTATTTATACAAATTTAGGGACTTAAGGAACTATTTTTTAACAGAATTCGGTTTTCAACTTTGAAAATTTTTCACAACTGTATATTCTTTCAGTTTTATATAGAAAAATACAATTATTTGTAGAAGTATGGATTTATTATTAAATATATTATTTAAAAGGCTATGAATAAATTGAGGTTTGGCATTCGCGAACAAGTCACGAATGTAAAAGTTTCATTTTACGTGTAAGATTGATACAAAATTTTTAAAAAATCCGGTCATTAACGGTTTTTATTTATAAAGATTATTATTAAAATTGAACTAAGAAATTTAAAAGGTAACACAATAGGTAAGTATAGGTTTTGAACATTTTGTTGGAAAAAAATGTACCAATTAAAAAAATTTCTGATCAATACATTCTCAAGCAGAACTGTGCATTTACATTAATTTTGCTGAAAAATAATTTGTTTCTAAGACTGTAAATTGCAAATAGTTTGTCCTAAAAAATGCATAAATTAAAATTTGTCTATTTTGGTCACAAATGAAAAACAATCTTCCCCAAAAATGTAGAATATTAATGCAAAAAAGACGACCTAACTACAAAATAGTTGAATCTTTACCCAAATGATTTAATTATTAATAGCAAATACTATTTTTAACGAAAAACATGATGTCCTAATAAGAAAACCCCCATTTTTCAAGAAAATATTTTAATTCTATACCGAATAGTGAACTTTTCAAGCTTAAAAAACAACCTCTCTACAAAATAGTTGAATTTTCAATTAAATTGAATTTTGAATATAAAAGTTTAAATGTTCTATTTAAATAATTTGAGTTTTCAAACAGGAAACATAAAGTTTGAACAAAAAATTAATTTTTAATTAAATATTTACATTTTCAGTTAAGAACATTTCTAACAAAAGAATGCCATGTTTAATATTTTACAACAAAAAAATGTAATTATAAATGACAAAAAATTGAATTCAGCCAAAAAAGAGGAGTTTCTAACAAATTATTTAAATAGTCAACTAAAAAATATTAGTTTTCAACAACATTTTTTGCAAAAAAGATAAATTTAAAAAAAATGCGTAAGTTTTCAACCCAATAGTTACATTTTCAACTAAAGAAATTAATTTTCTATTAGAAAAGACTAATGATTAATTTTTTTAACAAATACTTAATTTTCTTTCAAATTGTTAAATTTTCAAGCCATGAGAATTAGTTTTTCACAAAACAGTTGAAACTTTTGAATACAAAATTTAATTTCCTATCAAATATTTCAATTTTTATCAATGGTAAATTTTTCAACAGAGGCTAATATCAGAATTTTATTTTCAGTCAATTAAAGAAAATTCGGTTACTTAAAAGGATCATAACGCGGTTAATACGAACATAAAATATATTTAAAGAAGGGTATTTGATTGAAATACGATGTCCTTCAATATTTTTAATTTAAATTAAGTGTAAATATAATTTATACGAGATTTTACTGAAAAAACTGATTTGCTTCCTTACAAACGAAGCTTCGTTATGGTAACATTTTCGGAAAATTGTTAATTCATTTAATAAAACATTCTTCAATTCAAAAATGTCTAATAAAAAGTTCTAAGAAATTTTCCTGGCGTATGCGTGTGTGCGTGTGTGTATTTTAGGATGTGCAGATGTCACACTTTTTTGTGAACACAAGAACTTGAAAATGAATGCAGTTAATTTTATGAAATTTGAAGGGATTATTTTCACTATTAATATCTTAAAATTGAACGAAGGATTTTTATATATTTTTTACATTTTTTTAGCATCTTGAAATATTTTAAAAATTGATTTTTTATAGTAAAAATAATTTCGTTAAGATAATTTAAAGTTCAGGCAAGTATATAAAATGTGTATTGGTTCGAGGTATATCGATTAAACTATAATATTGATTAATTTTTATAAATAATAAGGCAGTTATGTTCATTCTATTATATGTATTAAAATTCGATTTTCATAGTGAAAATTTTCTCATTTTTATAATTTAAGGTTGATGCGAGAATGGAAATGATTTCTTGTTTGGAGGCAAATCAATTGACCTATAATGTAGATACATTATATTGAGGAGTAAGGAAGTAATGGAAATGCTTAATATTTGAAAGCACCGTTTTTCATAAACATAATTTAGAATTGATTCAAGAACGAAAAAGATTCTTTGGTTCGAGTTAAATCTGTTGACCAATAATAATATTTAATAATTGTTATTTTGCAAGAATAATTTAAATTTTCTGCATGAATATCCAAGAATTTGTTATCATAAATTTTCAAATAAAATAATTCTGACAATTCTTCTACAAAAATAATTAAGCTGGAAAAGAGATATAATGCGACAGAACTTTTCCCTTCCCTTTTTTAATTTTGAAAAATGACCATTACAACTTAAAACTTGGATTTAAAAAAAAATGTTATTAAAATGATTGTAAACACTATTTTGAAGCTTTGTATTTTCTGTGAATTTCTATTCTTAAATTGATTAAAATAAAATGTTGGTTTCCCTAATATATAAAAAATCACTAAGGCTTTTCCTATGAGAAAGAAAATAAATTTTCCAACGGGGCATAAAATGCTTGTGAAATAAGCACTATAATTTTAATTATAAACACAAACAAAGTAAGAACACTCGAGATCAAATTTACAGCTATTTTAAAAATTTTTTCATAAATTCTATCTTACTATACCGATCTTTCCACTAAGCTATAAAAGTCATTTTGGAGGCCTTCTACTTTGTAAATTTACACATAAGTTTGTAGTATCTCGTCACCTTCATTCCAAGAAAAAGCATTCAGTATGTACAAATTTGACAGAAAAAAGACATTCACTCTGACAACACAGTTTCTAGAACATTTATTCATTACTATTCCATAATTTTATCACTTATTCAGAGAATATGAAGATGTTCGGTATCCTGTTAATTACCATGACCATTTTCCTCAATTCCATCGGTAAATATAATATTACATCATAGCTTTAAGCGTAATTTAAATTGCAGAGGATAGATCCGAAAAATGTATAATTTTCATTATTTTTAGTGAAACAAATAGTTGAATTATTTAAGAATGCAAATTATTGAGTTTGTTCAGGTACTAAAATAAAACAATTTATTTTCATTATGCAGACTTTAGGGGGGTTCGCGAAAAGCTTTTTTGATTTTTTCATCTGCCGTATTATCGAATTCTATTTATCTAGTAAAAAAAATAATCTCCTAAATTTTTCATCGATTTTTGAAAAATTGTCTACAGATTGCGAGAATAAAATTTACGTGAAAGTTGAGTCCGATTAAAAACAAGTCAGTGTGCATAAAATTTCAGATACACCAGATTCAAAACTGTTATTCCTTTCTTCGACCGTTATAAATTTCTAATTAACATTTTAGCAAAGTATCGCTATTACTGTCGGTCTTAGGTCAATATGAATTCAAATAAAATTTCCAAAAATGTCTATCTTGTATCATCCTTCTGTAAACATACTATCTATCATGTGACACTGTTATTAATTATTTGAGCCTCTACAAACGCTTTGAGGCTTCATTTGAAAAACAAATTATTACTTTTGCTGTATTTTAACGAAGAAAGTCTTTTTATAAATACTTCAAGGTTTGTTTACTCAGATTTGTTTTCCGGCACTTCAAATAGATCCACAGTGTTTTTTAAGGCGTTAAGGATTTCATTTAGAAAAATAAATATTGTTTTTTAGGTTTTAAACAATTTTATTTGAATTAATATTGACCGCAAGATCAACTACATTAGCGATAATTTACTGAAATATTAAGCTAGTGTTCTGTATAATAAGAAAAAACATGCATCTAAACAATTTGCGAAATTCTTATAAGGAAATGTTATTTATCCTAATGGTTGGATGATAATTCTGAATAATGAGCAGAGTTCCAGCAAACATAATCAGGAATAGAACCAGCAAATTTTAGTAACCACCATAAAATTTTCCTATTTCAATTCGAAAAACGCAGATAGAAATTTTCCTAAATAAGGAAAGAAAAAAATTCTTTTTCTTTGTACAAAAAATAAGAAACAGGAAATAAAAATGAGAAGGCAACCAACAAAATCCCCTTTCTTCTCTTTTTTTGTCTTTTATCTCTTTTATTTTTCTAATTAAATCTCAGTGAAAAAAGCATTTGTAAAAAATAATCACTAACGTTTCGTCACTCATACAACATCCTTATCAAGGCAAACAAAAATTGAGGGGAGAAGAACAGCCGCGAAACGAGGATGCTCTCTCCCTTCTCATTTTGCTTTCCTCTTTTTTATTTTCTGTTAAAAAAAAAATATTTGTCTTTTTCTTAGGAAAATTTTTATCTTTATTTTCAAATTGCAATGGAAACATTTTATGTTGGTTGTTCAAATTTCCTCATTTGATTTTTGGTTTTATTTTCAGGAATTCTGTACATTAAATTGATTATTTAAAGTTAAATAGCATTTTAAATCTGATTTTAATCCAATTTAAATTTCTTAAATGATAATCCACAAATTAAAGGTCGCTGAAGGTTTCCTCCAAGATTTATTTTATGCAAACGGTCAGTTAAAAACAAAGACAGCACTTTTTCAGGATTTAAAAATTGTGGTAAGGTAGCATATATACAGTATTAATATATTGTTTGAAAGGCTGTGAAAAATAATGGCTTGATGTTTACAATCTAAAATCTCTGAATAAATAAGTTTTGAGGTTATAATATTAATCCAAATCTTTTCAAGGAAAGTTTTTGAGTTTCATTAACGATTTAAAAAAATTAATAGTTCCATAAAAAAACCCAAAATGGAAAACAAAACACTTTAATTAAGCCATTCGCAGTTCTTTCGAATCTACGTTTGACGCGGTCAGTTTTTAACTCGGATTTCGATTTACCAAAAATATTTTGAGTATGTAGAAAGTTTGGCGTTATGATCATAATTTGTAATATCTTGCGCGAATAACTCATCGATTAATCTAGAAGATATTTGCTTTCGAATTCATGATATTAAGTCTTAAGGGGGTAAGCATACTTAAAAAGAAAAACAGAACGCTTTTTTTGTGAATTTTTTCAAAGATGGGTTTTATTCATTGTTGCAGTAATTTTTTTATGTAGAAATGTTAAAAAAAACTAGCACGTTGTAGTTGGTTATTCAGAGGTCTTTTGAAAAAAAACAGTCATGCGGTAAATCGTGTGACTCATGAATGGTTTATCTGATAGAAAGAATAAATATTGCATGATTGCTAAGTAATTTAGAAACACCTTTGAAATTCAGCAAATTCAGTTTTATTATATTTTCACTCCAGCAGGGTGATCCGTAAAAATCCAAAATTGCGTTTTTTCACTAACTATTCATTTGGAAGACTTTCGATTTGCCGAATTTGAATCTGCTTCTTTTTAGATTCGGATCAAGCGCATCGAAAATCAATTTAAGAGACTTTTGAACTGCTCAGTTCAACCTAATTTTTTGTTAAACTTGCACTTGGCTACTTCTTTTGTCAAGAAAACCAACCAGGTCCAAACAACGCACAGGTCTAAATCTATCCTTTTATACTTCTTCTTACAGAGTCACTTTTTTGGGGTTTGCTGAGAAAATCAACACCAATAAATCCTGAAGGACGTATATATCGATTTAGTGGTGCCTATACCTGCTTCAACCCTTTAAATTCTACCCTTATCGAGCTAAAAGGAGAATATACTGGTGCCGCACAAGATGGGATGCTTTATGGAGTTGCAAGACCTGTTGACCTACGGCTTTTTCCAATGTCGAATTCAAAGCCTCGATATATCAGAATCCGCATAAGCGATGGCCATCATGTTTACATGAATCTAGCAAAAAAATATAGTCTGCCTTTCGACCAACCAGTTGACCCAAGTCATGCTGTTCAAGTCGTATTTGTGTAACGACACCACTAATACAAATTTTCATTAAAATTGGAACTATCTAATCACACAGAATATGCAGTACAACTTGGTGCGAAAACGTAAAATGGAATGCGACATAGCTTCAACCATTTGATTCATTCAATATATGAAGATGTGTCCCGAGTGATCACCGTTTGCATTAGAAGCGGCTAAAATTTTCACTTTGTTAATTATCCTTTTAGTATCTTCCTTACTTGTTTTCGTTACCTATTTTCTAATTTCAACTGTAATCACTCTGTTTGGAGTGTTTTGATTATATTTTATTGTGTTAGATATTTTCGACGCGTGCTTCGGGAGCATCTTATTCCTAAATTGTTTTGTATAAAGTGTTTCTCTCCATATATCAATGGATATCCTAAAAATTGTGTTGTAAACGCCCAGTCTCTCTTAGCACATTTTTTAGAATTCAAACTTTTTTAGGCACATGTTTCAACCATGTAATAGCTGTTTCTTATTCCTGGTTAACTACAGATATAGACATTAGGTTCACTGGAATTGACAACCTTTCGTTCCTTTGAAAAGACGAGAGAAGGCTTGGTGAAGTTTGTCTTTTTCTGCATAATAGTCTAAGTCGGATTATGGTTGGAGTGAGTCCAGTGGCTACTTATCCCACGACTGAATTTTTCGTTGTTGACGGCAAGTGAACTTATAAAAATATTTTAGTAGGAGCAGTTTATAAACCAGCCAATGCCTCCTACGATACAGAGCTTGAATCAGCAATCTATTCACTTATTCCTAATGTTTATAGCATTATCCTAACTGGAGATTTTAACACTAACATAGATTTCGCTTCCAATAATACCAAAGATCTAAAATCTTTGGTGTACTCTTCGGGACTTTCGATTGCACCACATGTTTTCACTCACCATACTGATTCTTCTAGTACCTGTATTGACTTTACTATTGTAGACGACATAGATAAGGTTGTGACCTACGATCAACATGCTTTCCCTTTTTTCTCTTACCACGAATTGATCAACATTATTCTTACATTTTCCTATAATGGAAATTCAAAACCAACCCAAAGATTCGTGTGAAATCTCTCAAATATTGAAGAACATACATTTTAAAAACACTTATGGACATATGATTGGCATTAAATATTATTAAATACAGATATAACTAATAAAATCGAAGCTCTCACTAATAGCCATGTTCGGTATTTGTCAAATTTTTTGCGCTAAACTACTCTAAAAACTTTCATAAAGCTGCCACCAGGATCACATCTGAAATTAAAAATCTGATGAGGGAAAGTGACGGGAAACGCAGCCATGCAAACAAAAAGCAGTATAATCCTGACTTAATTTCGTAAATTTGGGAACCAAGTTTAAACTAAGATTATAGATGCGATTAATCAATACAGTTATAATGAGATTGGCCGTTTAAAAATTGATTTTACATGCCCAGTTCCAGACTTATCATCATCATCATCTTTCACTACCTTTTTTAATTAAAAAATTAATGACTCTGACTATTTGTGGATGACATCAGACCTGAAATATTTTTGGAAAAATACTTGAAATCAAATCGAGTGTCATTAAAATTGATGGATTATCAATCCAAATGATTGAACTTGCCCTTACAATCATCTATCCTATTCTTTTGCATATTTACAAGGCTTCCTTATAGTATCTTTCCTGATATCTGGGAAATGGCTGTTCTTTGCCCCATTTCTAACATTTCTGAACCTGCTTCCCCGAAAGTCTTCAGACAAATTCTTATTTTAGATGCACTATCCAAACTATTTGCAAAATTTTTCATTTGCAACTATCCAAACTTCTCGAAATATTTAAGGCCATTGACTCGATGATGTCAGGTTTTCGGAAGAAACATAGCACTCTTACTGTTTTCCTTAAAGTAACGAAGGATCTCAAATCATCAGTGGATAATAGGGAAACTAAGCATTGCATTATTGTTTGTTTTATCAAACACTTTTGATATGGTTAACCATGAGGTGCCAAGAGAAGACAAACCTTTTTAAATAATTTGATTTACACTATTTGTCAGAACGAAGTTCCTGCATATCTATTTAATATCTTTCAATTTGTAGACAGAGACTTTCCAGCACATTACAAGCTTCGGAAAAAACACAAAATCCTTAAGATTCCTTATCACAAAAATTTTCAGTTTTAAAGATCATTTATAGTAAGATGTTCCCGCTAATGAAATAAAGTTATGTACGATATTAGAAATGCACATTTCCTGTATCACTTGAAGAATCTATTTTTCTAATATTTGTACGATACTCATAACCCAACTCTTAAAATTTCTTATACGTAAACTCTCTTATTTAGTTTTTAAATATTTCATCTTCGAATTTAGTTTTTAAAATGGATACACAATATAATAGATATATAATAGATTAATTTATAACATTAATCGAGTATTCTGCTGATCACCTCTTGCACAAATTTATAATGACCTTGTACCAGTCTGTTTCTTAAAGGGCTTTTCAGCCCATTTGACCTATCGTGAATAAATAAAAATCTAAATACAGTTTAACAATTTTTATTTTTTTTCTACTAGCTCAGGGATTGCGTTATCTCTTATTTATTTTTGACTGTTCAGACACCATCTGATAAAAATATTTAATACATTATTGGAAATACTTATTCTTACAAAAATGTGTGTACAACTCAGAATACAAAACAAACCTTTAGGGACAGGGGGTTTTTCACTCATGTACTTGATTTTTGCAAATTCCCAAAAACTTTCTGCTGAAGCTTATATCTTTACTTATCAATATTATTATTTGGTTGAAAATTTAACCTTTTTCTTATAAAGACAATCTTTGGGTTGCAAATTGAACTGTTTCGTTAAAATATATTTCATTTCTGGTAAGTCAACTGAAATCTTTTTTAAATGAAAACTATGTTTTCTGAAAGTTTGTCATTTTGATTTGAAACTTCAAATTTGTTAGTAAACATATTGAATCTTTTTTGGATAAAAATGGGAATATATTTTTGAAAATTCAACTATTTTCTAGAAAATTTACTTCTAATTTAAAATTCGTATTTTCGTGTTGAAAAGTCAAATTGATTATTTGTGAACAAAAATTTAACTATTTTTTGGAAGTTTGTCTTATTGATTTAAAAATTATCTTTTTTGGTGAATTTTTCCAATTTATTGGACAAAAATGCAACTGTTTTGTTGAAAATTTAACTTTATAGTAGAAAATTTACTTGTTGTTCAAACTTAATATGATGGTGTTGAAAAGAAAACTAAATTCCTTTCTGCATGAAAATTTCTCGATTTTTTTTTTAAAATCTGTGTTTTTTTTTTTAATTGAAAATTCATCTGTTATTTAGATAATTCTCATTTTTTTGGATGAAAATGAAACTATTTGGTAGCGATGGCAACTATTTTGTTAATTATACTTTTTGTTTAAAAATTCTGTTTTGTTGAAAATTTAACTATATCGTTGAAAATTTACAAATTTCATCTTCTTCAGATAAAAATGCAAGTATTTGATAGAGAATTAAACTATTTTGTTAAAAATTTATCTGTTATAGTAGAGATATTATTTTTTTTTATAAAGTAATGCCACTTTTTGGTTAATAATTATTCTTCTTTGCTTAAACATTCAAATATTTTGTTTGAAAGGTTTCGTTGATTCAGTGTGATAAGAAATCATATTTTTGTGAAAGATTTATCTTTTTAGTTAAAAATTCATTACTTTGGTTAAAAGTTTAACTATTTTGTTGAGAAATAATCTTCTGTGATTGAAAATTTAACTGCTTATGTAAAATTTAAACTACATGCTTAAAAATGCCTTTTTATTGAATGCTTATGTATTTGATTGAATATTTGACACATTTTTTGGTGAAAAAAACTCATTTTCTTGGTTTGAAATTTTATTTTATTTTTGTGTTAACATCCGTTTGTCTCGTGAAAACCTCATTTTTTGGTAAAATGTCATGTTCCTTGTTTGAAAAGTCAATTTTTCTAAAGAAAATTCACCTTTGGGTTAAAAGTTCAACAATTTAAACTTTTATTTCTTTCTGGAGCGAAAAATCTTTATTTGTTAAAAATTCATATTTTTGGTTTTGAAGTTCTTTCCTTTGGAATAAATTTAGTCTTTAGATAAAAATATAAACTATGACACTATGACTAAGAGTACAATATGACACAGTTCTGTCTAAAATTATTTTTTTTAGTTTGAAGATGCAACTTTTATGTTAAAAATTTAATTATGTCATTACGAATTTAATTGTTTTTAATGAGAAAATAGTGAAACGCCCTTTCCAGTTCCTAAACATGGGTCCTTCGAGCCGGGTAATGACGCATTGAAAGGACCGTTAGCAACAAGTGAGTGGGTGCCGCTGTGTCTGCGGATATCGCATTCCTCGAGTGGTGGTGTGTGGCTCACGATCATTCAGTGAACTACGGGAGCAGTGTACGTTTTAGTGAACACATCAACTACTGCAGTGACGACGAGAGGACTAGAATATAATCTCTAAATCGTTTTTATCGTCGAGTTGTGAACTTCAAACTCGACTAAGGCTCTGTCACTACATGTCAGATGCTGGTCTTGTTCCGATTCAAACAAGGCTTCTACACTCCAAGCTCAATGTGACGATTCATGCTCAGCTAACGTCCCGCAGGAAGGTACTCAAAAGCCAGCTGACTCGCACCAAGACCTACATTCAGGTCTAACTCCCACAAGTCCAGTCGATCAACTAAAAGAGCGTTTAGAGAGAGCATTATCTTCATTCACAGGATTTGATACAACAAAGAAGAAATTAGAAAAGGCAGAAAATACTGAAGGGGCTGATGACAGTCCAAATATAGAACCTCAAAGTGAACAATGTATCAAAAGAATAGAATTTGAAGAATTATACTATGAAGTGGTAGGACTAGCCGGAGCCAGAACTAAGGCTGCTGAAGCCGCAGTGGGATCATCAAATGACGCATTTTTAATTCAGCGACCAATCAACTACCTGCTCCAACAACCCTTGTGACCAGTTTGCCCTAACTCGCTCTTCCAACCTTTGATGAAAATTACGAGCAATGGCAATCCTTCCACAACTTTTTCAAATCTTTCGTGCACGACCAACTTCGGGTTATAAATGACGTCAAGTTATACCATCTCCGCACTGCACCTGCAGGAGATGCTGCCAAGATCATCCAGTCCTTGGAACTTACAGACAACAATTATGATGTTGCGTGAAAACTGGTGTGCGATCGCTATAAAAAAAAGTGGCCACTGGTGCAACTACACACAAGGGCACTTTTTAGGTTGCCGTCTCTACAAAAAGAATCGCACACTGATTTTTGCCAATTAATTGATGAGGCACTCCGTCACATCGGGGCTCCAATGGCTCTAAGAAAAATGTAGATTCGTCGGACACCATTTTGATCCAGATCCTCACGGAGAAAATCGACAAAGGCTCTGTTCGAGAGTGGGAAATGCAAAACAATGACGACAACATTTCTTCTCTACAAGAACTTTAAGACTTCCTTTCACAAAGATTTGGTGCCTTAGAAGCTGCTTACAGAACTGATCTGACCACTCATTCAAGGTCGATCTAGTCATCAACAAACAAAGCTGAAACAAACCAATTTTATAAATTCCCTGCTACTAAGGCACAAGCAAATGTTGCACAGAACAACAGTTGCCTGAAGTGCGGAAAACCACATCTTACTTACGCATGCCAAGAATTTCGCAATCTCAGTGTGAAGCAGCGCGTTCCAGATGCTTAAGCTCTCAATGGTTTGTTTCAATTGTCTGAAAATACTCACCGAGATAATGAATGCAAGGGTTCATGCAGAGCGTGCTTTCAGGCACATGACACATTGTTAAATGAAGGTCTTACGGATGTAGAGCCTTGCTGGATAGTGGTTCAACCACATATTTCATCACCACTAGTTTGAGTGGTCGCCTTAAATTGAAGATAAACCAGCAAGACATTCAAATTGGTGGCATTTGAGGCACGTGCAGTAAGAGTTCCTCCTATGTGAGTCCAATCATTGGTTTTCGTTTCAATGCCTACAGTGCGACCTTGAACTTCATGCTCATGGACCAGGACACTCAAAACCTATCAATGCTTTCCAAGACTGAACGACCTTGGGTGATACCATCAAATATCAAACTAGCAGACCCAGAATACTACGCAGGAGGAAAGGCTGACGTCATCATTGGGATTGGCCGCTTTTGGACCTAATTTGCGTGGGTCGCTTGAAAAGAGACCCACAACTGAAACAATCATATTTCTCATTCTTGAGGGAGTATCAGAAGTCGGATTGCATGACAGCTTTACCAGATGAGTCTTCACAACACAAACAAGTAAGGTATTATATCCCTCATCATGCGGTTTTGAAACCTAATACTTCGACCACAAAACTGCGAGTTGTATTTCATGCATCAGCAACAACTACTTCCGGTAAATCACTGAATGATCTATTGCTTGTGGGACCCACCATTCGACAAAATCTTCGCTTGCTTATCTTACGTTTTATACTCCATTGTATCATGATCGCAGTAGACGTGCAGAAAATGTATCGATAAGTGCGGGTGTATCCAGATGACAGAAATTTACAATGTATTTTGTGGCGAGAAGATCAATCAGAAAAACCTACAACCTATCAGCTTAACACTATTACTTATGGCACAGTAGCAGCACCTTTTCTGGCAACTAGGTATTAAAAACAAGTTGCCGAAGATATCAAAGACACAAATCAACTGGCATCAAGGGTGATTTGCAGAGATTTCTGCGTGGATCATTTGATTACAGGTACCGAAACTATTTTAGAAGCTCTGACTTTACGCTATAAACTCTCATCGCCTTTGGAAGCAGCAGAAGTTAATCTTCGAAAATTTTGTTCAAACAACGAAGAAGTAATTATCAATAAACGTCGTGATCTATCCATCAACACAGAACTGATCGATCTTGGAAATCCAGAAGGATACAAAACCTTGGGAGTCATGTGGCAACTGTTAACTGATATACTACAGTACAATATCAACATCGGTGTGAAATCTAAAAAGGTAACAAAACGAAACACTCTTTAGAAAGAAGTTCAAGTTTTTGACTCTCTAGGTTTACTAGCACCTGCTGTTATTTCAGCGAAAATTATTATGCAACATCTTTGGCAGTTAAAAATTGGGTGGGATAAAGCAGTTGCTTTTTACATACACACCCAATGGGAAGGATATCGACAAGTTCTAAATGGTATCAACGACGTCAGAATACCTAGAAATGTCATCGACGGCGAATACATTGATCTACAACTTCATGGATTTTCAGACGTATCAGAGAATGCATACGGAGCCTGCATCTACATCAGAACTACAAATAAATCAGGAAACGGCTCTGTTAGACTACTGTATGCAAAATCACGAGTGATCAAGTGGCACTTTATCGCAGCTCGATCACCACATATTGGCGGCCTCTGGGAAGCAGGCGTCAAATCAATAAAGTGTCATCTCAAACGGATCCTGAAAGAAAAATTGCTCACGTTTGAAGAGTACCACACCTGACTAAAAGAAATTAAAGCCTGTCTAAATTCTAGAGCCATCACATACTTGTCACAGGATACTACTGACACTGTATCTCTAACACCAGGGTACTTCCTCATCGAAAAACCATTAGTCGCTTTTCCCAAAGCTGATGTTATTGAAACTAAAGACAACTGTCTTCCAATTTGGAATGGCTACAGAAAATCAAACAACACTTCTAAAAGAGATGGTCTAAGGAGTATCTAAGCAGCCTTTAAGAACGTGTAAGGTGGTGTAGTGGTTCAGTTTCATAATTAGCCATCGATGATGTGGTGCTGCTCAAGGGTGAGCAGTTTTCACCGTTGCAGTGGGTACTGGGCAAGGTTTTTCTACCCTTAATCCAGGAAAATACGGGGTGATCCGAGTCGCCACAGTAATTAAACCAACGGGAGAAAGGAAACGCGTAGTAACCAAATTGTGCGTGCTTCATGAGAAGTATCAACTTGTCCAAGACAACTAAGTCCTGCATTCTGGGTAAAGTAAATGTATTCAACAAGTTTTAAAAAATTCCACTATTCAATCGACTTTGCAGAGACGATGTCTTTAAATGTTTTGATTTAGTATTACTACTTAAATTTCATAGCATGTTCAAATATGTCGAAAGCCTATCCTTAAGCCTTTCAAAGGAGGCAGAATGTTTGAGCCTCACTTAAATTAGATATTTATCTTTTTCTTCTTGCCATGTTCGGATAGGCATATCTTATGATGATGTAATTTTAATCCCACCTTCGGGTTGGCATAGAGACTTCGACTCAATGACAGTGAGCTTACGACGCTTGAGAAACGTGCCCGCGTTTTTAGGGTTTTTTGATATTTTAAAATATATACCTTGTATACCTTTAAATAGCAGAGTTGAATCGTTTTCCGCGATTCTACAGTATTTCGAATACTGTCTTCTAAATATAAATGTATTCCTATATTTTAATGAGCTCTCAATAAATTTAATTTAGAGTGAACAACAGCCGATTTTCATTGACATAAAAAAATATTGAAACGTCATTTCCAGTTTGTAAACATACATAAAATACTGCTGTGTTCAGTTCATAAAAGATTCGATTTTAAAAGTATTACAAAATTAAAATGCTGGTATTCGAATATTGTTCAAGGATTTTAAAAATGAGGTTTCAGGGCTTCATCAAAACGTGCCAAGTTTTTTAGTGATTTAAGAGGAGTGTCTAGAACTCACTATCACCCTCGCCGCAACGGCCCGAATATGTTTTAAAAATATTAAAAAAACAACATTTTTACGTATTATTGTTACTTTTAAGCATTGACGTCTTTTTTCCATACAAATCAATACTAATGGATAATTTTAATATTTACCATCAACTTTTAAACAGATTTTAATTGTTCGAACCAATATAAATTATTTTAACAAATATTTATTTCCCAAAAATGTAAAAAATGATTTTATTTTCTGATTGAAATGTAATATTTAGTCATTGCTTGGCGTAGTAAATTTTTCTAAAAACATAACGTAATAATTTAAACAATTAGTTAATGTTTATTTTGAAAATTCCTGAAAATGGAACCAAATATGTCCATTTTCTCAAATTGGTATCTTATGCTTCTTTTTGTTGAATGCGTACATGATTTTGATGCATTTCTCCTAATGGTTAACAAATTCTTATTTGTATAAACAATTTTTTGATAACTAAAAAAATAAAATAAAATAGAAGACATAGAATTAAGTACGATATCAAAGACTAATTTGAAAAGAAAGTTAATATCTCTGGCTGCATTTTAAGTAATTTTGGAAAGAGACAATAAATAATTTTTTTAATAATTCCATAATGCTCTTCGAAAAATGGACACCTTTAAAAAATTAAAGACAATTACATTCAAATCAGAAAAGACGACTATTTTTTCACATTTTTTGGGAATAAATTATTGTTTAAATAATTTACATTTGCTTAAGCAAATGAAAATTGTTTGAAAAAGTCATAGTAAATATTCAAATTGTCCATAAGTAATTCTTTGTATAAAAAAGACGACGGAAATTGATAAAAACTTACAATAATACGTAAAAATGTAGTGTCGTCATTTTTGGCTGATATTTGTGGTGCTACTGGGAAGTTAAGGGTGGCTGGGAAATTAAATTCATAATTACTGTTTATTTCGTAGACAATGCTTTAATATCTCCCAAAATCTTGGCAGGTTTCAATGAAACCATGGAACATGATAAAAAAAATTACTGATTATCATTTGCTGGAAATAGAAACTGGGGGGGGTGTCTTACCCTGAATCTCAAAAAGCGTTTTTGGACCACCCTAATGCACACATATTGCTTTATTTGTGCAAACATTTTTTAAGTATTACTTAACATGTATTATTAATTAATTAAATTTAAATTAAATTATGTTTTTTATTATTTATTTTTAATTTATTTTATTTTTATGTTATTTATTTTCATTTTTAATTTTATTTATAATTTATTATTATTATTAAATTATTATTAAAATTAAATTAAACCTAAACATTTTATGAAAGGTTTGTCATTATGATCAACTTCATATTTTTAACAAAAATTTAGAAAATTTTAATTCTTAAGCAAAGGTTTTAGATATTTTTATTTTGAATTTAATCTGTTGTTAAATCTAGAAAAAATAGATGACTAAATCTAAGGGTGCATCTACTACATAACGCAAAAGCCAAAGCATTATAAAAAATGTTGTATACCTTTAAGGGTTTAATTTTAAGGATTGATTTTAAAATTTTTTAAAAAATGCTTTGGTTTTGTAGATGTTTCTGAAAAAAGAAGAAAAAAATTTAAGTACTAACCTAATTTTACTTGCATTATCTTTTGACCTTTCATTGAAGAAGGCAAACTAAAGACGTACAAATATGTTAGAAAAGTTACCGTCTCTTTAAGAAAAGAGTGTTTCCGGTATGTTTTTTTTTATTCAAAATATAAAAATTAAATTAAAAGAAATTTTTCATCCAACCTTAGAATTAAATATTATTTATTGGATCTGTAACTGTACTCCTGACTAAAAGAAAATAGAGCTTGAAAATGTATCATTTTTTTGTAAAATAAAGAATTTGATTATTTAGGAATATAAACTCTTGCTTCTATTCTAAAATTATAAAATTCGACAAATGAGTGAATTCACCATTTTATTTAGAAAAAAATACAGATATAAAACGAAAAAATATATTGGATGTCAATAAATGTTGTGAACTGAAAAAATTAAATTTTTCTTTGAAATTCAGAGCCTTTAAAGAAAAAATAGATAGATAAAAGTATATTTTTCGGCCTGTTGGCCTTACAAAATTGACTTGCTGACACTTCTATTTTTTACAGAATTTTCTTATAGCTATCTTTTACAAATTACTATCCATCTACACATTATAACTAATCCGCTTGCTTCTATAACCTAACCTTCCTTGCTGCGCCTCGCCTCGCACGCATGTCTCTCTTTCCTCGCTATGCCTCTCATTGTCAGCATCTGTCTCCGCAGCTAACGCTTAATACTCAACTACTATTTACAATAATCACAGTTTTCTTACATATAATTCCTTTCCTATTAACAATCCTTCCTTCCTTATTCCTCTTTCTTCTTCCTTCTCTTCTCCTCCATCTTACCCAACACCCCCTTCACCCTTGCTGCTGCCCTTTTGTCCCCCTTTCATGCAACAATACAATATTGCGCTCCCTCCCTCGGCATAATCTGCACATAGTTCCCGTTAAACCTTGACTCTCTTATTTTCTCCTCTCCTTCCACCTCCATCCTCGCACTACTATGTCTGTTCTCCTTCTCCCAGCAACACTCCTTAACCAGGTTACTTCCCCCTTCTTGCAAAAATTTCTCTTCATTTTTACACGCTCGACTCCCTGTTATAATCCCTCAACTCGTTCTTTCTGTCTACCTCCTAAAAATATAGTTCAGCGTATTCCTTACCAACCCCAGTGTCCACTTTGCATACGTCTTCTTTATCCTATTTACCTCCTCACTTACCTTACGCCTCCACACCTCCACACTCACCATACACCTCCACACCGTAAAATAAGACACTGATCACAAGCGAATCTAACAATTTTATTCTCTTTACAAAATAATCTGCGAACAACCTCTTTCCTAGTCCCCACACATGCCTCATTATGACATTTGTCCTTCTAACCCTCTATTTTGTATGACCATCCACTCCCCTATTCCTTCGAAACAGGATGTACAGGATATACGCAGGATGTACACAAACTCTTTCATCATTTGCACCACTTTTTCCTTCCACATCCACCCCCCTCCATTGTCTCTCCCACCGCCTTCCCTGAACACCATAACTTTCGACTAATCCGCATTTAACCATTTCCTATTTTTGTCCAAGTATCTTTTCAACCATTTCCTCATCTCCTTTAAAGCCTCCTCGCTCTTTGCTAACAGCACTATGTCACCTGCCTATGCGAGTGACCATATCCTGACTCCGCCTACCCTAACTCTCCTACCACTCTGGCCGCTAGCTTACTTTCCATATCCGCGAGAAAAATTACCAAAAGCGTTGAGCTAAGCAGGCACTCTCGCCTCAACCCCCTGTTTATCCAGAATCCCTTCAAGATTCCCTCCCCTCCTCTCACCCTATCTTTCGTCTCCTCTTATACCTCCTTTAACTTCTTGATCGGGCCCCTCTTCACTCCCCTCACTTCTATTGCCTCCCACAAGCTCCTCCTATCCACCGAAAGGAACGCACCCTTTATCTCTACGAAAAACGCTTATACTTTGACACCCTTTTTGTTTAGTTCTCTATCCACCACGTGCTGCTAGACGTAAATATTATCAATAGTACATCTTCCCTACCTAAAGTCCGCCTGCGTCTCCTGTAAAATTCTTTGCCCTCAACATCCTTGCGTAGACTATCTGCCAACACCATCGCGTATATTTTCTACGCAGTATTCATTAGAGTAATTCCTCAATCATTTTCCTGCCTCTCCCTATACCCTTTCTTATACAGTTGTACGATCAACCCTCTTTGATCCTCCACCTTCTTGGGAATCTCTCCCCCTGAATACTTTTTCCACTACCCCCTTCAACCTCTGCCTTACCTGTTGTGTGCCAAACAGCCACGCTTTGCTCTCTACTCCATCCAGCCCTGCTGCCTTAGATTTTTTCAACTTCCTTATCTGCTTCTCTATCTCCTCGTCATTTAGCTCCACTTTATCTACCTTCCTTGTTCTTCTAATTCCCTCATCTCTCTTTCGTGTATCTTATCCCTTATCTTATTCCTTAAATAAATCCTTAACAAATTTCCTTCAATCTTTGCTCCCTATCTCCTCAATTATCCCCGCCCTACGTTTCCTAAACCCAATCATTATATTTCATACGTTTCCTTCTGTCTCACTCACATTCGTGTATTCTGCCTCTTCGTCCACTTTTGCCATACCATTCGCCACCGCCCAGCCTCTGTCCTCCATCCAGTCTTCCCGGTACAGGCCTTCTTCCCCAATTCTCGCGTTTGGAAATTGGTTGTTGGTGCGTTCAAGAGCCAAAAAAAGCCCAAAATTTTAAATACCTTCAAAGCTTCAAAAATTTCTTAAAATCGTTAAAATTCCTTAAAATAGATAAAGATCATTTAATTTATATAAAAATTTATTATAATTTTCGGAAAACATTTGAAAACTTTTAAAACATTTTTAAACTCTTTGAAATACCCTGAAAGGTATAAAAATATTAAAAATCGTTTAGATTCTTTGGAATACATTAAAATGGTTAAATCTAATTGAAAATGATTGCTAATCATTAAAAATACTCTAAAATGTTCATGAATTCTTTGCAATATTTGGAATTTATTCAAATTCATTTAAAATTCTTTGGAATAGCAAAAATACCCTGAAATATTCTAAATCTTTTTAACCTTTTCAAAACTCATAAAAAGTCCTTGGAATTTTCTACCAGGTGTATACATATGAAACCGGTATTTTTTCAAGAAAAAACCACATTTATTTCAAGAAAAAGATAACAAATATTTTATTCAAAGTATGCGCCCTCGCTGGCTACACATTTTGTCCACCTCTCAGGCAATTTATGGATACCTTTCCAAAAAAGTCTTCGTTTTT
>NC_046665.1:90287564-90344173 GCF_010883055.1 Belonocnema kinseyi
ACGCCAATTAGCACAAATGGTAAGTTCCGACAGTGCCTACAAGTGTGCCTACTGGCCGCTAGATGGCAATACCGGTTTCATATGTATACACCTGGTATGTTACCATAAAAAACCTTAGAAATATCTTACAATTATTAAAATGTATTAAAAATTTTTTGGAATCCTGGAGAAATCCTTAAAATATTTTAACTCCTTTTAAACCCTTCAAATTTATTTAATATTTTCATGATCCCTAGGAATTTTAGCGTATGTCCGACCATTTTTTTGAATAAGCAAAAATTAGAAACATCTATTAAAGATTCATTAGAATGTTTTGAAACTAAAAATCCTAAGTAATTCCATAAAATGATCGAGATCTATCAAAAATAAATTTAAATCTTTCAAAACACCCTACATTATTTACAATCCTTTGCGATTTTTCAAACATTTTAATAATCTTGTAAACTCCTGGATTCTTTTACAATTATTCAAGGGCTTTGAAATATTAAAAAATGTTTAAAGCTGTTGAAGATGTTTATTAGAATCATTCAAAAATTTGAATAATGAATTAATATACCTTAGTAAGGTCCTTAAAAACACCTTAACATTATTGAAATCCTCGGAAATCTTATAAGGTTTCTCAAAATTTCTTTCAAAATCCTTAGAAATATATGAAAATCGTCAAATCTTTTTCATCTTACAATTCATTCTCAGTGAGAACAGTTCATTTCTCTTTCAAAATGTAGAATTTCAATACTTTTAATGCTAGAAGTTTAATTTTTGATTAAATAATTCACTTTTCAACCGAAAATTTAAGTTTGTAATGCAGAGGATACCCTTTTTTTACTAAAAAAGACAAATAGTCAAATTTTCAACCACGAGTATTTTTTCTACCAGAAACACGAATTTTTAACAAAATATAAACTTTGTTACCAAATAGTTAAATTTCCAATTAAGAAGATTATTTTATTTAAAAAATGATGCATTTTTGCAAATTACATCAAGTTTTAACCGAACAGTTGAATCTTCAAACTAAAAACATGAATTTTCAACAAAATACGTAAATTACAAAAGTTAATTTTCAACGACATTTCTAGAAGAAGAATGTAATGTTTCATATTCTATCAAAAAAGAGTAATTATAAAAGAAATTGAATTTTTCTAACAAATGATTTAAATTGTCAACTAAAAAAGGTTAATTTTCAAAAACAAATTTTTTACTAAAAAGCTTAATTCTCAACAAAATGCGTAAGATTTCAACAAAATAATTCCATTTTCAATAAAAGAAATTAAAAAATTAAATAGTTCAATTTACAAAAAAAAAATTAGAAAAATCAATTTTCCACGAAGTAGCTGCTTTTTTAAAACAAATACTTAATTTTCTTCCAAATTGTTGAATTTTCAACCAATTAGAATTAGTTGTTTCACAAAATGGTTGAATATTTTAAACAAAAAGTTAATTTTTTGTCAACTAGTTCAATTTTTATCAATAGTACAATTTTCAACAAATGTCAACATCAGAATTTCATATTCAGTCACTTAATATATTTAAATTATTGTATTTGATTGGAATACGATGTCCTCAAATATTTTTATTTCATACGAAATGTAAGTATTAATTATTCGAGATTTTACTGAAAAAAATGATTTGCTTTCTCATAAAGGAAGCTTCGTAATGGTTAAATTTCTGGAAAATTGTTAATTTATTTAACAAAACATTCCTCAATTTAAAAATTTCTAATATAGTATTCTACGAAATTTTCCGGATGTGTGTGTGTGAATGTGTGGATGTCACACTTTTTTGTGAGCACAATAACTTAAAAATGGATGCAAATAAATTGATGCAATTTGGAGGGCTTGTTTTGATCGTTAATATCTTAAGATTGAACAAAAGATTTTTTAAACATTTATTGCATTTTAGTAGCATCTTATAGTATTTTGAAAATCGATTTTTATAGTGAAAATTTTCTCATTCTCATGATTTAAAGTTGACGTGAGAATATAAAAGATTTCTTGTTCGGAGGCAAATCAATTGACTTATAATATTGATACATTATATTGAGGAGTGAGGAAGCAATGGAAATGTATAATATTGAAAATAAAGGTTTTACATAGTAAAACTTTTTTCATAAACATGATTCAGAATTGATGCCATATCGGCCAAGGTTTCTATGTTCAAGAAAAAATTGATTTTTATATAATAAATTTTCTCATTGTTTTATTTCAAAATTTATGTGATAATAGAAAAGATTCTTTGATTCGAAACCAATTGATCAAACTGTAATATTGATACATTTTATGAAGAGTAAAGAATTCATGGTAATGCATAATATTTTAATGAACATTTTTTTACATTAAAACTTTTTTTAGTAACATAACTCAAAATTGATGCAAGAACGAAAAAGATTCCTTGATTCGAGGCAAATGGATTGACCAATAAAAATAAATAATAATAGTTGGTAATGAATTATATACAAGAATAATTCAAAATTCATGCATGAATGTCAATGATTTTTAGATCATAAATTTTCTACAAAAAAAAAATATAAGAATTTTTGTGCAAAAATGATTAACCTGGAAAAGGGACATGGTGCGACAGAACTTACCCCTTCCTATTTTAAGTTTGAAAAATGACCATTTCAACTTAAAACTTAGATTTGTTGAAATAAAATTTTTAATTAAAAAATTGTTCACATTATTTTTTACTTTTGTATTTTTGTAAATATCTAATATTAAATTGATTAAAATAAAATATTGGTTTCTCTAATATGTAAAAAACCAATAAAGCTTTTCTATAATGATAAAAATAACTTCGCTAATAAGACACACAGTGCTTGTGAAATAAGCACTATAATTATAATTATAAATAAAAGCAAAGAGACAACACTCGAGATCGATTTCACAGATATTTGAAAGATGTTTTCATAAAATTTTATCTTATTATACCGATCTTTCTACTAAGCTACAAAATTCATTTTGTACGCCTTCTTTCTAATGTGTAAATTAACATATAAGTCTGTAATGTCTCTTCACCTTCATTTCAAGGAAAAGCATTTAGTATGTACAAATTTGACAGAAAAATTACATTCACTCTGACAACGCAGTTTCTAGAACACTTATTGATTACTATTCAATAATTTCATTAGAAGACAGTTTAATGTATTCAGAGAATATGAAGATTTTTGGTTTCCTATTGATTACCATGACGATTTTCCTTAATTCTATCGGTAAATATAATATTACATCATAACTTCAAGCATGATATTAATTAAAGAGCAAAGATCCGAAAAATGTATAATTTTCATTATTTTTCATAAAAGATAGTTCAATTATATTTAGGAATGCAAATTCTTTGGTTTGTCCAGGTACAAAAAAAACCAATTTATTTTCATTATATAGACATTAAGGGGGTTTGCGGAAAGCTTTTTTTCTAATGGTCATATAATCGCATTTTATTTTTCTAGTTAAAAAAATAATCTCCTAATTTTCTCATAAAATTCCAGAACATTAGATCGAAAACTATTATCCATTTCTTCGAACGTTATAAATTTCTAATAAACACAAAATAAAAATAAAATAAAATTTCCAAAAAAATTTAGCTTGTATCGTCCGCCTGTAAACATCATACTAGTTATCATTTGACACTTTTATCAATTATTGGAGCCTCTACAAACTCTTCGAGGCTTCATTTGAAAAAAACTATTACTTTTACTGTTTTTTAACAAAGAAAGATTTTTTTATAAATGCTTTAATGTTTGTTTATTTAAATATGTTTTCGCAGCACTGCCAATAGATCCGCAATGTTTTTCAAGTCGATAAGGATTTATTTTAGAAAATAAATATGTTTTTTATATGTTTTTTGAAAATTTTATTCAAATTAATATTAACTGCAAGATCAACTACATTAACTATAATTTGCTGAAATATTAGACAAGTATTTTGTATAAGAAAAAACAACAAGCAAATTTAAACAACCACTATTAAATGTTCCTAATTTAATTTAAAAAAGAAGATAAAAATCTTCCTGAAAAATAAAAGGAAAAAAATTCCTTTTTTGTACATAAAATAGAAAACAGTCAAGAAAAATGAGAAGGCAAGCAACGAACTCCCCTTCTTTTCTTTTTATGTCTTTCATCGTTTTTATTTTTATTAGTAATAAATCAGAGTAAATAAAGTATTGGTAAAAAATACTCACTAACGTATCGGCACTTATACAGCACTCTTTTCAGGACAAACAAAATGTTAGCAGATAGGAACAACAATCAAACTTTGGTTTTATTTTTAGGAATTCTATACATTAACTGGATTATTTAAAGGTGTATAGCTCCTTGCATCTGATTTTAATCTAATTTAAATTTCTTGAAGATAATCCTAAAATCAAATTTCGCTAAAGGTTTCCTCCGAGATGTATTTTCTGCAGACGGTCAGATAAAAACAAAGACAGCACCTTTTTAGGATTTAAAAATTGTAGTAGGGTAGCATAAATATATAATAAATATATTGTTTAAAAGGCTGTGAAAAATAATGGCTTCATGTTTAGAATCTAAAAATTCTAAATAAATAAGTTTTGAGGCGATATTATCAATCCAAATATTTTTAAGGAAAGTTTTTGAGTTCCATTAAAGATTTAAAAAAAAATTAAGTCATATAAAATAAACAATATGAAAAAAAAAACATTTTAATTAAGCTATTCGGAAATCTGTCGTAACTACGTTTGACCCGGTCAGTTTTTTTTCAATTTGCACTTGGTTACTTCGTTTCTGAAGAAAACCAACCAGGTCCGAATAACGCACATGCCTAATTATATCCATTTACACTGCTTCTTACAGAATCACTTTTTGGGGTCGGCTGAGAAAATCAACAAGAATAAATCCTGAAGGACGTTAAACCTGTTGAACTATTTTCCAATGTTCAATTCTAAGCCTTCATATATCAGGATCCGCATAAGCGACGGCCATCAAATTAAG
Source organism: Belonocnema kinseyi (assembly GCF_010883055.1). NCBI lineage: Eukaryota > Metazoa > Arthropoda > Insecta > Hymenoptera > Cynipidae > Belonocnema > Belonocnema kinseyi. Next base: position 90,292,510 of record NC_046665.1, read on the forward strand.
ATGAAACTAGCAAAATATGATAGTCTGCCTTTCGAGTATTTAATTGACCCAAGTCATGCTTTTCAAGTTGTATTTGGGTAACGACACCACTGATAAAAATTTTGGATAAAAGTTGGAACTATCTAATCAAACAGAATATTCAGTACAATTTAATGCGAAAACTTCCCAGTGGGCACAAAATTTGGCGACGTCTTTACGACATCGTTACGACATCTTAACGACATCTTTATGACACTCTATGTCCAAGTCGTTTCGATGTCTTTGCGATATCGTAAAGACATCGTCAGATCATACGAATTATTTACGATATCGTAAAGACACCTTAACGACATGGACATAGGATGTCGTAAAGTTGTCGTAAAGATGTCGTAACGATGTCGTAAAGACGTCACTAAACTTTGTGCCCGCAGAGTTAATATAGAATAGAAGCAACTGGCGTAGTAAATTAACAGCAGCACATTTATTTTTGCAAATTATATATCTTCTGATAGCAAACTTGATATTATATTTATACTCGTAGCTTCAATTTTTGATATTGGACTCATTGAGAATTGTATAATATAAGCTTGATTGTAAATCTAGGATACCTTCATGGTTCTAATACCATCATAATATCTAAATCTCTCTGGATATCCGGATATCGATTTACAAAATCATGACTGCGTTTATTGAGACTTTGTCTAGAGATCTGCGGCAATGCTTTTTACTTTGTTAATTATCCTTTTAGTATCTTCCTTACTTGTTTTTGTTACCTATTTTCTAATTTAAACTGTAATCACTTCGTTTGAGGTGTGTTGATTATATTTCATTGTGTTAGATATTTTCCACTTGTGCTTAGGGATCATCTTATTCCTAGGATGAAGAGCTTGAAGCAACAATTTATTCACTTATTCCTAAATTTGATAGCATTATCCTAACTAAAAATTTTTACACTAACATAAATCTCGCTTCCAAGCATACCAAATTTCTAAAATCTTTGGTGTACTTTTCGAGACTTTCGATTGAACCACATGTTTTTACTCGCCATACTGATCCTTCTAGTACATGCATTGACTTTATAATTGTAGACTATATTGATAAGATTGCAACCTACGACCAACATGCATCTAATAAATAATTCTGACTGTTGTAAGAAATTGAAGAGATTTTGTTATTAATTGTGGAAATTGTAATAATGGTTTAAATTTCGTGATCCGCCACTTTGTAAATTTTTAAGAAAAAAAAAATTCGTGTAGATATATTTTTTCAGCATAGTCTAAAGAACATAATTGTACAGACCCAAAGAAGTGCGATAAAATATATAAAAAAATTAACTGCATTGCAAATTTTACGGTACTTTTCTCCATGTTCATCGCATGAGACACTTTGATTGCTTTGGGCCACATCTTCATATCAATCAATTTGGGTCAAATATTATGGGGATCATTTTTTGGTCATTCAAAAAAAAAAGAGGGTGAAACAAAGAGGAATCTAAAATCGAAAAATAGGGACCACCCTACTGTATATATTATATATAAAATATAATAATTTATGTATTATAATTTGATAATTAGGCAATCAAAATAAGAATCCCTTTTTAAGGGTGTGTGGTAAGCATAAAAAAGTTCATTATTTAGAGGTAGTGGTTAATTCAAAAATTGTAACGAAGAATTTGTTTTATGGATATATTTTTAAAGAACGATGGAAAAAATTCTAGAAACAAATCTATTTTGAGCTCCGGTATAATTATATCTTCGCTTGAAGAATGCTGAATTATGATGTTTAATTCTGTTAGCAAATTAACCTTCACTCCATGAAAAAAGAATGTAGAACATTCATTAGTTACACAGTTCACAAATCTCATCAGAAGGCAGTTGTCTGTATTTCGAGAATATGAAGTCTTTAGGCGTCCTATTTTTCACCGGAGCTATTTTTCTTAGTTTAACTCGTAAGTATAATAATATATTGTAAGTTAAGGTGCATTTTGTATTTCAGTAAATTTTTTTATTAAAAATGTGTGAATATAACTAAAACTCCGTTTTTCATCCAATCTTAGAATTTGGTTGTTTTTAAATATGTAGCAATACACCTGTCTGAAAAATATTTTTCCGAAAAATGTATAATTTTTTCACAAAACAAAGAGATTAATTATTTAGCAATTCAAGCAATTGGTTTTATTTTAAAATACGACCATTTAATTGCTTAGTATAGTCCTATTTTTTGTTATAACGAATGTACCAGTATAAAACATAAAAAGTGTATCAAATTTCAATATTTCTTGTATAAGCTAAACAAAATTAATTTTTTTTTTAAATCTAAAGCCTATAAAATTAAAAATAAATCAGATTTAAGTTTGTACGCAAATTTAAGAATAATTCGGTCAAACTTTGTGTGGAAATCAGATTGGGACATTTTGTGTACACTTATAGATAAAGCCTCATTTTGTTTTCTAGATTACTTTAAGTCATTTAAACGCTTGATATAACAAATGGGTAAAAATCAAGGTGAAAATCTTAAAGTTGATGATATAATGTGCCTGAACTATTATACACTTGTGTTCAGAGATACAGATTTTTTAATTTCAGGGTATTATTTGGCGAATTTTTTTTTCAATAATATCCTATCTGTCATTTTTAAAAAATTGTTTCAAAATAAATTTGATTCAAAAGAAGCAAATGTCATCCGCTAACGTGTCTCTGGTATTCTTTTTTTCAATGTATAATGTTATATCTTTTGAAACGCAGGTTGAGACTGAATTTCTAAAACCTTTTAAAAAGTTAGTTTAATTAATAAAAGTAAAATTTGAGTGAATTTAGAGGAATTTAAAGAAAATGAGTTTTAAGGAAATTTCAAAGAATTTGATGGAATGAACGAAAATCCAAGGTGTATTGAAAACTCATCAGGGATTGAGAAGAATTCTTTGGAATAACTTCATTTGTTGAAATTTATTCAAAATATCTCAAGATATTTAAAATCCTTTCAAAACTTTTGAAATCTCATAAAATTTTTTAAACTTTAAAAAATTTCTTCCAAATTAAAAAAAAGCAACTAAAATATTTTGAATCCCATGAAATCCCATTCAATTACCGAAATCAATTGAAAATAGCTTGGAAAATTTAAAAAATTTGAAGAGATTTCCAATGTCTTAAAATCCCTTCAGACGATTGATATTTACATTAAAATATTTCAAATTCTTTAAAATTTTCAACATCCCTTGAAGGACCAAATTTGGACCACAACAAATAAACGAAAACCAAAAATCCTATTGCAATCTCAAAAAAACAAAAAAATAAAATAAAATTTTCGGACAAAAATAAAAAAGAGGAAAGAGAAATGAGAAAGCAGCCAACCACATCCCCTTCTTTCTCTTATTCTTTTTTCGTCTTTTTCATTTTTATTACCATCAAATTACAATAAAATAAAAATGAAAAAAATTTATAAATAAATTTGCATTACCAACGTTTCGGTACTCGTACAGTACCCTTATCAAGGCAAGAAAAAATTAAGTCTAACGTTTCGGCACCCGCACAGCACCCCCTTGATAAGGGTACTGTACGAGTACCGAAACGTTGGTAATGAAAATTTATTTATTTATGTTTCTTATTTTTATTTTAATTTGATGGTTATAAAAATGAAAAAGACGAAAGAAAGAAAAAGAGAAGGAAGGGGATGTAGTTGGCTGCTTTCTCAATTTTCTTTCCTTTTTTCATTTTTGTCCGAAAATTTTGTTTTATTTTTTTGTTTTTTTCAGATTACAATAGAATTTTTGGTTTGCGTTCATTCGTTGTGGTCAAAATTTGGTCGTTATATTCTTGTTTTGTTTAACAGGATTTTGCATCAAATTGTTTCAGTTTCTGAGTACTATGAACGACCGTACATAGACTTTTTAAATCTTGAAAAAATGTGGTTTCAAACATTTTTGGTACGATCTAATTTGGAATTTTCAACTTTTCGGCAAAATTAAAAAAGTTGTTATCATAATCTTGTAGGGCTTCCAAAAAGTAACGTTTTTTTTCTCCAGACTTTTTTTCGTGTCATGCGTTGTTTGGATTAAATTGTTCATTTTAGTTTTTTTTTTATTTTGAAAATGCTCTAACTCTGATGATTTTCTTTTTATAAACAAAAGTCAAAACGATAAATTGTTAAATTGTTTAAGTTTTAAAGTACTATGAACGATTGTGCATAGAATTTTTACATCTTGAAAAAATGTGGTTTCAAAATTTTTTTCTGCGTTCAAATTTTGAATTTTCAACTTTTTGATCGAATTAAAAAAGTTGTTATCATAATCTTGTAGGACTTTTAAAAAGCGAAGTTTTTTTTTCGCAGACTTTTTTTCGTATCATGCGTTGTTTGGATTAAACTGCTCACTTTAGTTTGTTTTGTTAGTTATCTTTTGTTTTGCATTAAGCACAGATGTGAGAGAGTTCCTAAAAAAAATTATGAAGAAATATTTGCGAAATTTTTTCGGTTTTGTCGCTGAAGTAAATATTTATTGCAATGACAATTCATAAATTCTATTCCTTTTTACAGAATTAAGTTCAGCTTGGTTCGGCCTGTGGAAAAGAACATATGCTGAAGACGGTTTTAAATTTCGTGACGTTTACGCTAAGTTTGGAGATACCTTGGAGAAATTACAAGGAAAGCATGTTGGTCTAGTAATGGATGGAGTTCTTTTCGGAGTAGTAAATCCTGCGGACAATACGATGCATAAAATCTATAACTCTAAGGAAAAACAGATTACAATAACCGTTCATCGCAAACGCCGTAGCAAACGTTATCCAGGGACTGGTATCGCCACACTTTACGGACACCCAGCTGGCGATTTGAAACTCGACGTTACTTTTGTGTAACGAAACACCTGATAATAATGTCGGATGAAAAATTGAAACTGTCTCCTCATACTGAAATTTCAGTAAAACCTAATGCGAAAAGATAATACAGAATAGGGCGTAACCCCCTTTTCGTTTCCTCTTCAGTGTTAATTGATTCAGACCATGATTTGCAAGAACACACATTATTTTTTTAATCTTCGTATCTTTCATATTTGCAAAAGAAATTGTTTAAAAATGTTAATTAATTATTCAGAATGTAGTTAACGGTGTTGATTCAGATGCCGATATTCAGAAAAACAACGTAAACGGCAGTTACGGCTATCTTCGAATTACGTACCTCAGAAAGAGGTCAATTACGAATTTAAATTCAATAATGAAATTATAATTATTATGAAATATTGTATGTTATTAAAAGTATTTTTAATTATTTTTAAAATTTTTAGCTTTGAATTTTTAGAATTAAATATTTTTAATTTCAAGAAATTAGCGTTTTAAAGTTCTGAATCTTTAAAGAGTTAAAATTGACTATTCCTGAATTTTGAAAAATTGGGATTAACAATTATTCAATTTTAAATAATTTTATCTTGACGGTGTTTTTTAAATACATTATTTGAATTGTTAAATTCTGAAGACTTACAATGGAAATTCTGTCATTACAACGACTTAAATTTTTCAATTCTTGAAGATTTAGAATCAAAAACTGTTGTGAAAGATTTACAAATAAAAATTCCTAAATCTTGATCATTTTCAAAATTCACATTCAAACCCTTTTAATTTTAAATCTTCCAAATTGATGAAATTTCATAAAAGTAAATCATTAAAATGACAGCATTTTTAACTGTAAAACTAAAAAATCACATGAACTTTAAACGAAAATTTTAAACATTCACAATTCAAAGTTATAAAAATTCTAAGAATCACAATTGGTTTGTTTTAACTGATTTGCAGTTCAAAGTTCAGCATTTTTGAAGTCACCACTGACAATATTTAACGATGAAAATTTAGAGTTAAAAATTGTTCAATAAAAAAAAATTTTTAAATGTGTAGAATTCCATTGTTTTTTTTAGATATTTTAATTTTGAAGACTTACAAAAGCAAATTTTTCAATTTTAACTATTTTCAATTTGAAACCCTGCAACTTTGAAGATTTACAATTGAAAACTGTTCTAACTCAAAATATGTACAAATGAGAATTCTTAAATTGTGATGATTTTAAAAATACAAAGTCAAGAATTTTGTATTTTATATATTCAAAATTGATAAAATTTCAAATTCAAATCATTAAAAAGACGACGGTATTAATTTTAAATTAAAAAAACACATCATTTTTAAATTTAAAGTTTAAAGTATCACAACTCAAAGTTTTGCAAATTTGAAGATTCACAATTCTAATTCCTTAATTTTAATGATTTTTAAGAATAATAATCAAGTGTTTTGAATTTCAAATTTTCTAAATTGATGAAATGTAAAATTATTCAATTTTAACGAATTCAAATTCAAAAATATTTAAATTTAAAAACTTAAAACTGAAAACTCTTGAATTTTGAAAGATGTGCATAAAAAAGTTGGTAAGTTTTGACGGTTTTTAAGATTGAAGGTTGAGAGTTGTCAATTTTAAATCTTTAAAACTGATGAAATTTCAAATTTAAATCACATTAATGGCAGAATTTGTATTTTTGCAACTTAAACGACTCACAATTTTTCACTGAGAAATTAACATTTTAAATTGAAAAGAATTGCAATTTGAGATTCTGCAATTTTGAAGATTTACAATTCAAATTTCTCAATCCTAATGATTTTCAGTTTAAATGTCTTCAATTTTGGTAAACCTTCAATTCAAAGTTCGGCAATTTTTAATTACGAACTATTCAATTTAAAAAAATCACTTTTCAAAGGTGTGTAATTTTGAACCTTTTTTTAATATTTCAATTTAAAAGACTTGCAGTGAAAATTATTCAATATTACGGATTTGCAATTTGAAACTCTATAAGTTTGAAAGATTAATAAATAAAAATTTCTAAATTGTGATTATTTTTAAAAATAAAAGTGAAGTGCTTTAATTTGTAATCTTGCGAATCGATAAATTTCAAATTATTAATTTTTAAAGAGTTGAAATCTAAACATCTTTAATTTGGATAATTAACAATTAAAAACTCTTTAATTTTGAAACATGCAATCAACAAATTTTTTAAGTTGTGATTATTTTTTAAAATTGATAGTCCAGAGTTGTCAATTTCAAATCTTTAAAATTAAAAAAATTCGAAATTTAAAACATTTAAATGACCGAATTTGAATTGCAAAACTTAAAAATCACAAAATTTTTAATAGTAAATTGAAAATTATAATTTAAAAGAATTGCATTTCAAAGTTCTGCAATTTTGAAGATTTACAATTCAAATTCTTCAATATCAATAATTTTCAGTTTAAATGTCTTCTATTTTAAAAGATTTGAAATTCAAAGTTGTGCAATTTTAAATTATAAAATGTTTAATTTTAAAAAATTATACTTTCAAGATGTATAATTTGGATCATTTTTATGTTTAAATTTTGAAAAATCACAGTAGTAACTTTATATTGTAAATTTACAATAAAAATTTTTAATATTCACTATTCAAAGTCCCGGAGTTTTTAAAATTTAGAATTCAAATTCTTTAATCATAATGTTTTGCAGTTTAAATATCTTCTATTCTGAAAGAATTGCAATTCAAAGCTCTGCAATTTTTAAGTGGTACAATTCATAATTATTAAGCGTTCAAAATTTGGAATTAAAAATGGTTCAATTTAAAAATATTTATATTTTAAATGCATGTAATTTGAAACCTTCTTTTTTTAATATTTAAAATTTTAAGACATAGAGTGAAAAACTCTTAAATTTTTACGATTGTCAATTTAAAATTCTTGAATTTTGACGATTCACAATTGAAAAATATTTTATTTTGAAAGATGTATAAATAACAATTCTTAAATTGTGATGACTTTTAAGATAAAAAATCAAGAGTTTTCAATGTTAAATATTCCAAATTAATAAAATTTGAAATTTAAATCTTAACAATAAAAATATTTTCAATTTTCAAACTTAAAAATTGCATAACTACAAAATTTTAATTTGAAACACTTATAATTCAAACTTCTATCATTTTTAATGATTTGAGATTTAAATTCTAATAATGTCTAATAATAATGTTTAATTTTAAATATTCTCAATAAAAAAATCTTCGCTTTAAAAGATCGAGAAATGAGATTTTCACCAGTTAGAGGAGTTACAATTAGAAATTCTTATATTCCACAAATATTAATTTACCAATTATTCCATTATTCCGGCTTTTATTTCAAAGGACTGTTCTTTGAAACGCTTTTTTTATATTTTAATTTTTAAGAAATACAATTGAAAGTTCTTTAATGTTAAGGACTTTTAGTTTAAAATGCGTCAATACAGTTCGCGATGAAAAATAATTTGAAGCAACTAAGTTATTATTGTGATCCTCTATTTTATCATTCAATTGTTTTTGAATATTAAAAAAAATGTTTATTGTTTCAAATAATTTTTTCTTCGCTATAAAATGATATCAATAAATATTTTATGTTTTTAAACTGATTCAAAAATCAGCCAATTAGATATTAATATTACAAATTTCAATTAAATGAAAACTGAAAGTTTTTTTCAAACCGGAAATATAGGTAAGAATGTTACAGCTGTTTTAAAATTCCAGAAATAACGTGTAGCACGAAATTTTAGTAAATTAATTCTTGTTTATTTATTAAATATATATAAATTATGTATTAAGTATCAGCTAAACTCGAAATTATTAAATAAAAATGAAAACATTTTAATAATACTCGGATTATAGTAAAGGAGATTTTAAGAAACTAATAAAATATTACAAAATATATTTTTCAAATGTTAAGTCTAAAATAAATGGAAAATTGTACGCAAATTTTAATATTTAAGAACGATTTTAAGAAATGTTTAAACCTAGATTATTATAAGATCCTCTTAAGTAAGGCAATTAGTTTAGCAACATCGTTGTTGGTCAATAATAAAATTTTATTAATGCCTTTTTAAAAATGTTGTTAATAATTATTTCCACTCAAAACCACTAAAATTATTCAAGAACATTATCTTTTATAGATTACATTTTTAATAATATAACCCCTTGTCACTTTAATATTCAACTATATAAAAACTCATTTTTCCATTTTCTGTAGTTAACGTTATTTTTTTAAATCATGGCAGATATATAGATATCTGGAAGTTTAAAAATACTAACAAAACCCTATCAGAAAATTTAAATACCAATTTATACTGTGTTCCTCAATAATGTACTAGTAATTAATTTTTTGTAAAATACAATAGCAAAATTGTCACTTATAGGCGATAAAATATTTTCATTTTTACTTGAATTGTGTATGAAATGTATCTATATAAACATATTTAGTTTCCAATAAAATAATGTTTTGAAGATTTATTTATGTTCTCTCATTATATAAGGGTAATTCTCAGTAACCAAATTGATAACCTAGTTCATGATTAGTGTTTAATGATAGGATTAATATTAAGATTTTTAACAAAAAAGGCTCAATTCTTATAATTAAATGTGATGGTTGATATTTCAACTAAGAAAAGATTTTTATTTTATGTCCAAAACAGTTAAATTAAAACGAAAAATAAATTATCTACAAAAGAGTTGAATTTTCAATCAAGACACATTTTTTAGTCAACAACGACAACAGTTTTCACCGAAAATGTTAAAATTGTTAACTAAACAGACGAGCTTTTTCTACAAAAATTAAATTTTTAACAAAATAACTTTCAAACAAAAAGGGGAAGTTTTAAACCAGATGATTGTTCTAATAAAAATAAAAAAATATTAATGGACTAACTGAATTTTTATTTAAGAGATGAACCTTTTTTGTACCTAACAATTTTTGCTTTTTTAATTAAATAAAAAAAAGATTCTTTCACAAAAATTAGAATTTTTAACCAAAAAAGTTAATTTTCGACCTAGGTTTGGCTTTATTCAATTAATTGTTTAAACAATTTACCCTTTAATTTGTCATTATTTTTCGCCTTTTATATCAGACATAGTGAAAATCATGCCTTGTAAATTATACAATGTTAAACTGGTTACAATACTAATTATAATCAAGTAGCCTAAAAAAATAATTTCCAAGTTATGTACAGAGCACTGGCTCATCAGTGCGAAATATAAATGAGACTGAGTGAGAAAATTCGTTTTGTTTAATCGTATAAGAAATCTTATGATTGCTCGGGTCGACGGTGCGTGTTCTGAATTAAACAGAAATTACGAGATTGTAAATTTTATATTCAGATTAGAGAAAATTATAAGACAATTGATTTTCATAAGAGGCGAAAATAGTACATCTAACAAAACTATAAATATTTAGTACATATTATGCAGATTAATATAAAATCTCATTAAGCGGATACAGCCTTGCTAAATTATCGGTTAGCTATTCAAAAAGTTGCCTAATTATACTCTTGGGAAAAATAGATCGACATATACCCATGGTGAAATAAAAAGAATTGAAAGAAATTTTAATGCAAATCGGATGAATTCTGATTATCTATTTTTCTGGTTAGTTAATATAATAATCTGAATAATATATTCTGCTTGAAGTTTCCATACACTCAAAGAAATGTTCTCTTGTGTCAGAAGGATGCATATTGACACAAGTGGAATTTATTCTAAAATTGATCGCTCAGAGGATTTTTATTTGTCTAAAAGTTAATCTTTTTGCAAAAAAAAATTATCTTCGTGCGATAAATTTCAATTAGTCTTTAAGTCAAATAATTCTGTTTGTATATACAAAAATATTCGCAGACTTTAAAATAAAACAGATAGGATGACGATGCGTTTGGTTCAAGACAACTTTTTCTCTGATTGTACCTAATATTTTCTGATATCATACAGAGATTATGTATAGGAGAAAAAAATTAAATTAGCAGCGGAGCCAGATTTTGGCAATATGAGGAAAAGCTAGAAAGTAGGACATGCGTGCGAGGCGAGGCAAAGCGAGGAATACAAAGCGATAAGAAAGAGCGGTCTTGGAGAAAACGTATTTTTGAATTTTAGTTTTTATAAAATTCTGTGAAAAATGAAAATGTAAGCTAGTCCGATTTCTAATTCCAGCAGGCAAAAAATAAACGTTTATCTATCTAGAAAAGAATCAAAATGTAATTGCAAGAACGAAATTTGGCATAGCGGCATGAATAATTGAACATGCTGCATCAAACATTTTTTATATAAATCTGCGGTATCTTTTGACATTTCCTTGAAAAAGGCAGATTTACGATGTACAAATATGATTTAAATATAATCGCATCTCTGAGAAAACAGTGCGTAGAACATTTATAATTTACCGAATTCACAATCTTCATCAAAAGGAAGTTGCATCTTATTTGAGAATATGAATATTATTGGTATAATGTTCATTGTCGCAAGTTTCCTCAACTTAATTGGTAAATATAATGATGGATTATAATTTCAAGCGCCTTTATAATTTTATATTTAAAATGTTCAAAATAAACTAAAAACTATTTCTCTTCCAATCTTGAATTCGGTATTATTTTTTCTTAATTTGTAGACGTACTCCTGGCTGAGAAAAAATAAAAATGAAAAATGTACTATTTTTGCATAAGCCACAGACTTTGATTTTCATTAAAAAATATCAAGTTTCAACATTGTTTCCTTATACTAAAAAAATTTAAATTTAATGTTGAAAGACTTGAAATAACATTTGGGTGAAAGTCCTAAAGTTAACAATATGATGTCCCTGGAATGTTTTATCAAAATCCCATTGAATCTTTTGAAATATACTAAATCCTTTTAGTTCTAATAAAATCGCTAATATCTTCAGATTTTCCATGAAATATTTATTTAAATAGCGTTAACATGTTGTTCAATTAAAAAAAATTCTCGGCACTTTTACCCTAAAGCTTTTAAAAATCCTTTGAAGTCACTTTAAATTATTGGTATATTTTTTAAATATCTTTAGGTATTCTTAAGTAAAATGATTTTAAAAAATTATTTTGATGACTATGCTGTAGATATTTTTCCATAAACAAAATACTGTAAAAATAAAAAATATAAAACAGAAGGAAATGCAAAAAATAATATAATTTTATTTCAACGATGTACCTTCAGCTTTGTAGTAGGGTTAAAATATTTTTACATTCTGGTCCTGATCAGAAGATATTGTTCTTTAAAATAAATTTAATTATTAAAATCAATGCCAAACCTGTCTAAATCTTTTTAAAAATTTTGAATCTTCAAAAGTATTTTGAATTTTTGCTAATACATTGAAAAATTTTAATATATTTGAAATCCCACGAAATTCTTTTATTCTTGTAAAAAATTCTAATAAATTCATAAAAATATTATAAAATCCCGCGAAATTACATAAACTTTGAAAATGTTTCCCAAAATTTAGAAATTTAATCGATTATTTTAAAAACTGTTGAAATGTCTCAAAGTTATTAAAATTGTCGCAAATATTATAAGTTCCTGAAGAAGTTATTAGATTTTTAGAAATTTCGTGTGAATGTTTCAATCTCTTAACAGGTCGATAGAATACTATAGAATAAATTTTAATATTTAAAATACTTGGAAATTTCAAAACTTTCTATGATTTCATAAAAGTTAAAAAATAAACTCAAGTCTTTTAAATTCTTTTAAATAACTTTAATTTATTGAAATCTGTTGAAAATTTCTTGGAATCTTTTAGCAACCCATTAAATCATTGAAATCCGTTGAAGTTTCTTGAAATTTTTTCAATTTATTCAAGTAAATTAACAAGTCTCCAGAATCTAAAAAAATCTTTTTGAATCCCTTCAATTTATTGAACCCTATTCAAAATTCTTTAGAATCTTTGAGCATTCTCTAAAATGTTCTAAATTTATTGAAATATTTTGTAATTTATACAACTCTTGATCATATTTCTTGGACTTCCTTCAAATATTTAAAGTTCTGTACATCCATTAAAAATGCTTAGAAATAAATTAAAATATCATATTGCAAATTTATTAGAATCCCTTCAAAGGATTAAAATCCGCGGAAATCTGATGAAATTCCTTGAAATTTCTCAAAAATGCTTTGATTTTTTTTTAAAAAATTCAAATCTCTAAAATTCTTCTGGAATTCCTACATCCTGTGAAATTCTTTGAAATTTATAAAAATGTTTAAAAATATTTAGAAAATTTTTTATATAAATTAAAATCCCTTGAAAATTCTTTGATATCATGTGAACTCCATAGAAATCGTGATTTTGTTCGGATAGCTATTTGCTGAATTACTTGCATTATTAAGAATAATAAATATGAAATTTTCATTTTTTGTTGCCTTGAAAATCAGACCTAATTGTCAATTCGCCTTAAAAGATAACGTAATTTGTTTATATTATAAGCTCATCATTATATACAAGAAATTATAATTATGAAAGAAGAGCATAATTATTAATCTCGAAAATCATAATTTGTGCACGTATTATTAATAATATAAATAGAAAACATATTTTACAAGAAACCTTGTTGAATTTTGTCAGAAAAAATCGAATTTTAATTCATCTTTAATTCGTAGCTTCATCTAGTCTGAAAAGACGTTAAGAATTTATGTTATTTGAGAAGTTTCTAAGAAAAATATTATTTTTCGATCTGTAGTAGCTTAGTGGTAAGACCATCCAACTGGCAATCGAAATAGATGTGGTTCGATTCTCAGCGCAAACATCTGTTTAAAAAAAAAATGTAATTCATGGCCCCATCTAGCCTGGAAAGGCGTTAAGAATTTCTGTTATTTGAGAAGTCAACTTAGATCGATAATGTTAATATTCATTTTCACGGTTAGTGAAAGATATTTCCACAGATCGTTTATCCCCATCTCCGATAATAATAAAGATTTCTTGTAAAATTGAATTATATAAAACGTAACACATGCTAAAGACAGTGAGCGTTTCTGAAATAAGATATCTCTTTCGATCTGCCGTAGCTTAGTAGTAAAAGCACGTGACGTAAAATTTAATTTCAGAAAAAATACGTATTTAGTTGATCTGAAGTACTTTTTGACATTCCATTAAACATCGAATAATTTCACTTTTTTGTTTTTCCCCCATATAATGTTAGGTGAATTTTAACTACCTAAAACTCTTATCTGGAAGACGTCATTCGTCATCTTTGACATGGTGAAATACTTGCACAAATTTGTTGTCTTCTTTCAACTTTCTATTTAATGTAATTACTATTTATGCATTTCTATTTCTACTTACAGATTTGAGTTTGCAGACCTGGGGTAAAAAGCGAACAGGAGTATATCCAGAGGAGCATATTTACAGATTTAGTGGCGTTTATGCTTGGCTTGCAGGTGTGTTTACTGAACTAAGAGGCGACTTTGTTGGTGGAGTAATAGATGGCATTCTTTTTGGAGTGATTGATCCTGAAAGTCGGATGCTGCGCAGAATTTTTAATTCTAAGCGCCGAGCGATTAGAATACGCGTGATGAGCAAACGTCGTAGTAAATTAACTACAGCGCAATGGGACAGATTTCCTGTCAGACTGCCAGCTCCTAATTGGTATAGTCTTCCAGTTACTTTTGAGTAACTCTAAAACTGATAATAATGCCGGATAAGAAATTGGAACAGTCTCCTTGTAGAGAAATTTCAGTGCAACTTGATGCGAAAATACAAAACAGGACAGGGCTGAACCCTTTTCCAACTTCCTCTTCATTAGGAATAGATTAGGCATAAGAAATTGTATCTAAGTAATCTAGTTTCGAGCAGAGTATTGATTTCGTGAGTTTTTACATGCTAATTTTTCGATCAAAAATTCTTATGGAAAAGGAAAGCTGCGAGTACAGATATCTAGAAGTTTAGAAAATCTTAGAAAACCATATGATTCAAGTGAACAAAGTTTGGTATTCATATCAAATTGATTGTCTTCCAAAGCTGAATCAAACGTTAAAAGATATTGACAATTGCTCTGAATTAATATTAAGGAATTCATGGTAAATTAAATTAAGAATTTGAATGTATATGAAACGTTAATATGTAGATTTTAGTTTCTAATAATAAAATGTTTTTCGAGATTTTTCATGTTCTCTTATATATGGGCAATTTTTAGCAACCAATTTGAAGTCCTAGTTATTCATTTGTGTTTGATGATCGAAACAAGAATAATTTTTTATGAGATATGTCATTTGGAATTTGTTATTTGTTAATGGTTATTTGGTGACCCCAGCTGAATATCGTACTAAGGGCTTGCGCTGAATATGGTTAAAAAGTTGAATAAGCAGTCGCTGATAATGGTCCAAGAATTATCCCGAAGAAAAAACCACTAACCAAAGGCGTGAACTATCATATGAAAGGATAAATGACACCGCCAAAATGATATCATGGAGCGGTGTTTGTGGAAGACTTGAAGACATCACATAGTAATATTGGCTTGTGACTACAAGCGGGGCTCTGTAGGGATTGATCAAACATTTTCCTAGCTACTTGTGAAAAAAATGATTTATTTTACAAATCTAGAATAAAATACCCAGGATATTGGGAACGAGCTATCTGAAAAGATCTATTCTTCCTACAGGATGGAAATTACCAAAGAAGCCAAGAGCAGAGTTTAGAATCTGGAAGTGGCGAACCGTCTGGTAGTAACCCTGGCAAGACATAAGGTAGGTACTTAGGTGGACCTATGTGGGACGCTGGTGTCGGGGACTAAAAAGAAATAGTAAACTAAAAGGTAAATTATCAGGAACTTCTAAGAACAGGTTTAGAGGCCAATGGATAAATCAAAAATGAAGAAATTTTTGGTTCTAGAGAGACGATCTTCAATTTTTCGCATGCCTTGGGAGGCTATAATATTAGTGTCCTTTTTTATCTGATTTTCTAATGTTGTAATAGTTTCTTTGATGTCTAATATGTTTTTTTCCGCATTGTCGACACGACTGGAGGTAGCAGCCAATTTTTCATCAAATACGTTAATTCCTACTGTTAAAGCATCAACAGATACTTTGACTGTATTACAATTAGTCTGCATTGTATTTCGTAGATTGATGAATATACGATCTAAGTCATCATTCAAGATAGAATTGGAGGTGATCGGATTTGGCGAGATTAATCTGATACTGGCCTGATAGCACTTGCCACAGCTGCTGTCTGAGAGGGGTTTCACCAGTTTGGTACATCCAGGGTGATAAAACACTCCACATCTTTGCAGGCTACGTATTCTGTTGCAATGACGTTTGTACAATATTTGCATTTGCGTTTTTCAGATCCTAGTGGAATTTCGCTCTGAATATTTTCAATATATAATTCTGGAATTCAATTGTTGTTGTGGTTCGTTTGTGTATACACACGAGACAGTCAGCTGATTACACACTATCTCACTTAGAATATCAATATTATCAGAAGTAAGTCAAAAGGCACCTGTTTCAAATTTAAGACCACTTAAATTATATATGCCTCGTGTTAATAGATCAAAGTACAATGCATGAAACCATCACTTTTTATTCCAGATTTTATCTGCTGAAATGCAAGTTGAATTCCTTAAAAATTTCACAACCGATTCACAGTGATAAGGAGCGAGAACTGAGCACTGAGTAATCCACTTCATAGGGAAATGTGCACAGAAATTATCACCTCAATAATCACCACACAGTCCGGCCATACACGGTTTTTGACATTTAGTACAAAAAAAATTATTTCTTTTAAGGGCATGTGATACTTAGAAAATTGTCGATTTTACCAGTTTTAGGTTCCCCCGGCTTTTTTTCTAGAATAATAAATATTTTGTCTTAAAAATTTGGGAAATTATAGCGAACATTTTAACGGACGTCCCCACTCACTTTTTTGTAGGTTAATTCAAATAAGTTTTAATTTAGCAAAATGGGATTAATTTCCATAGCCCTTAGGAAATAGTATCGATTTTTTTAGTGTTAAATTCCCCCGGCTTTTTTCCTAGGATAAGAAATTGCCTTCAAAATCTAGGAAATGATAGCGAACATGCTAACGGACGTCCCCAGAAACTTTTTTTGTGTTTTTTTATCAAAAAATTTTTTGTATTGCGAATAACGTGCGTGTATATTTCGAGGTTAAGTATGTTACAATTCACCCGAGCGTTACCTCCAAACTACACAATAGTTTTGGCCGAAAACTTTGGACTTACAAATAAACATAGTAACTAATCTCCCGGAACTAACCTCGTTTGCAGGCAATCCAAAAAGTTTATTTCATCAATAATTTCCAGATTATCGGAAAGGCAGAGATGAAAAACGACGTAACCTCAAACTAATGCTTATGCATAAAATTTTTATTTGGTACAATGAATTTTTTTTGTTATTGTCCGTCAAAAAAGAGTCCCGGGACGTTCGTTATGATATTTTCTAGCATCTCCGAATTCAGCTTTTAAAAATTTCAATTTTTGTGGCAGAAAAGCCGGGGAAAATGTGAGTATCACATGCCCTTAAGCCAAAAATTATTCCTCTCTAGTAACACGTACAATGTGCATATACCTGGCACTTTTTAGCTCTTTAAACATTACTGTAACTGTCAATTTGAGCATAAATCCGATACGCAAAGCACAAGACGTCCATCTCAGTCCGCCATTAAATCCCTTGCTACATTATTCAAAGACAATATTATTAAAAATAATAACAATTTTTTTCGAGAATTATGTTTATTAACTTGATTTAATTATTACATCACTCTAATTGAAACATTGATCATAAGTTACAAAATTAAAAAACTCGCTACTTCCAATCTCTATTCCGATTGAAAATTCATGAAAAAAAGTAATTAATTGTTTAGATAATTTATATACACAGCTAATTTTTCAAAAGAAAGTAGTATTTTATGCATTACACACAATTTTAATTTTTTTTAACTGCCACAAAATCATAATTAGCACCGAAAACTCGCAAAACCCAATTTTCACTTATGGGATTTTTTGGGACCCTACAAAAAAGGCTTCTGGGGCTAATATTTAAAAAAGCAGTTTTGATTCATATTTAAACAAATAAAAAATGGAAGAAAATAACCTGCAAATGAATTTTTAATTACTTTAAGTAAACTAAGCGAGATTCATTTTTATACTTAAGGACTTTTAGGGCACATTGTAAACTGTCTTGTACAAACATTTTAAAGAAAATCAAAATTGGATTCTTTCAAAAACTGAATTTAGGCATTTTAAAAAGAAATCTAAAAATGTATTCAGATTTTCGTTCAAAAAATACTTTTTTCAATGCTTCTTATTGTAAATAATACATTAATAAGACATAAATAATAACAAATAATAAACATTCATGTCTTAAAAATCAAAATAATGAAAGTTTAAAAGAAAGCAGAAATTTTTCGGATCTAAAATATTTATTACAAACTTTGCTTGGTCTCTTCTGGACAATATACACAATTCCTAGGGGCTTCCTAAGAATAATAAGTTTAAATGATTTTTACACCAAATATTTACTATCTCAAAAAGTGCAACCTAAAAGTTAGGTTATAATTCGTATTTAAACTCTAATAATCTGCAATGAATATTCTTTGCATATTTTTTTATCCAATTTCTTTCTCTATACCTTAAATAAAGTTTGTTTTAGCTTATAATCTGTTGTTGATTTGAAAAGTAATTATATTTTTTTATTTGCCTTCATTTTAAAACCACTTGTTTAAAAATTTAAAGAAATTAGTTAAAAGAAAACCTTTGAAAGACAATTTTTGAATTAATTTTTTCTTTATTGTAAAATTGATCAAAACTCATGTTTTTCAGAAAATGTCTGTTTTAATTGGTACTTAAGTACATGTTTTTCTCACACCCATAATTTAGCGGGAATATATTTTACCTAAGAAATTGCTTTAAAATCATCCAGCTTTGTGCAGATGATTAATGTTAGATTTCATGACAAAATTTTGTTAAATTAGTTGAAAATTAATTTCGTGGATCTTGACACTTGAATTTTTCGATAAAAATTTTGAATCGGAACGGAAAGCTTCCGATACAATTGTCTAAAAATTAAAGAACAAAAAAATGGGAAAAAAAACATTTGAAAATAATGAATCTTTAATTGTACAGCTTGAAAATTTGGGACGACGGGAAATCCCGGAAAATGGTATTTTCGACGCTGCAAAAATCACGAATGATAAAATTCCCGAATAATATAATTTCCAAATAACATTTCCGAATTTAAAAATTTGCGATAAGTAAATTTTCTGACAGATAGAATTCCCGAATAATAACATTCCTCAATTACGAAATTCCCGAATAAAAAAATGTTTGAATTATAAAGTCAAGAAAAGTTTATGAAATAACCAAATCTGAAAATTTACTAATAATAACATTCATGACAGTTTACCAAATTTTCGAATTTAAAGATTCCCTAATAATAAAATTCCTGACCGAAAATTTGTTGAGAATGTTATTTCTCGGTATTTTCCAGTTGTCCCGAAAATTTAATTCTTTTCAATTGAAAATTGTTTGAATTACTGAATTTCCAATCAAACATCCTCAAAACTGTACTATAAAAACAAGGTTTTCAAAATGACATACCTTTGAAATATAAATCTTAAAAATTGAAGAACTTCTAATTATGTATTTTCAAAGTACTAAAGTTTTCAATACTAACTTCAAAATTCTAGAGCTTCAAACTTTAAACGTTTAATTTCTTATTTTTTATTTTTTATAAATACAATATATTTTAATAAAAGTAATATGTAGACAGTTTACTGAAAGGGGGAACTCAAAAATCATAAATAATAAAATTTTCCACTCTTAAATTTCCAAATTGGGAAATTCCTGAATAACAAAATTCCCGACATTATAAACGTGCTTAAATTAAAAAAATCCAGAATAAAAAATTACCTGACAGAAAATTTCAGAATTATCAAACATCCGAAAAAATTTGTATTGTAATAAATATTATTTATATAATTATTACAAATACAATGATAAAATATTGTTATTGTTCTTTATATCCAAATGAGCAACACGAGCCTGAATATAATTACCTATCGACTATCGACTATCGATAATTTCATTTTGTCTCTTCGATGATTATTACTAAAATTTTATTGTTTATAACAGGCACTGCTTTTCATGATTTAAATATAAATCTTTTAACCAAACTGTATTGGGGCGATATTAAAATTGTGTTAAATCAAATATTTATCCCAGGTAATTTAAAAAATTTTTTAATTTTTTAAAATTATCGTTTGAATCTGTAATAACAATAATTGCATAGAAATTGTAATTTAAAAAATATTTTCAATATACGTGTACTTCTATCTAAAAAAAATATTCTCCTAAATTTGCTTCGAACTTGAAATTTATATTTAATCAATTAAATAAATTTTTAATAGTTTAAATTTTCAAAAATAAGCAGGATTCAGTACAACACTGATTTATCTCTAAAGTTTTTTTTAAAGTTTTCAATTAAGGATTTGATATTTAAGAACTTTATTGGTTATTAAAAAAAATACTATGCACATTCTCAAACATATTTTATAATCCAGAAATATATTGGTTGAAAATATAATATAAATAAATATAAAATTTGTTTGAAAATATAATTGTTAAAAACTTGAAACATTAAAAAACCACTTTTACATGAATGTTTGATTATTTTATATTTAGTTATTATATAATGTTTCCAAAAATTGTATTATACGGTAATTTTTAAATTCGCTAATATTATAAATTTTCGCGAATTTTCCCTTCCTGGATTTTTTATTTTGCCTATTTTATTATATCGGCAATTTCACCATCTCGGGAATTTTATTATTCAGGATTTTTTAGACGCCCCAAATTAAAATTAGAATTAAAATTAAAAGTAAAACTAAAATTAGAATTAAAAGTAAAATGGTATTAAAAGCTGATTTGATATTTTAATGTGTATTTAAATTGTGAATAATTTATTATATTTTATAGCACTTAAGATTTTAGCATAGATTTTAATTTGACGTTAACGCAATACAAATAAGAACAAGATTTATTATCAAAGAAAAACTAAGGAGAAATATGAGCTGGCCTTCGAGAAATTTGGCAATTGTAATATATAAAACAAAGCTATTGAACGCTCACTTAGACTGTGAACCTGCAGTCTTATGGCATGATGGCTTCGAATAAAACTATCGTACATCACTCGTGCGGTTGCACACGTCTTTAGGTGAAATTAAATGTCAGCAAGGATGAATAAAAACATCATACAATAAAATAAAGAAATGAAACATGGTTTTACTACTGGTCCTGCGAATATTTACCTTCCTGTGTAAAGACGTGCCTAGCCACTATCTTAATGTAATATACTATTTGCCGTGGTTTAATAAATCATAAAATTCGGTTTATAAGTAATTCAAATCCTGAATCTGTATTGATTCAATCTTATAAAACGTCATGTAGAACATTCAAGAGTCACACTCTTCACAAAATTCACTAGAGGCAACTTCCGGTTTTTAGATAACATGGCGATCTTTGGTGTCCTACTATACACTTCCGCTGTTTTCCTAATTTCAATTGGTAAATATAATTTCATATTTCACTGCATTTCTAATTTAAGTGTTTTTATTTTATAATCAAAATTTTTTAATTATATTAAAAGCTTTTTCTTCTGAATTTAAAATTTCTCATTTTAGTGCTATGTGCATAACTGTAGAGCCCAAAAAGCTTCATTTAAATCATTAATGCGTACAAAAATGCGCTTATTTCAACGTTTCGAAAGTTTTAAAATATTAGAATTTAAATTACCTAATTTTCAAATTTTTAATTCATGAAATATTAAATAATAATAAAAAATAAATGTCAGTTTTTCTATCTAAAAATTGTAAATTTTGGTTACATACGGGATATTCAAATTACACAAAACAATCGCTTAGCATAGTCATTACTAATATAATTAATACAAGAAATAGAAACTATGATACGATTGATACGATTTCTTAAGAAATTTTCTTAAAGTAGTTCAATTCTAGGTGAAGATAATTTGGGGCAACTTCTTTTGGAATTTAGAGCGTTAATTTAATTTACATTTTTTTATATTTATTAATATAAAACATTGTTTATATATTTTTTAATGTTCAAAAGCTTAACTCATAATAACTTAACTTAATAATAATAACTTAACTCCAAAAATAATATCTGGCTTTGAAATATCACTATTTGCATAGCAGATATTATATAGATATTATATAGTATTATATATTGATCTTGGGAGACCTTGTACCTATAGTCACGTAGGCCAGACTATCATAAAATTGTGACGAAATATTTGAATTTTTTTTATCTTTTTAATCTTGTCATGGATAATTTATTTTTCAGTACTCAATATTTCGGTCAATTATTGTGTGCAAAATAACTGGGGTCTTGCCAATCGCTGTTTTCATGTCATAGTAAAGACCAGATTATAAATTTGAATTTTTTAATTTGGTCAGCAAATTTCGCATTAGAATTGTACGATTGTCAAGATCAATTGCTTGTCACAAATTTTCATGAGTAGAAAATGTCAAATAGTGAGTCCTTAAAAAGCTCAGGTTTTTTAAGACACACCCTCTTAATTTCTTCCATTTGGTGAACAAATAAATGCAAACTATTTTTTCGTTTTTATAATAATTTTCAACCGTGGTCCTGTGGCTTTAAGCAGTCTCAATCTAATTAAAATAATTAATTGAGTTTTTTTTTAAATACCATAACTTTTTGCCAGGTAATATAGATCTGAGTGTAACGTACATTCAGAAAAAAAATTAACTTAATTAGAACTCAAAACTATTTCGAACTTTTAAGATTTTATACACCATCCTTTACAATTTTTTACACTTGAGTTATTTAGCAAGATAAATAAATATAATACTTGATGCGTTATAAAGGTTGTTAAAATTATAAAGGTTGGTATACCTTTTTTCCTGAACTTGTGTTACTATCAGTTGTAATCCCTGGAAATCCATTATTATATTTACCGTAAATTCACATGAGTAAATAATGTTAATGATGTTAATCTACGACTTGTAATTATTTAAAAATAAAAAATATAAGTTTATTTTTTAACAAATGTAACAAGTTTAGGGAGAATATCATAAATAAAAACATTGAGTTTTTTAGGACTCAGTACTCGACAGTTGCTACTTGCGAAAATTTGTAACAAGCCATTGACTGAATATTCATTACTTTTGTGAAAATTAAGTTTCTCAACTGTAAATTTAAATATTTTCTGAAAAATGGTTTGCTTTTGCGTAAACATTTGTTTTTAACTGAAAGTTTGACTATTATATTTCTGGTTAAAATGTTTTCTTTTTTTGTGTTAAATGGTGTTATTTACCTTTTTCAGTTGATAATTCAACTGCTTGGCTGAATGAATGTTTTTTTTTAAATTTAAAATCAAAATATTTATTGGTTCAAATATCAATTATATACTACATTTTTTATTGAGAATTTATTATTATTTTTTAAAAATTATACTTGATTCAAGTTTAAAATTCTTTGTCTAAAATTGATTTTTTTATTGGAAACTTGTCCTTTTTTGTTTAAAATTTTCCTTTTTTGGTGGCATTTGACTGTTTTTTATTTAAAATTTAAATACTTCTCTTTTTTACTCTTAAATATTACAGGTTTCATTGAGAATTCATTTTTTTTTTGGCTGGAAGATCAGCTTTTTGGTTTAGAGTTGAACTACTTTGTCAAAATTTTTGCTTTGTTTAAAGATTCATAACTTTAGATAGAAATTATTGGTTGTAAATTGAAACATATTTTCGATTTTTGGTTGTTGTGAAAATGAATTCTTTTGACTGAAATGTTACCTATTCCATTTTTGGTTGATAATCAATCATTTTTAGTTGAAAATTCAAGTATACAAGTTTTCATTCATATTTCACCTTTTTGCGTCAATAATTCGGTTTTTCTAGTAAATCACATTTTTACTGAGCATTCAACTATTCCATTTTTATTAAAAATTAATCGTTTTTAGTAAAAAATGCATCTATTTGGTTCAAAATTCGTCAATTTTGCTGGGAAATTATCTCCTTGATTGAAAATTCATCTACTTAATTGAAAATTAAAGTAATTGGTTAAAAATCCATTTTATTATTTAGTGATTCATCTCTTTTGTTAAATTTTTATTATAATATTGCAAATTGATTGTTTTGGTTAAAAATTTAACTTTTTGGTTTAAAATTTGTTTATTATATTGATGGAAAATTTAACAATTTGTTTAAAAATTAACTTTTTAATTAAAATTTTCACTGATTTGTAGAGTATTTACATTTCATTTTAAAAACTTTATTGTTTTGTTGAAAATGCATCATTTTGGTTAAGGATTCGACCATTATGTAAAAAATTTGACTTTTTTAGAGGAATTCAGCTTTTGAGTTTTTTTTTTGTCCAAGTCAGTCAATATTTGTGGGCTACAGGTTATTTTGAGCCAAAACAGTCATTTTTTCCTACTGTGGACCCCCCCCCCCCTCCCCCATCGCCCTTCCATGTAACAATGTCAAAAAAACTCTCGTGGTCAAATTTATTTTCAAAAGACAGTTATTTTTCGATTGACTTTTTTTTTAGTTTAAGCAAATAAAATATCTTATTATATATACCTTATATTATATACCGCGTATATGCACGTTAATTGAATAGCCAATAAACAAAATAAAAATAGTGAATCATTATCAAACTATTCAGAAAAGTTGAACAATTTGTTATTTGCATTTGATTACACAAAAAAAAACAAGTTCAAATGCTGAAAAATAGCTAAATACTGCATTTGTTAATTAAGTTTGATTAAATAATTATCAAATATTATCGATTCATATTGAAAAATAATTGCTAAATATTTGGTTGTTAAATTAATGAAAAAACGGTATTTTATTTACAAATACATTACATGATGAAAATTTGCTTAAACAATTGCTCTTTACAATTAAAAGTATTTACTGACATCAACATTTTTTTTAAATTTATAAGTTAGTTATTTACCGTTAATTGCATAGAAAAAATCAAGTTTGTATCTCCAAAAATAGCTAAGTAGTGCATTTGTTAATTAGGTTAATTTAAACAATTATTAACTTGTATTTGGTGACTGAATATGATACCTAGGTCTTGTTTCCAAGTAACATATGATCAATTCCATTAAAGAAACCTGATTTATTCCATAAAAAATACCTGATATGGAGATTTCTTTATCAAAATTCCTTTTAAGATAACAAAATGTTTATTTGCTTTTATTAATTTCACTAAGGAACTCTTTTTTTTCATAAATTGTTTAAATTTAGAGCGGATCAAGTGATGAATTACTGCTAATCACGTTACAACTATTTTCATTTACTTATTTGTTTATAACAAATTCAATGAATTTTTTAACATTTGCAGTGCTATTGCACCTCTTTTTTGGATAGTTATTTTCAGTTTTTTAGGTATTTTGGATTGAATTGAAACACTTTTTCAAAACAGGTATACATAAAAATTAAATTTATTTTTTACTTTTATTATTAAATAAACAAAAAAAAACACTTTTAAACGGCCAGTAGAGTTTGATACTAAATTTTATTAGCTTTCATTCCAAAGTTCACGTTTTCCATGTAAAATTCATGGGGAAAAATCACTTTTTTTAGTTTTTGGAATAATTTTTTAGGGTTTGAAAAAATTGTGACGGGAAAGTATGGGGGGTTTTACAACCTTAACACGCCCCACGGGTACCTGAAAACTCCCCTTAAACCAAAAAATCTCAATTCTTCATGAAATCGACCTTTTGAGCACTGTATTCTTGTCTTTTTTTACTTAAAATTATTGATATTGGCCTAGTGGAATATTTATCATCATTGGTTAATTAATTTATATTCATTTAAACAAATGCAATTCGTTTAAATAAAGTTTGTTTGAAAAAATGTTTTTCCTTAAAATTATTACTATTAGTCTAGTGGAAAATTCAATAACATTGGTTCATTAATTTTCAATCGTTTAAACAAATTAAATTTGTTAAAAAAATGTTCAGAGTCGTTTTTTACCTAAAAATTATTACTATTGGTCTAGTGGAATATTAATTAACATTAGTTCATTTATTCTCAAGTATTTAAACGAATGAAATTTATTTAAATAGTTTCTTTTCGAAATTTTTTTAAATAAAAGTTATTACTGTGGATCTAGTGGAATATTTATCAGTAATAATTTATTACTTGTTATTAATTAATTTAATTATGATTAATTTCCCAGTAATATTAAAAATAATTTTTAATGTTTAAAATTTTTTTAAATAAAATTAATCAAATAATGTTGATAAATATTCCACTAAAGAAATATTAATAATTTTTACCAAAACAATTATTTAAACAAATTTCGTTTGTTTAAATAACTAAAAATTCATTGACTAATGTTAAAAAATATTCCACTAGACTGATAGTAATAATTTTTAGGGGGAAAAACAAATTTTCAAGAAAACAAATTTCATTTAAGCAAATTATATTTGCTTAAATAATTGAAAACTAATAAACCAATGATAATTAATATTTCAATAGACCAATTTTAATAATTTTTAGTAAAAATTACGAGAATACAGTGTTTTGGTTTTCAGGGTCGTTTTCCGGTACTCGTGGGTACTTGTTAGGGGTGTCAAACCCATATGCCTGATAGATAAAATTCTTCGTTGGATAATTTTCAACAGGCCCCCATACTTTCCCGTCACATTTTTGGGAACCCTAAAAAATTATTCTAAAAACTCGAAAAAGTGGGTTTTCCCTATGCATTTTACATGGGAAACTTCAGGTCAAAACCGGCACCTTTTAACCCTTTCCGGCATACATTTTTCAGGGAAACGAGTTTTCATGAAAATTGGTACATTAGGGTTTTTTGGATCGCTGATTACGAATCTGAACTCAGATTTTGAAAATTCAAAATACCGGATCCAATATGGCGGCTAACATTTAGTATATTTTTTTTTGAAAATTGGTGTACGGGGGTTTTTGGGATCACTGATCACGAATCTGAACTCAGATTTAAAAAATCCAAAATAGTGGATCCAATATGGCGACTTAAATTTGGAATATTTTCGGATTTTTTTTATAATTGGTATACAGGGATTTTTTGTAGTCGCTAATCACGAACCCGAACTTAGATTTTTTAAATTCAAAATGAGGGATACAATATGACGGCCGAAATTTGGAATTCTTTTTTTGAAAATTGGTGTACAGGGGGTCGCTCACCTTGAATCTGAATTCAAAATCATAAATATGTAGAATATTAAGGCTTCACAAAATATACACCTACTCACCTAAAACATAGATTAGTATCAATTTTCTGAATTTTCAAAATCTAAATTTAGATTCGTGATCAGTGATTCCAAAAATCCTTCTACACTAATTTTAAAAAAAAAATCCAGAAAACTTCATTATTTTGACCGCCATATTGTATCCGTCATTTGGGATTTTCATAGTCTAATTTCAGATTCGTGGTCAGCGACCCCGAAAATCTCTGTATACCAATTTTTAGAAAAAAAATCTAAAATATTCCAAGTTTCGGGCGCCATCTTGGATCCACCATTTTGAATTTCCAAAATATGAGTTCATATTCATGATCACTGATCCCAAAAACCCCTGCATACCAATTTTCAGATAAAATCCAAAAATATTACCAATTTCGGCAGCCATATTAGATCCGCCATTTTGAATTTTCAAAATCTGAGTCCAGATTCGTATTCAGCGACCATAAAAGCCCTTAAGTACCCATTTTCATAAGGATATAATAAAAAGTTTTTTCATTAATGAATTTTTTCAACAAAAAAGGCTTTTTTTCATTTTTGTTTATAAGTATTAACAAATAATTTAAAAAATTTAGACCCTTCGCACAAAAATTTCAATTGTCTATCATCCTGCGAGCATGAAATAAAAAAAACTGTGTAAAATCCAATAAAAGCTACTCTGAAATCGCAAAAAATGATATGAAAAAAGGGCCGTAAAGGGTTCAATAAAAAAATGAAAAATGAGGGAATTTCTTTTTTCGCATTTGGAATAAAATGGGGGGGGGGGCGGTTGTTGCCTTCTAGCAAGCAAACAAATTTTGCCATGCATTTTTGGACCACCTTAGTGTTACATGTATAAAAAGTCATCAATTTTGACTTCTTACAGAGTTAAGTACACAGGCCTCGGGGAAAGTACGAGTATTTTCTGAACCACAAACTTATCGATTTCGTGACGTTTGGGCCAGACATGAAAATGAAGAAGGTACCTTTACCCGACTAAACGGAACTTATACTGCTGGAGTACTCGATGGTTACATCATTGGAATCGACAGCCACGAAGATGGCTTGCTTCATCCATTATATGATAATGCACAACGAATGGTGAAAATAGGCATACTTGCAAAAGATCGTATTGAAATAAGTAACCAGAGAGTTCGTCTTTTTCGCTCCGGACTAATGCCAGTACCTCGAGCACGTTATACTATTCAAGCCACTTTTGAGTAGCGATAGAAATAATTTTAAATTATGGATACAATGATTGGCCACTAGAGTGATCCAAAAATTAATTCGAAAATTCTTTTTTCTCGATTTTTTCTGAAAACCGGTCAGAAATTTGTTCAAATTCACATAAAACTAAATCCACTTTTTTGTTTTAAAAAAATTATATTTAGGGGTGCCACAAGCCCCATGAATTTGAACATGTTTAAAAAAAAGTGTTTGTAAATGTTATTGACGATTTTCAATATCAGCTGGATCGAGTTGGAACACAACATTTCTTTTCGCAATTAGTCATAGAATACGAAAAAAATATCACTTTTTAAATATCAACCCCAGAAGTCTGTTTTATAGGGCCCCAAAGAAATTTCATTAGTGAAAAATGGGTTTGGCGAGATATTAGTGCTAATTATAATTTTTTTGCAGTTTTTAAAATAAGAATTGTTTTTGGTACATAAAATACCAATTCATACTAATAATTGGATGTTTCCATTATTTTTTTGAACAATTTTCTATTGTTTTTGTCAATTTTTTCTTAGAATAGAGTTAGTGGCGGTCTTTTCAAAAAATTGCCAATTTGTGTCCAATTTTCAATTAGAGGGAGGTTATAGTTTATTCGTGTTGAAAAGAATGATTGTTTAAACTATTGGTCATGATTGTTATTAATATTCTTTTATTATTATTATTAATATTACCATTAATATTTCAGTGAAATAATACTAGAAAGATGCAGTTTTTTCTAAAAATGTAACTGTTTCTCCCTTTTTCATTTGGGTCGACTTAATAATTAATTATATTTAGCAAAACTAATTGTTTAAAGAAATTATTTTTGTTCTTGACTATTTTCATCTATATTAGTGCCTAATGGTTGCGGTTTTTTCTAAAATTCTTACATTTCTTTCCAGAAATCTCTCAGTAGTATAATAATTAATTAAAGTTAACAATTTATTATATATTCACAAATTAAAAAGCACACCAAAATTAAACATTTTAGAAAAAAACTGCAACTTTCTAGCACTTATCTAAGAGAAGATAGTTATTAACAAGATTAAGTTATTTAAGCAACTTGTTCCTTAACTATTGCATGTTCTATAAAGAATTCATTTGTTTGGTACAGAATTAAGTACTTGGTTAAGTTGAAGTACTTTTTAAAAAATTCCTTCGTTTTTGTTAAAGATTCAGAATTTTAGTTGAAAATGAAGCTATTATTAACCTTTTTTTGTTCTATCTTATATTTTCGGATTTAAAAATTCAGTTGTTTTATAGAAAATTCGCTTTTGGGCTTGAAATTATTACTATTATTAATTATTATTAATTATTAATTATTATTATAAAATTTATATTTTTTATTGAAAATCAAACTACCTGGTTTAAATTAAACTATTAGCTTTGAAATGTAACTATTGTTTATGAAATTCTTCGTTTCTTTTACAGTCAACTTTCAGGTAAAAAATTAATCTATTTTGTTGAATATTCGTCTATTTATGTAATCTGTTTTGCTAAAAGTCCATCAATATTCGGTTAAAAATTTAACAACTTTATTAAAAATTTGTTTTTAATTTGCAATAAGATGGAGGCAATTGTTTTCTCATATTAATAAGAATGATAATTTTAACAATTTATTATGATTTTGAACGAAATTTTCTCAGAATAATGCTAAGAAATTTTAGTTTAAAAAATTACTGTTTGTCCAATTTTTGACCAAAATGATTGAAATAATTAATCATAGTCGAAAAAATAATTTGTTTAAATAGTTTATTATTATTACTTTTGATATTTCAGTTAAATAATGCTAGTCTATTTTTATCTATCTAAGAGTTGTTTGAAGAATATAATACTATTTGAAAAATAATTTTCGTTGTGGTTGACTAATTATTTGTTCATAACTAAAAGCCGATGCAAAGCTAAGGATTTTAGAAAATGCAAAACTTTTTTGCACTTATCTAATAAAATATAGTATAACTAATAATAAATTATTTAAACAACTTTTTATTAACTTTTATTAATTATTACCTCACTAACTGTTTTTTTACTAAGTAAAAAAGGGCAGGAATGTAAAAATTTTAAGAAAAAAACCATAACTATTAGGCATTGATATGGATTAAAATATTCTTAATTAACAATAATTCATTTAAACAATTATTTTGCTAAATATATTTAATTATTAAATCATTCCTAAAGAAAAATAGACAAAAAGTTAAAAGTTTCACAAAAAAGTGCAACATTCTGCCATTAAGGAGAGAAAATATTAATAATAATTGACTGTTTAAACAATTATTTTTGTCAACTTAAATTCATTATTACTTCAGTCCTATTGAAAATTGGACAAAAAGTCAGAAAAACCGCATCTTTCTAACATTATTCAAATTAAATATCATTAAGAATAATAACGCGATTGAACTGTTACCTACCTCTAATTGAAAACTGGATGAAAACTGCAAATTTTTTAAAAAGACCGTGAATTTTTAACTCTATGCTATTTGCATTAGGGCAGTATTCTACTTTGAAACGCTCGAAAATAAAGTTATTTTTGTGAAATTTTTCTGAGATTATTGATAATGATATCGATTTAACGTTTCTTAGGCCTAATAAACACACTCTTAAAGTATATTTTTAAAAATTTCGCAAATTTACTTTATGCACTTTTCATACATAAAAACGTCATCCTAAGAAACTCTGCATCGAAATCATTATCAATAATATCAGAAAAATTTCACAAACAAAACTTTTTTTTCGAGCGTTTGAAAGTAGAATACTGCCTTAAAAAACCACAAACAATTATAATTAGCGCAAAAATCTCGAAAACCCCTTTTTTTTCATTTATGGATTTTTTTGGGCCCTATTCAATAGACTTAGGGGGGGGAGGGGTATTTGAAAAGTGACATCCTATTCGAATTCGATGGCTTATTTTAAAGAAAAATGTTGAGTTTAAACTCGACTCCAATAGTATTGAGGATTTTGAATAAAATGTACCAAAACGTCTTGTTTTCTTAGTGTGAAACTTCATGTGGCTTCCGGCACATCTAAAAACAATTTTAAAAAAAATTGATCTATTTTTTTGTAGATTCGTTTGGCGTCGGCCAAACATGGTACAATTTAGTGGCTCATCACTGGATTTGCAAAATCCGTGATCTATAACCTGATTTGGTCAGCCAGGTCACTATTGACTCTATTTTATCTCATTTCAGGGGCCAATCATACAATAATTGGCCTATGGCAATCACTATTTTTTCATGGCCAATCATTTTTTTTTGTTCAGATTATTGTTAATTTCTTTAAATAGAAATTATCTACTACTTTTCACGCCCAACTTACTATGGTTTTTTATATCTTTATAAAATTAATTATTTATCTGCATATTTTTAAATTTTTGTGCGACTCTTATAGTGTTTTTTATAGATTGTTAAACTGAAAAAATGATTTAAGTATCCCATCATTGTATAGATTGCCTAAATTTCTTTTATAAATTTTAATATTACTGAATGTTAAAATAAAGCAGAACGGGAAATATCCTCTTTCCCTTTTCCTTTCTATAAGCAATTAAATCTATAAGCAAACTTTCGTGGGAGAAAAACGTCCTAAAATAAATATAATTAAGGAAAGTTCCCCGCAATATGGGGGCTTTTGGATTAATATCTTATTTTGTATTTCTTCCGTTTATTAATAAGAATAAATAAACATTTTTAAACTAATAAGCAAAATCCTAGAATTTAAGAAATTTTAATATTTAATGTTATTAAATAAAATAAAACAATTTATATTTATTATTCTATTAGCTGCCAAAGCCTGATTTAAGGGAAAAATTCAGAATAGTGAATTGCGTTGACTGAAAAAGTTACCAATCGTGACTAATTTTTAAGCTTTTAATTAATAGAAAATCAAGGTATGGTTAATAAATTGAATAAGAACTTAAACATTAAAAACAATCAGTCGAATTGAGTGAATTTATAAAAATTAAATTGAATTAAAAAAAAATGTAAGGCAATTTCAAAGAATTTAAAATTGTTCATATAAGAATTCAGAGTAAGTTTCAAAAGAATTCGAATGAATTTCAACAATTATTTGAGAATTTCTTCAATTCCTCGTAAAACCCTGATATCTTGAATAATTTAATAAGCAACTTGAGAGCTTTCAAGCAATTTTTAAATGATTCAAATACTTAAATTTTACAAAATACCATGAAATCTCTCAAAAATTTGAATCCTTTTAGGTCTAGTAAACCCCTTCTATACCTTTCAAAATTCTAGGAATTTCTGACAACCACGGGCAAATTAAAAAAATTTAATTAAAACCTTGGAAATCCCTTGAATATTTTTCAAGTTGCTTGAAAGTTGCAAAACCTTCAAAATCCCTTGAAATTATTGAAATCAATTTAAAATTCCCAAAAATATTCCAAATCCTTAAAATTTTTCTAAAATCCCTTGAAACTTTTGTAAGTTCTATAAAATATTTAATAAGATATTCAATAAAATAATCGTTTGCAATCTTCTGAAATCTCTAAAAAATTTCTAAAGCTCTGAAAAATGTTTTGAAATTATTATAAATAAAGTAAAATCTCTAAAATCCTGCATAATATATTCAAGTTATAAAAGCTATTAAAAGTTAGTAGAAATCTTTTGAAATAACGTTAAATATTTACAATCTTTTATGACCCTATGTAAAATATCTTGGAATATTTAAAAATGTAAGTGTTACTAAATAATTTTAAAAAATCGATATTGGTGAAACCATTCAATAATTTATTGAAAAAATTGACTAAAGTGATTTTCTCAATCAAAAAAGTTACTATAGATACCCTATCTTAAAAAGTCACTTAAAAAAATGGTAATTTCTTTAATTCAACAAAATGTTCTGATTTTTCTCTGCTTTCTAGGTTTTCCCTAACCCATAGCCCCCCTGCACATTAGAAAAAAAATGACTTTTTTGGTTCAAAATGACATAAAGTTCAAAAATATTGACCGATTTGAACTAAAAACGTTTGGAAAAAAATCTGATAAGATTTTAAAGATAGTTGTCGAGCCTAATTTTTGAATTCGGTTTTCAATTTTTTTACAAATAAACAAATATGACAAAAAAATGACAATTTTTTCTTGTTGATGTTCCCGGTGCTTGTTAATAACATAAAAATTTTTATAATCGCTTAAATTGCATAGAGTCACATTAGTTGAAGATGTTACAATATTATAAAATGAACAAAAAATTTTTCTGTAAACAAATAATTTGTTAAACAACTTTTTTACGATTTTCCATGACTAAACGTTTTTTAAGTCATATTTCAAGAAAATTAAATGCAAGCAATATTATTAAGAAAAATTTGCTCATAAGACTATAATTGTGAGTATTATAGACAAATTTAATGAACAAATATAGTAATCAGGCATTTTTCGACAGAAAAATTAGTTTTTTTCTATATTATTTTTTTTTAATTAGAAAATTTGTGATAATTTAAGCAAAATTCATAATTTTTTTACTAATTTTATGGTTTAAAAAAAAACTAAATGATCAAATGTATGATTCGGGCAATTGTCAGCAGAAAAATGTTTTTTTTGTCAACGCTAGTCTTTATGGTTGGGAACTTTATGATAATTTAAGCAACATTCATAATAAGTTTATCAATTTTATGATTTTTTAAAACAAATTTAAAAAATAAATGCATTAATCAGGCATTTGTATACAGAAAAATTCTTTTTGTCCATGCCAAATTTCTTAATTAGGAAGTTTATGATAAATTCATTAAAATTTATAATGTCGTGATCAATTTTATTTTTTTTTCTAACAAATTTAATTTAAAAATGCATTAATCAGTCATTTGTCGACAGAAAAATTCGTTTTTTTCTATATCAACTATTTAAATTAGGATCTACATGATAACTTTAGAAAATTTCATAATTTTTTTATCAATTTTATGATAAATGTATCAACTCATTATGAATGTTGCTGAATTTATTATGAAGTTCCCAATTAAAAGTCTCACATCGAATAAAAAAAAGAATTTTTTCGTCCACAGATGCCCCAATAATGCATTTGTTTATTATATTTGTTTTAAAAAAACATAAAATTTATCCAAAAATTATTAATTTTGATGAAGTTATCATTAACTTCTTAACTAAAATAGTCCGCATCAAACAAAAAACGAATTTTTGTGTGGATAAATGCCTGATTAATGCATTTGTTTATCAAATTTGTTTTAAAAAATCATAAAATTGATCACTAAATTATAAATTTTGCTGAAGTTATCATGAACTTTTTAATTAAAAAAGTTGATACAGAAAAAAAATCCTTCTGTCGACAAATGCCTGAATAATGCAGTTGTTCATTAAATTTGTTTTAAAAAATCATTAAATTGATCACAAGATTATGAATTTTGCCAAAGTTATCATGGCGTCTCTAAGTAAAAAAGTTGAAATAGAAAAAACGAATTTTTAGGTCGGAAAATGCCTGATTGATACGTCTGTTTATTAAATTTTTTTTAAAAATTTATAAAATTGATGATAAAATTATGAATTTTGCTGAAGTTATCCTGAAGTTCCTAACAAACAAATTTTTGAATATAAATACGATTTTTTGGGTCCACAAATGCCTTATTAATGCATTTTTGTTTATTAAATTCATTTCAAAAATCAACAAAATTCATCACAAAATCATGAATTTTGATGAAATTATCATAAACTTCCTAATTAAAAAATTTACATAGAAAAAAAAAATATTTTTCCGTCCACAGATGCCCCAATAATGCATTTGTTTAAAAATGTATTAAATTGATCTAAAAATTATGAATTTTGATGAAGTTATCATAAACTTTTTAATTAAAAAGGTGGCATCGAAAAAAAGATTTTTTCTGTTGACAAATGCCTGATTATTGCATTTGTTGAATAAATTTGTTTTTGAAAATCATAAAATTAACTACTTAATTATGAATTTTGCTGAACTTATCATGAACTTCCTAATTAAAAAAGTCGATGCAGAGCAAAACTAATTTTTCTGTGGATGAATGCCTGATTAATACATTTGTTTATTAAATTTGTTTGAAAAAATCATAAAATTGATCACTTAATTATAAATTTTTCCGATGCTTTCATGAACTTTCTAATTAAAAAAGTTGCTATAGAGAAAAATTGCCTTTGACTAATGCCTGATTAATGCAGTTGTTTATTAAATTTGTTTAACGAAATAATTAAATTGATCATGAGGTTATGAATTTTGCCAAAGTTATCATGAAGTCCCTAATTTAAGAAGTTGAAATAGAAAAAACGAATTTTTATTTGGGCAAATACCTAATTGATGCATTTGTTTATTAAATTGGTTTTAAAAATTTATAAAATTGATCACAAAATTATGAATATTGATAAAGTTATCATGACCTTCCTAATTAAAAAATGTTACATGGAAGAATGTTGCTGAAATTGTCATGAAGTTCCCAACTGAAAAGATTGGCACTAAAAAGACCGAATTTTTCTACTGCAATATTGCAATATAATTTGCAAAAGTATAATTATGGAAAATCGCAGAAGACATTTTTTCAACACATAATTTATTTATAACATTTTTTTGGTTACTGTTCTATATTGAAACTTTTTTACCCAATGTTACTTCATGCAACTTATGCGTCTTAAATTTTTTTCAGTTATTGACGAGCACCGGGAACGTCAAATAGAAAAAATCCCCATTTTTTCCCCCATATTTGTTTATTTATAAAAAAATTTTAAAACCTAATTTCAAAAAGCAGGCTGGACAACTCTCTTATAAATCTTATGAGCTTTTTAACATTTTTTTTGTTTAAATCCGTCAATTTTTGTGGACTGTACGTTATTTTGAACCAAAAAAGTATCTTTTTCCCGATGTGTCCTGGTTTAGAGTAAGTTTGTTTGATATAGTAATTTTTTTCTTGGACCTATTTGATTTCTCGACCCAAAGGGACCGAATGTAAATTGCATTAGAGCGTAAAGGCAGTACAAAAAACAACGAAACATTCTTTGCCTATGAGAAATGGGTTGCTTAAATATTTATGGTTCTAAAAAAAATATTAATGGGTATTAACGTTGCTCGCGAGTGTATTCTGTCGAGGGGAGGTTTGAGTTGCAGTCACAGAATTCGTCCGTGATATTAGCCACGCCGTCGAGAAGGGCTGGACAGACAAATTCTCCATCGATGCCCTCTTCTGGCCTTTCTACCCTTTTCTCGTATGATTTACTAATCGCTTGCGTTTCAGACTCTTAAAACACAATTTGCATATTTTCTAAAATTATTACAATTAATAATTAATTTAACTAATTATTCGTCGAATCTAATTGTTTAATTTCTGAATTTATTTTTATAATGAAGGGCATTTATCGGAAATTTTCGATATGACTAGTGAGAGTTTGATTAAAAATCTTGGCTGAATTTTAAACGTGATTGCTCGGTTAAAAAAGAGACTAGAAACTATTTAAGAAAAAAATTGATGAAATTGTGAGATCTCGCGTAGAATGACGAATAACGCAGGCAGTTTTGATTTTTTAAAGAAAATATAAGGTGTGAAAAGCTTAAAAAAAATGCAAACATTTCTTGAATTTTTGTACCTTAAGCTCAATTTTTGCTGTGACTTAAAAAACTTGGGGATAAGAATGGATATTGACAGAACTTAATATTTGAAATTTCATCTTCAATTTCAGCTAATAAAACCTAACATGCATGCAAATATTTTGGTCATATCTTGGGATCTCGTGAAGATTTTTTGTTTTTTACAAATTGTAGGAAAACTTCGAGCTTTTAAAAAAAATACTTCAATACGTGTATTTCGAAAAGATCAAAAAATAATTTAAATTTTTAAAAGATTTCAAATCATTTTTAAAAAAGTATACATTTTTGAAAACTTAGAATGTTTTAATGTTTCGGAGACATAAAAATGATCTTTTATTTTACATTCCAAAAGATTTCTAAAATTGCTAAAAATGGACCTAGAAGGTTCTAAGGCATTTTTGTTCTTTTGACACTCAAAAATATTTTTTGGTTGCATGTATAACTACGATTGGCTAAAGCTTGAACTGCTTTGTTAAAAATAAATTTTTTAGTTGAATATTCATCATTTTAGTTTGAAATTCCCTTTTTGGTAGAAAATGAATGTTCTTAATGCAAAAGTTATGTATTGGGTTGAAAATTCCACTGATTGGATAAAATTAATCACATAAATTAAATACCATGTATATCTTTTTTTCATAAATCTTCGAAAATTATATTTATATAACCTCATAAAAAAATTAAGAAGAGTGAAAAAGTAAATACTCTATCAACTTTTCATTTTAATTACATTTTTTTCGATTCTTTAATTGAAAAACTACACGTGTGCGTAGCGCAAAATTGATGATGATGGTTAATAGCTGAAAAAAAATTTAAATCAATTATAATAATTCACTTTAAAAAAAGGTGATCATTGAGCTTAATATTGCGTGAAACCGGCCTCATAAAAGAGACTTATAATTTTATAATATTAAAAATTATTATAAATTTTGCAAGACAAAGTTTAGGCTACTAAAAAAAAGCCTCTAAGACAGATTTAGTTTACCCTAAATTCTACATAAAATTTACAACCAATTTTCAAGTGCTTCGAAAAGTTCTAAAGAATTTTGAAAGATCCTAAATGTTTTAGAATATCGAAAAAAATTGTAAGCATCTTTTATAGATTTCAATTATTTGAAGGGAATTGAAGCGTCTAATTTTTATCAGGTTTAATTAAATCTCAGGTCTAAAAGTTTCAAGGAATTTCAAAGTATTTCAAATACTTTAGGTTTTTTTTAACATTTCATGGAATTATCAAGAGGTTTAAAAAGTTTTGAAGGAACTTCGAAAAATTCGTGCATATCTTTAATAGATTCAAATTATTTTTAGGTATCCGTAAAGAATTTTAGAGTATTTTTAAAAACTCGAATAAATTTTTAAAATTTTCATAAAGCTTCACTATACTTTTAAACATCTTAAATGATTTTACGTATTTCAAGGTGTTTTAAAAGATTTCAATGAATTTTTAATAAATCTCATATTTAAGGGTTTAATAAAGATTTTAAGGGCATTTTAAAAATGCTAAATTTTATAGAGCTTTGAAAATTTAAAAGTAATTTCACAGAATTACAAATTTTATAAGGTAGTTTCAATGATTCCAAGGATGTTTCAACATATTCAGGGTATATTTTTTAAATTCCAAGGACTTTTTATAAGACTCTTAAGATTTCACGAGACTTCGAAAGATGTTGAACGATTTCAAAATTACAGGTCGTCGCTAAAGATTTCAATGAATTTTCAATAGATCTCAATAATTTAAGGGATTTCTAATTAATTCTAGGGTAGGGAGTCTTTGAAAGTTTTAGCATTTTTTAAAGATTTTCAGAGGATTCTAAATATTTAAGATTGATGTAGAATATTCTAAGGAATTTCCAGAAGCTTTTAAAAGTTCCAAGGGATTTCGAAAGATAAAAAAAGTTGGATATTACGTTTTCTTTCTTCAAAACTTTTTATGTAATATGCTTCTATACTAAAAATATTGAAATTAAATTTACTGAAGAAAGAAAAAGTTCATATTTATGAATTATTAGTTGTGAGAAGGGGAAAAATGTTTATTTTAAGGACATTATTTTTCATAATTGCATGTTTCTGAAAATCCTAAGAAATTTTGAAGTGTTTTGATGAGTTTTAAGGGATTTTAAATATTCTATTGCTTTTAAAAGATTCAAGGAAACTGCTAATGAATTTTAATATTTTATGGAATTTTTAAAGATTTTTCGAGGATTTTTAAAAATTCCAATGAATTTCTAAGAGTTTTAAAGTGTCAAGGGATTTCAAAGGATTTTAAACCTTTTAGGGTATATTAGAAGATTCTAAAGAATTTGCAGGAGTTCTAAAATTTTAAGAGACTACGAAAGATTTAAAATGACTTCAAATATGGTAGGGTGTTTTAGAAGATTGCAATGAATTTCTCATAGGTTTTAATAATTTTAAGGGATTTCTAAAGATTTTAAAGGTATTTTTAAACATTTGAAAAAATTTTAATAGTTTTAGAAGGTCTCCAAGGATTTGAAAAATGCTAAATATCTGATTGTATTTTACAAGATTTTAAATAATTTCTA
The DNA here is from genome assembly GCF_010883055.1 of Belonocnema kinseyi. NCBI lineage: Eukaryota > Metazoa > Arthropoda > Insecta > Hymenoptera > Cynipidae > Belonocnema > Belonocnema kinseyi. The sequence continues at coordinate 90,331,837 of NC_046665.1, forward strand.
CTAAATTGCAAAAGATTTCAGGGATCCTAAGGATTATCGGGTATTTTTACAAATTCTAAAAAAATTCAGGAGCTTCAAAATTTTTACGGCACTTCAAAAGATTTAAAACGATTTTTAATATTTTATGATATTTCAAAATATTGTAAGTATTTTTCAATTTTATTTATTTAAATTATTTGAAGGGTTTGCAAAAGAATTTTAAGAGTTTAGGGAATTTTTTTAAAATCCAACACATTTTTAAGTGCTTTAAAACATTTTTAAGAATTTCAAAAGACATTAGACGAATTTAAATATGTTAGTTTTTTTAAATTCCGCCTCATTTTAGGCTATTTTGAAATATTCTAATAAATTTTTAATTGATATTAATCTTCTGAGAAGAATTTAAAGAATTTTGAAGTTTTTAAGATATTTGAAAATATTCTTAGGAATTTTCATTTTTTTCTAATGATTTAAAATGATTGCAGAGAATTTCAATTATTAAAGGACATTTAAAAATCTATCCATTTAAGCTTTAAGAACCTAAAACAATGTCAATGGATTTTGAAATATTGTAAACAATTTGAAATATTTTAGGGTGTTTTGAAAAAAGGCAAAGAATTTTCAAGGGCCTTAAACTTTTCAAAATGATTTCAAAGTATTTCAAAATATTTAAAGATTTTTGGTATTTTAAAAGATTCCAACAAATTTTAATATGATTTCAGTGATTTCAAAGAATTTTAACTATTTGGGGATATTTTAAAACATTTAAAGATTTTTTATAGATTTGAATCATTTGAAGGGAATCAAAATAATTTTAAAGATTTTGGTGGTTTTGCAAAAAAATTCCAAAGAATTTTTAAAAGCTTCAAAAGACATCAAGAGATTTCAAATGATGTTAAACAATTTGACATATTTTAGCGTATTTATAATCAATTAAAATTATTTTCAAGTAATGTTACAATATTATAAATGACTTGAGATATTTCAGGGTATTTCAAAATATTTTAAAGAATTTTCAATTTATTTCACTTATTTAATGGTATGTAGAAGAATTAAAAATATTTTAAGCTATTCAAAAAGATTCCAACATTTTTCTGTCCTAATCACATTTTAGTCACTTTTTAAAGTTAAGATCAATTCACTCCATTTTTAAGTAAACATATCATTTTATTAGCTTTCATTGCAAATAAATTAACACATAGTTAGTTAGAATTAGATTAGAAATAAAAATCTGAAATAAATTATTCATCTCTTTCAATGTCCTAGCGATTGTATCGTGAAATAAAAGGTCATAAAATTCTAATCAACTTTTTGCAAACGTTAGTCACCCTTTGCAAAAAAATGTCTTGGGGGAAATTATTAAGTACAAGGAGAGTGCGTGGACTGAAAAAAAATTGTAGGACGCTAATTTAAAATCAGCCAATTAAATACACAATGGGCAGATACCGGTGTAGACGAATGTACTAATTCGTGAACTGCGTAACGTCGTCATGCGCAATTAAAGTACCAATTATGAGAGATAAAGAATGCCAAAGGCAACCCCAATAAAATTAGCATGAAATACGACGTTCCCTCGTGCCAGGGCCAGCGCGTGTATACACGTCCGCCGAAGAACAATAAAGTCCTTATCACGGTCACAAATTAAAAATAATTATTTTTTAAGCTAAACCCTTAATCAAGGGGAAGGAGAAAATCCGACGGCGTTTTCCTTCCCCGGAAAAAATTGCACCCATTACCATCCCGATGAGATTCTTGTCAATGAATTATCGGTGTCTCTTTACCGATGTTGAGACTCCCTTCTTTCACTCGGATTCAACCCTTTTTTCAAAGTTCTTTCTCGCAATAAGGACGAGCCTTCCTGTCCCCGTGGGGCAAAAGTCGTTTTAGAGTTCCTGATTATCAGGGACGCCAGTCCGTGATGGAAAGTGTTCTTAATAGCTTCTGGCAGTCTTATCAGGGTGAATACAAAATCTTGTAAAATTTAATTTCACTTTCCAGAGTGTTGGGATGTAGTACACTAGTATACATAATCTTCTAATATCCACTTTTATTCTAGGCTACAACAATCTGAGAGATACAAATCCCTGCTTCTTGAGATGCACTCGTGCTCTCTTATGTTTCATAATCATACCTGCTGCTTAAATATTATGTCATTCATTATCCACTGTTGACCATAGTTCAGTTCCGCATTTTAACTTTCAATTTTCTATTACTCTACTATAAAATTTCTCTCTTTAATTTAAGTACAGAGCATCCTTAAGATTATTAAACCTTCGGGTATTCCAAATAACCAGTTTCCATTCATCGCCTGAAACTCTAGCTTTACCTATACTGGCATGCCTTCTGTTAAACAGACCTTCAATCCATTTCGAGATTACTCTATTTTTTGTATTATTTATTGTTCAAAATTGACGCGCAACTGTCAACTTGATTTGAGAAATATATTTTGTGAGTAGAAATAATTTCCAAACGAATTAGACAAACATCGTACGATCAGGAGTCCCCTATAATTAAATCAGTTGACGTAAAGTAGAAGGTTAAATTGTACCGTCAGTTCCACCCAACTTTGTTCAATGTAGGTGAAGTTAGAATGAAAAGAGCCATGGTTGGTGTATGTTGCATACTGGGAAATACACGAGTCTTTTTCAATTTGGCCATAGATGAGAAAATGTGATTACAAAGGATTTCACAGATTTGCTGGTATTTTAAACAAATTCAAAGAATTTTTAAGAACACAAAAAAATGTTTAAATACTTTTAAAGTATTCGAAATAATTTAGAGAAATTTAAAAATTCTTAGAATTTTTCAAGGCCCTTGAAAATGTCAAGGAATTTCAAAATATTTTAAAGCTATTGGAATATTTTTGGGTATTTTTAAAGATTCCAAGGACTGTTATATTGACTGTAGTAACTCAATGGGATTTCAAAGGGTTTGAAATATTTTTGGAAAGTTAGAAACATTTTGGGTTACTTAGGAAGATTTGAAGGCATTTCTAAAATATCCAGAAAATTTCAGAAGATAAGAAATTATTTTATAGGAACTATAAAATTTTAAGATATGCTGATCAAATTAAAAATTTTAACCCTAAGGAATGAGTGTTACCGTAGAACTTTGAGGATTTATTGAAAGACCTTCTGAATTTTTTGGAATTGTCTTGAATTTCTTAAATTTATTTGAAATTCACGTTCGACATTTATTTATTCGTTTGGAATTTTTTAAAATTATTTTATACCCTTCCGAATTTTTTATTCACTTCAATTTTTCTCAATTCACTCAATTTTACTCCAATCCATAGATTTTAAAATTATTTATTTAGAAGTTTTCGTTTAATTCACTCGGAAGTCTTTTAAACTTATCTTAATTTCTAAGAAATTTCATCAAATTCTTTTGAATTCCTTTGAATCTTTTTAAAATTATTTCAAACTTACCGAATTCAATTAATTTTTTCCTGTTCGTTTTAATTTATTGTTATGAATTTTTTGAAAATCCACCTTGGGTATTCATGAATACCTTCGAATTCTTCTTATTTATCCAAATTCCGTTGAATACACTTCTATTGTACTGAAATAAAAACAGTTTATTTTCTTGATACTTCAAATTGTCTCCAATTCATTAAAATGATTTCTGATTTATTTTTATTTATTTTTTTAATCTTATGAATTTATCTTTAATTTGTAAAATTAACTTGGAAGCCTTATGAATTCTTTCAAATTACTTTGCATGTTATTGAATTTTTTAAATTTTACTTGAATTTTCTAAATTCACTCAATTTTACTATATTGAAATTTCAAGAAACACACAATAAAGACATTCTTTGAATTTTTCTAAACTCGTTTTAAACTTACTGAATTTATTGATTTTTTTCATATTTTTAAAATTTAGAATAATTTTGTAAGAATGTTATTGAATTCTTCTTTTTCCCCTACAATTTCTCTAAATACACTTCAATTTTTCTGAATTCAATAGAATTGAAAATTATTATACTTTTATTTTTTTTTCTTCAAGTTATAAGAATTCTTTAAAATTTAACTTGGATTGTTTTTGAACTTATGCATTTATCTTCAATTTATTAAAATCAACCTAAAATATTTACTAATTCTTTTGAGTGCTTTTAATTCTTTTAAATAGGTTAATTCTTCTAAATTTATTCTATTTGCTCAATTTAAAGGCCTATAATTTTTTTAGGTTTTGTATAATTTATCCCTAAGTCTTTTAAACACATCGTCACTCTTAAAAATTTCATCAAATTCTAATGAAAACCTTTGAATTCTTATAAACTCATTTTAATTTACAGAATTCATCGATTTTTTTATTGATGTTTTTTAATTGATTTAAATTACTTTAATTTACAATAATTTTGTGTGAATACTATTTAATTCTTCTTTTTTCCCTAAAATTCCTGTAAGAAACTCCCATTTTACTGAAATCAGTAAAGTTTTGGTGTTTTCAATTTTTCGCAATTCTTCTGAATGGGACTTAAATTGTTGTTAATCTTTTGCATTTATTCTAAATCCGGTAAAATTAAAATAGAATCCCTATTTTAATTCTTTTGAATTCTTTTGAATTTTTTCAATTCTTTTGAATTCACTCCATTAACTCAATTTAATTTTTTTAAATCACATCAATTCTAAGGCATTTTATCAAATTTTACTTAAATATTTATAAGTTCACCTACAGTTGTTATGAACAACACTGAATTCTTCTTATTTGCCTAAAATTCCCTTAGATTCACTCTAATTATAAAAAAATTTTCGTGTTGATATTTTGAAATATTTTCAATTAATTAGAATTTCTTATAATTAATTTGAATCTTTTAATACCTATAAATTTATACTGAATCCTTTAAAATTAAAATTGGAAAACTTATGATTTCCTTTGAATTCATCTAAATTTGTCAATTGAATTGAATTCTTCTACATTCAGTTCCGTTTCCCTTAAACTTTTAGGTATTTCATCAAATTCTTCGCAGGTACTTTACATTTTTCTAAAATCGTTTTAATCTTACTGAATTCAATGAATACTATTATATTTGTTTAGTTAATGTGAATTGTTTTTAATTTACTTGCATTTTAATGAATACCATTGAAATCACTCAAATTCCTCTAAATAAACTTAATTTTTAATGTAATCAAAAAAAATTTTGTTTGAAATTTTCAATTTTTTAAATTAATTAGAATTCTTTTCAACTTAACTCGAATTGCGTCAAGTCTTATTAATTTCTACTGAATTTTTACAAATTAACCTGGAACACTTATGAATTTTATCGACTTCTTTTAAATTATTTTCCATTGAAAAGAACAATAGGCACATTATTAATGCAGAATAGCCACTTTTAGTCGCTTCTTTAATTAAAAAATAGTAATCCTTGGTAATTTCTTCAGTTTAAATAGCTGATTAAAAATTTTTTTCGAATAAAAATTAGGCTTTCATAGTCCTGTGACCAAAACATAAAGAATTAAAAAAATTAAATTGTGTCCTTAAAATATGTATATTCAATGAATATGAAAAATTATTCACGTAAAATTTTGGAAAAATGAAGTTTTGTGGCAACCTTGAACTTATTGTCGAAGATTGTAAGACCAATAGGAAAGTTTCCAGTAGAAAAAGATGGAAAAATCATGACTTTTTTTTAAGAATTGAAAAAATAGGATGCAAATCGAAAGGGAGATTTAATCCTCAGGATGATCCCAAGGAGCCCCCAGAATGCCGCGATTCGACGCGCCGCGGTTTTTTCCCCAGCTGTTTCCGTGGCATTAGGCTTCTTATTTATGGACTTTCATTAAGATAAGGAGAAGAGAAAGGGTAAGGGGTTTTTCACCGTCGCCAAACACCGTACAATTATTTTCACGACGGGCGTCTTTCGCCCTTTCTAGGGGGTTTAAGGCCATCGTGCGGGGGAACCAATGCAAATAAAACCGTCAAATAAATTTCGATACCGATCTTCGCTCGAAGGGGATCAACCCTTTCTTTTTGCGAATCAAGATTCTTTTGAGAGGGTTCTCGGTGGCGAGGCTTTTCTTTATTCATCTTGGATTAAACACTCGAACACTCGCCAACGAGCCTTTCTCTTGCCTCTACAGAAAACAGAGGGCATCAATCTTTTAGGGTGGATCAATTTACTTTAATAATAATTACATTTCAGCTCAAAATTTGACTTTTTTTTCGAGTTACAGATAAGGTATCACGTACCGTAGTTTTCCAAATTGAGGGAAAAATTATTTTCAGTAGAAAATACAAATTTCGAATAATTATTTTTCAGGTTTATTTGCTGTTAAGGTTATGAAGATATACTTATTCTATAGTTATTCAGAATAATTTTAAAAGATTTGTTATGATTTTAAATACATAAAGATAACATTTTTTAATGAAAAAATTAATTTTCAACCAAACAGTGAAATTTTCAAACGAAAAAAAATTAAATAATAATAAAAACTGAACGAAAAATGTAACACATACACAAAACTCTCGGTTTCTGTACTTCCGGTCTCCACCTTCCTACAATTGTTAGCTAGCAACGTAGCGGAAAGGCGCAGTGCGCGGGTACTCACTCGCGTATATTGCGCAATATTATGTATTCCAATTTAAAAAGGTTCAGGAGGTCCTTCCGGTTTACGTTTGAATTCCCCCGACTTGTGGGCAAGACTATTTGCAGGCAACCTTCGACACCGGACTGAAACTGAGAAGTTGGTTCAATTGATATTTCAACAGAAAAGTTTTTTATTTTAAATAAAAAAATTTTAATTTGTCCAAAAAAGGGAAAATTTTAACCAGTTACATTTTTAACCAGAAGAGAGAAAATGCTTTCAAACAGACGAATCGTTGATAAAACATTTCAATTTTTTAACTCGAGAATATGAATGTCCAACCATAAAGTTAATTTTCAAACAAATATATGAATTTTTATCGAATGAGATTACTTTTATTAAAAAAAAAAATTTGTGAAAATATTTATTTTGTCGCCCAAAGACATAATTTTCATTTAAAATCACGAATCTCAAACGAAACAATAAACTTTTAAGAAAGTAGTTTAACTTTCGAAAAATTAGTTGGATTTTCATACCTAAAAAGATGAATTCTCAATAATAAATCAGAGGAATATTCGACAAAATAGTTCAATTCTTAACTAAAACAAATTATTTTTTAATTAAACAGTGGAATTTCAAGCCAAAAAATCTTACACTTCTGCTAAAAGACATAAGTGTTCAAACCAAACAAGTTAATAAAAAATTAATTTTTATTAAAATATTCTTTGTGGAAAGCAGTTGAATGTTTTCTTAAAAATTAATTGATTTAATTTAAGATTTATAATTATAATAGAAAATAAATCTCTTTGGTAGAAAATTAAACTTCTTTTTGGAACCTGCTGTTTTTTGGGGTGTAAAAATTAATTTTTTTATTTGAAAATTCAACTAGCTGCTTAAAAATTAACTTTTGTGTTGAAATTATATATTTTCTGTTTGAAATTCATCAATTTGTTAGAAAATTCAATTATGTTGTTGAAAATTCATTTTTTTCTGAAATAAACAAATTTTTTTAATGCAAATTCGACTATTGAATTTCTGGTTGAAAATTTAGTTTGTTAGTTTGAAAATTAAACCATTTGAGGGACGATTCACGCAGTTTGTACAAAATTATCCTTTTTTTGTCAAGAATTCAATCACTTGGTTCCAAATGAAAGAACTCTGTTAAAATATTTTGTTTTGTTTCTTCAACACTAATAAAATGAATTAAAAATTTACCTATTGTATTAAAAAATACCATTTTTGTTAAAACTTTATGTTTTCAGGTTGAAAATTCGTCTTTTTTGGTAAGAAATTAATATTCTTGGTTGAAAATTAAAGTATTTGGTTAGAAATTTACATATTATTGTTAAACTTCGTCTTCTTTCGTAATAACAAAACTTCACGTTTAAAAATTCAGCTATATGGTTTTAAAATAATGTGTTTTCCTAATTATTTATCTTTTTAGAAAATTGCATCTTTTCAATTAGAAAGATAATGATTTGCTGGAAAATACAACCGTTTTCAGTAATTTCTTTTTTTTAGCTTAAAAATTCCACTATTTGCTTTAAACTTTATCGATCTTATTGAAAATTCGTATTTTATAGTAGAGGATTAAACTTTTTGGTTGAAGTTTTATTAATTTTTTTAAATATTTAACTTTACCATAATAATATTGTCTTTTTAACTTAAAAAATATCATTTTTTGATGACTTTTTTTCTTTATTAACAGAAAAATTTGTTTTGTTGAGAATTTGAATATTTTCCTTAAAATTTGTTTGTTTCTTTCAATTCAGCTATTTTTTCAATATAAAATGAAAATATTTTCTTGATAAGATTTTGCCAGACTATGTTCCTTCCTAATCTGCTTACGTTATTTTTCGATGACCCCTAAATAAATTCACGAAAAAAATTCATTAGAAAAAAATTAGGCTAGATAGGGGATCGGAGAGAGGGAGAAAGGAATCAAAATTACAGATAATAAAAAAGGGTATTAATTGGTTCGATATTTTTAGGAAAATAGCTAGTTTATGTACGAATCTTTTAGAATCAAAAATTGCACACGTCAAATTTTTTTGAAATTTTTAACTCAGTCTTTTCTTTTTGGTTGTTTTGATACAAAAATTCGTATATGTAGTATTTGTTAATGTGAAAAGCTAGGCTCAGTAAAGTTAATTCTTAAATAACACTCGGTATGTTTTATAAATTGAACCCCAATAGAGGCTTGTGGAGACTTAGAAGGATTCCTTTAGAAGTCTCGAATGGAACATAATGAAGGCGAGTTTACAAAGCAACCGCTTTCTAAGTGGGGTTCTTAACTTAGGGACTTATCGTAAAATTTGTGTTACTAGATAAAATGCCGAAGGAGGCCAAGCGAAAAAAATGTTCTTTAAAAAAAAAATATCAAGATTGGGTTCCTTTGGAGACCCAACTGTAGTCTCCTTTAGAACAGATTCATTATTTGGGGTTCCCTTTTAGCAAAAAAAAAACCTTTTTGTTCCAGCTCCTTAAAAAACAAAAATTTTGTCTAACAGAAGCTGCAGTTCTTCTATGGTTGACTTAACCAAATCATTTGGCTCGTCCAATAAAATATTCGGCTGAATTACCCAAAACTTGTTTGATTCAATAAAATGTTGATCTGTTTCAAAAACCAGTTTCTTTTTTCTTCAAGGAATTTTTTTCTGAGTGTTTGAGCTAACCTCGTGAATTGTTTGGCACCTTATTCGAGTTCCCTGTTGGTGAAGGCGAATAGTACGGGCGAGGTCAGTTGTCAAAGTTTGCGACCAAAGGCGCCTGAAGGCCGCAACGACAGTCGGAGTGGCCCATGACTATACATAGCTTTGCCTGCTATCGCCATTGAAACGGCAAGTGAAATATACGAAATAAATCTTGCAAGGCCCCATTCAACTTAGACAATGCAAAGTCCAGTCCTATGGCCGCTGTCGAGGGTAGCTAGCTTATTGTGCGACATTGGGGCAGAAACATGAACCCTCAACCCACCCTCAACCTCGATCCATCTCCGCACTGCTCGCTCTTTCACCTCCATTTCTCATTCTCCGCTTAGTTCGAAAAACTAGTCATCAAAGATGTACCATCAACCATCATCTATGTTAATTAGCCTTATTATCATGAATTATTTAAATTAGCAGATTGAAGATTATTGCAAGTGTTTGCAAAGTAATTTTGATTGATTTCAACTGATTGTTAGGTGAATGTAAGTCATTGTAACTGAGCGAAAGGTGATTTCAAGCGATTTCAAGCGATTGCGGACGATGGCAAGGCAATTGCAAGTGATTTTGACTGATAGCTAGATGATTGCAAAATGATTTCTAGCGATTGCGACTGATAGAAAGGTGATTGCAAGTGATTTCGACTGATGGGTAGATGATTGCAAATGATTTCAACTGATGTCTAGGTGATTGCAACTGATTAAATAGTGATTGTCAGTGATTGCATCTAATTGCAAGTCATTTCAACTGACTACAAGTGATTTTAAGTGATTGGAGGTTGATTATAAATTATTTCTAGTAATTTCTACTTAGTGAAAAGTTATTTCAAGTGATTGCCACTGATTCCAAACTGATTGCAACTGCTATCATGGTGACTGTCAGTTATTGCAACTGATTGCAAGTGATTATAACTGATTGCAATGTAATTGAAACTAATTGCTACTGAGTTCTGCTGATTCTAAAGTTATTTCCAGTGATGGCGACTGGCTGCAAAGTTATTTTGAGTGATTTTTACTGATTGCAGGGTGATAACTACTAATAGGCGGTTTTCATGGATTTAAACTTATGGAAAGATGATTGCAAGTGATTGCAATAAATACTCAGGGGTCGTCTATAAACTCTGTTACCAATTTGAGAGGGAAGGCGGTAAAAACGATGGTTGATAACAAAGATAGGTTAGTGGGTAGGGGGAGGGGGGTAGTGCAAGTAATGTTACGAACTTAGATCAAGTTCAGTACGTTTCCCGATAATAAATTTTCATTGAATTTGCGAAATTTGCAAAAATGTCCCTGCAACGATGTAGTTCACTCATAAATTATGAAGCTGGAAAATCACTTTAGACGCCATTACACAATTCTATTTCCGTCTTTTCCCCCTTTTTGAGGAATCCCCCCCCCCTATTTTCAATAAACTTTCCCTATTTATAGTTTTTTTTCTGAACTAAATTAATACAGTCCAATAAGAAAATCCAGCTATTTTTTGGTTAAAAATTCTAATATTATATTCTTGTTTCAGAATTCCTCTTGTTTGACTAAAAATTTGATTGTTTGGTTGCAAGTTTAATCCTTTTTTAGAAAACGAATGTATTGAAATAAAAAGTCACCTTTTATGGACAAAAATTGAACTGCTTGATTTATCCTTGAACCAATTTGTTAAAAAATAAATTTTTTGTCAAATATTTCTGCCTTTCGTTTTCAAATTGAACTGTTTTGTTTGAAAATTAGTTTCACGTTCGGTTAAAAATTAACTTTTCTAACGAAAAATTTAGCTACTAATTTATGGCTTGAAATTTATCTAGTTTATTCAAAAATCCAACTATTTGGATTAGTTTAATATAAAAATTTATATTTTTATTTGAAAAATCAATTACTTCTTTAAAACCTTGTCTTTTTGGGCAGAAAATCAATTTTATTGTTTGAAAAATCTTTTTTTTTTTTTAATGAATTTGTTGTATTTGAAATGTCAACTATTACATTTTTTGTTTAGAATTCACCTTATTTTTATTATTATTGAAATAGAACTACTTTGTAAAAAATTCAATTTTTTTTAATTGATTATTTTCGGGTTCAAAGTTACTATTTTCGTTTGATAGAAAATAGATCTTTTTGGTTAAAAAATTCAACAAATTAGCTGCATATTAAATATTTTGTTGACAGTCCATGTTTTTTATTCTAAACTTCACTATTTGTTAAAAAATTCAATTATTATTTAAAAATGCAACTGTCGGATGGAACCTAATCTATGTTAGTTGATGATTCAATTAATTTATTGAAAGTGTGACTATTCTGTTATTTTATTTTCGAAATTTCAAATTTAAGTATTTTTTTCACAAGGAATTATAATTTTTCGAAAATGTATTTTTCAGGCTGAAAATTTAAATCCATATTTGAAAGTTCAACTTCTTTCTTAAATATTCATTTTTTTTTGTTTCGACATGCATGATTACAGCAAAAAAATGTATCTCTTTGGTTGAAAGTGGAAGAAATTCATTTCAAAATTTCTTTTTTAGGGTTAAAACAGATTTTATTATTTTTTAAAATTAACTTATTTGCTTAAATATATTCTTTTTTTTTTATTTTTTCGGTATTTTCCGGAACGAAAATTCAGTTGTTTTATACAGAACATTCCTTTTTTTATATTTTTTTAAAATTGATTTTTTTCACTGTAAAATTCATCCATCAGATTCACGATTCATGAATTGCAATATAAAAAAATGAAATCATTTTTGGTTGAAATATCAACTTAATTATTTTTTCAACATTTGTGTACGAAAATTGAAATATCTGACGAAAAATGAACTTTTTTGTTTTAAAATTTTAAATATTCAGATGAAAATAGTACGGCTTTTTGTTAAATGTTTTGTTTTTTGCAGATTTGTAGTTTAAAATTTTAGCTATCTGTGTAAAAATTAAACTATTTGGTAAAAAACTTAATTCTTTTGCTAAAAATTCAAATATTTTGTTAAAAGTCTTAATTTTTAGTCGAAAATTCAACTGTGTTGTTGAAAGTTACTTCTTCTTGATTGATGATCCATCTGATTTGCTTAAAAGTTTACTTCTTTCGTTTTTAATAAAACTCCTTTAAGAAAACCTGATTTTTTTCTAAAAATTAGTTTCGTCGTTTTAAAAT
>NC_046665.1:90344273-90377865 GCF_010883055.1 Belonocnema kinseyi
AAAAAACTTATTTCTCTATTATTTCCCTTCTCTTCCCATCTCCCTATTTTCTCTGTTTTGAGAGCACCCTGGCCTTTAAAGTCCGATATTTTAGTATTAGCAATTAAAAATAAATACAATTAATATAACCTTAGCAATATCCAGACAGAATTTAAAAAAAACTTTTACATTCAGACTAATAAATGAAACGAGGTTGATGGTAACAAAATTCATGGGACGAGAAGATGAAAAACCGAAGTGGTTTTTGCTGGCTTGTTAGTATTTTTTATCTGACATGCCTATCTTTTCCACCCTTGCGAAACGCAGGTCAGTGTTGCTGAGTAAATATCGCCAGAGCGGGCGATCTTTGCGAGGGGTGGTCGTAAAGAATGGTCGTATTCAGAGTCCAGCACCCCTTCCTCTAGACTCCGGTCCACCCTCCTTCAACCCTGTGTCGGTGCGGCTGAGGCGACCACAGTGCAAAGTTTCTGAAGCGAGACAAGCCGCAATATAATGCCACCCCTTGGAGCTAGCCAATGGGTACACTCACACCACCCCAACCCCTTCTTTTTGAAACAAAACCAGAACAGGAGAATTCTCAACCTGCTTTCTGAATTCGTCTTCTCAATTGTTGCAATCCAATTAATAGATCAAATATTATTAGAAATTTTATTTCTTGGGATGGAGAATAAGGGAGAGTTATCAACTAAGACAAATTTCGATTTTAAAACCAGATAATTTTTGAAGAGCAAGAAAAAATTTTTTTCGGCCCGGATTTGAACCAAGAATGCGGCTACCCATGATTGGAACGTTAGCAATTCAGGGACCATACCCCTCCCCTTCTATTTGTACATAATTTTTAGTTTCCAGAAATTTTTTTCTAGTTATTGTTAGTAGAATAAGGCAGGGTGTCTGGAAAAATTTTTTAAATCCTTGGTCATTAGTATTTTAATTCGACCATTTTAATCTTGTAATACTTTTAACATAGAATCTTTTACAGCGGAATAAAACAGTATTTCAGACAAAAATTAAAATTTTTTATATTTATTAATTTATGTCAAACAATAAATGTCTTTTATACTATGCAATATAATTTTTTAATAAAATACTTGAATATAAAACAAAATAACTAAACTTTTAACATGCTAGTCGAATTTTCAACCTAAAAAGATGATATTTATCAAAAAAAAAAATTAAACAAATTTACGAATTTTCAACAAATAAAGGTTTTTTAATTAAGAAATTAATCACTTTTTTCCAAATTAATAAACATTCAAGCCAAAAGCCAAATTTTCCTTACAAAAATTATATTTTCGAACAAAAAAAAATGCATTTTTTACCAACAAAGCAGAATTTTCAAGTATAAAAGTAAATCTTAATAAAAATATAAAACTAATTACATTTTCCGTTAAAAAATTAATTTTAAACCAAAGAAAAAGTATTGTCACTAAAAACTTAAATTTTCAAACTAAGACATAAATTTTCAACTGAAAATATAAATCTTTAACAAATCTGCAAACAAATAAGAATCATATTGAACTAAAAGTGGCATTTTTCTTGAAAAAATAGGAAATTTTTACTTAAACGGATAGATTTTTAAATCAAAAAGATTAATAAAAAAAAATATTTGAATTTTCTATTACGAAAAATTTGAGTTTGACTTTTCACGATCAGAATATGAATTTTTCAACAGGGAATATGTTTCTACGAAAAACATTGAATTTCTAATGCAAAAAGACGACTTTTTAGCCAAAGTATGACTTTTTGACTAAATTGTTGAATTCTGTACCAAATATTTGCATCTTTATTCAAAAAGGATAAAATTTTGCTTGAAACAGATAAAATTTTGTGTAAAAAAATTTTCAAAAGAAAAAGTTGATTGTTGATCCAAAAAAATTCGAGTTGACTTTTTAAGATGAAAATATGAATTTTGTAACAAAAAATATGTTGCTATAAAAAAATTGAAATTTTCAATCCCAAACCTCCAGAAAAGGCTTTAGCTTATTTTTCAACATCAAAATATTAATTTTAAGCAAATAGTAAATTTTATAGGAAATATTTAAATTTTCAACAAAACAGTAGAATCTTCAAATAAACAGTTGCATTTTTATACAAGAAAGATAAAATTCCTCTTCTAGTAAATGCATTTTTAATCAAAAGTTTTTTTGAAGTTGAATTTTCATCCAGAAATGATTTCAATTCATTTCTAAACATTAAAACATAAATTTTTAACAAAAAGAAAATTTTCTATGAAATATTTAAATTTTCAACTGAACAGCAGAATATAAAATCAAATTTCAAAATGTATGACTTAAAAAAAAATTTAACAAAATAGTAACATTTTTATCCAAAAAAGATTCCAGTTCATTTTCCAATACCTAAATAATAATTGTAAACCAGTTTCATCAAAAAAGATTTTTACTGACTTTCCAACACTAAAGTAAGAAATTTAAACAAAAATTGAATTTTCTAGGAAATAGTTTGATTTTCAACAAAACAGTTGCATTTTTATCCGAGATAGATGCAATATTTCTACTATAAATATTAAAATTTAAATAAAAAGTAAATAAAAAAATGGTAGAAAAAATTGTTTTCATCCAAAAAGATCTCAGTCGACTTATCAGAACCAAAATATTAATTATAAAAAAAAGTTTTATATTCTAAGAAAAGAGTTGATTTTTAACCCAATCCGATGCATTTTTATAAAAAAGTTGAATTTGCAACCGAACATGATCTCTTTTTAAAGAAAATTGTAAAATTTTCTACCTTGTGAAAAATTTATAACTAAAAAGATGATCTTCAGGAGAAAGTTTCTGCTGATTTGTAAAAATTAGGCACATGAGTGAAGGACCCTCTCCCCCCTAACGTAACAATCATAACAAATCGTTTGACCCTCCCCCCTCCCCCCTGAGCTCTTACGAATTCTAGGTATGGTCCCTTACACGTAATTGGTGAACGTTTCACTAATGGATAGAGGTATTCCTGGTTCAAATCTGGGCCAAGACAGATTTTTTCTTGTTCTTTGAAATAAATTTGTCCGAAGTAATCGTTTTACATCAACACTTGTATTAATTATAATTTTCGAAACTTGGACGTTAATATTTTTCAATATTAATAACGTTTTTTTAAATTAAATAAATAAAAACTTACGTTGATAAAGACTGTTGCAATTTAAGTATTAACGCTTTACTCATGGAGAGTGGCATTTTCGGTTCAAATCCAGACAAAGGAAGATTTTTTTATTGTTCCTTAAAAATGATCTGTTTCAATTATTTCGAATATCAAAAGATTTGCGAACAGTTTTAATAAATTTTAATAATTTCGTTGGATTTAAGAATTTTTTAAAAGATTTCAAACGATTTCTTGGATTTCCTGCGATTTAAAATGTTTCAAAAAATTTCAAGAAATTACAAAAGCGTGATGTTAGTTTAACCGATTTCAAAGGATTACGACAGTTTTCATAGATATTAAACGATTCAGAATATTTAAAGAGATTTCATTTGATTTTAGAGAATTTCAAGAAATAGTTAAGTATTAAAATTTTCAAAAGAAACTTTAAGGAATCAGGAATCATTTGCACGTCCTGCAAAGGATTTTAAGGGATTTTAAGAGATTTAAACAAAAACATTTATAACCACAGATTTTAGAGAATTTCGCAAGATTTCAAAAAAATTGAACGACATTTCAGAGGATTTCCGCATATTAAAAAGATCTCGAAGGAAATTTGAGAAATTATTATAACTGACAAAATATTTTAATACATTTTTAAAGATTTTAAAGGATTTCAAGTGATTCAGAAAGATTTCGGTGTAATTAAAATATTTAAAGATATTTCAAAGTTTTTCAGGGGTATTAAATAATTTAGAATGTTTTAAATTATTTTAAAAGATTTTTACGAATTTTAAGATATTTAAAAGGTCTTCGATGATTTAGTGAGATTTTAAAGGATTCCACGAGATTTCAAAAGATTTCAAATTGTACTTGCGGATTTTAGAGGATTTCGTAAGATTTCCGAAAATTAAGCGCAATTTGAAAGGATTTACGCAAGTAAAAAAGATTTTACGGGGCTTCCGAAAGATTTGTATGGCTTTACAAAGATTTTAATATATCTTCAAGCATTGTAAGGGATTTGAAAAAATTTAAAAATATACTCGTGGAATTTAATGATTGAAGCATCTCTTAAAGATTTGAAGTGGGTTTAGAGGCTTCAAAAAGTTTTAAATTATCTTAAAAGATTTTTTAGGAATTTAAAATTATTTTAGGGATTTTCGATGATTTAACGGGACTCTAAAGGATTGAAAGAGATTTAAAAAATTTTAAATTATATTCACGGTTTCTAGAGCATATTAAGAGATTTCGAAATATTTAAAGGAATGTCAAAGGACTTCCGAGTATTAAAAAGATTTCAAGGGGATTTTAAGACATTTGTATAGCTTTTATAAGATTTTAATACATTATAAAATATTTTAAGGGATTCAAACAGATTTAGAAACACGCCCTTGTCATTTAAGGATTTAAAGATGTTTCAAATATTTGAAGAGGTTTTAGAGGCTTCAAAAAGTTCTGAAAATCAAAAAATATTTTTAGGAATTTTAAAATATTTTGAGGGATTTTTAGATAGTCGGAAATTTTTTATGGATTTTTAAGACTAGGGAAGATCTCAAAGATTTTAAGGGGTTGAAAGAATTTTGAGAGATTTTAAATTATTCTAAAGCTTATCTACAGATTTCAGAAGGTTTCGTGGAATTAAAAAAGATTCAAACGAGATTTTTAAGAATTTCAGAATATTATAAAGGATTTTTAAGAATTGTAATATTTTTTAGAAGTTTTTATGGAATTTTTAATTATGTTCAAAAA
Organism: Belonocnema kinseyi; assembly: GCF_010883055.1. Classification (NCBI taxonomy): domain Eukaryota; kingdom Metazoa; phylum Arthropoda; class Insecta; order Hymenoptera; family Cynipidae; genus Belonocnema; species Belonocnema kinseyi. The sequence continues at coordinate 90,349,110 of NC_046665.1, forward strand.
TTCTTAGAAATTTGAAACGACGTGTACAGATTTTAAAGCTTTTTTAGAATCTCAAATATTTTCGATGAATTCAACAATATTTCTCAAGATTTCGAAAGATTTAATGGAATTTGAGAGCATTTCCGAATATCGTAGAGTATTTTAAGGTAAACCTAAGAATTATCATGCCATTAAAAACATTTTTAAGAATTTGAAAATATTTTTAAGAATTTTGACAGATTTGAAAAACTTTCCAAGGATTTTCAAGGTCTGAAGATATTTGATAGATCTTAAAGCATTTTTACGGATTCAAAAAGATCTTAAATGACCTTAAAACATTTTTATGAATTTTAAGAGGTTAAAAAGCGTCTTGGTGATTTTACGCAATTAAAAAGGATTTTTAGAGATTTCCAAAGATTCTAAAATATATCCACGTGTTTTAGAGGGGTTCTTCAACTTTCAAAAAATTACTCGGAATTTTAAAGAATTCTTGAATATTATTCAGAGATTTTAACGGATTTTTAGAAAGTTTAATAGCCTTAAAAAATTTCTAATAGATTTAAAAATATTTTAAAGAATTTCAAAAGATTAAGAAACGTGTCCACAGATTTGGAAGGTTTTTAGATTTTTGAACAAATTTCCATGGATTCTAAAGGACAGCAAGGGTTTCTAAAGATTTCGAGCGATTTCCAAAGATTTCCCCCTCAAAAACTATTTAGGACTTAAAAAGGATTAAAAAAATTCGACATAGGTTTATGCGTGGAATTTTACGCGAAATTCAGGTAGTAAATAAAATTAATTAAAATATCAATTTTATGTTGAAATCATCGTAGAATTCCACTTAAATTAAGAAAACTACGTGGATTTCAACTTAGATTTCTACGTAGACCTCTGCGAAAATTTTTAAGTAAATTACTTTTAGATTTATGACACCGGAAATACAGTGAAACTCTTCTATAGCGCCGATTTTGAAGCTGACGGTGGGTGGGAACTAACTCATTATAGCCGGCCCCACTTTTGTTTGTTGACGCATAAGTGCTGACCTGAGTGACAACAGCAGATCCTGTGCACCCCGCGGAGCTCTTGTTACACCTATCTGCGGCGCTGCGTCAATTCTCGGAAGGGCTAAAGAAGGGAGGGCCATTGAAAGATTTCACTATAATTATATAGTAGACAAGGTACTCAAAATGAAAAAATTCTATCCATCTTTGACTATATCACTTACGCCTTACAAGATATTTTCAATTGAGTACGACGATGGTCAGGGGGCTAAAGCGTAGTCTTTGGACCCACTCCATCGGCTTGCTAAGAATTTCACGTGAAATTCCACATGGATTTCCACGCGAATTTTTTCACCTGAATATTTTTATCTGGGGATCCATCTAGGGATGGACGTATTAATTATCCCTAATTATATTAGGACAATACTGAGTAACAATCGAGGTGGTGAGTTGAAGCTGGAGTAAAGCTCCTCTGATTCGGAGGACAATCACGTGCCCCGGTGCGATCGGACAATTGAATCATTAATTGATTTGATTGATTGTATCTGAGTACGTTGACGGTTGCACATGTTGAATAGGCAGGCGTATCGCTGGCTTGGCTGCGGTATGTCCGGAGGATTCATACCTAACCACCCATCCCCCTACAAATACGCGAGAAGGCACCCATCTACATATGGAAGTACACAGTTACACACACATGAAAATGCTCTTGTGGTAGCCCGATGCACGTGTACGTCGAGTGTCATTTGTCATAGTGGCTAATTTGCCACGTTCTGAGATACGGTGACGCTTCTGACGCGGTCATTATTAAGATGCGAATTAGTAACAATTTGCGCCGGATTTAGTCTGGACTTGATCTGTTTATGGCCCAATGCGATTAGGCTTCCAGCTAGGAACTTGCCCCGTTAATCAATATTACCTCGAGAGTACGAAGGAATGTTCTATCGAACTATGGCAAACGCCTAATCATCCGGCTAGCGACAGCTGAGCAGAATCTAATTCCTGACCCTGAATCGCTAGATCCATCTTTGACAACTGTGAGCAGAGTCACTGTATTCATAAAGAAAATTACATTAATTCAAGAATAATTATTCTTAAATTATTTCTAATGAAAAATAGAAAAAGATTCTAAACACCTATATATGTTCCTTTTTCATGCGCAAATGATGCATGGTTCTAACATTTCGAGACCCTTAAGGGCATGTTCTACGGCGATACAATAAATGCGTTTTTATATTCAGCTTGAGTAGAAATTTTGAACAAAATTGTCCGAGTAAAAAATAAATGTATAAAATTATATTCATAATCTTTATTCTCACTACGTCCCCACGGATTGAGATATCGTGTTTAAAATTTGAACGACTTAATAAAAGACACTAAAGAACATTTGTATCCATCAATATGTTTATAGATTTGAAAAAAGTTTATTTATAAATTGTTAGAATAGGATATTACCACGAGAGTTGTAGCACTATGAAATATAGGAAATATAGGTCACGTGATCTCAATTTTATCGACGTTGGCAGTTTATTTTTTTTCTCCTCTAGAAATGGCTCAAAATGCTCCAAAAATAATGAAAGGTTATGTGTGTGCAGATATTTATTTCTTGATATGCAATAAATGTGCAAATGTGATTGTTTTTACCGATTTTTTTGAATGCTAAGACAATTTAGTCCAAAACGTGTTTCAGTGCTCAACATACGTAAATCAAAACATTTGAAATGCATGAAACCAAACATAACTTGCAAAGTGCTACAACTCGAGTGGTAATATCCTACTTTAACAATTCATAAATAAACTTTCTTTGAAATCATAAACATATTGATGTATACAAACGTTCTTCAGTGGTTCTTATTTAATCTTTTAAATTCTAAACACGATATCTTAATCCGCATGGACGTAGTGAGCACAAAAAAAAATGAAAATAAGTTTACACATTTATTTCTTACTCGGAAATTTTTTTAAAAATTATTACTCAAACTAAATATACGAATACAGTTTATTGTCTTATTTTTTATATTCCAAACTTTGAGAGTGGTATATCATTGGCTTTTGAAATGTTGAACACAAAAAAATAATTTATAACTGAGGACTGGTTTGGTCACGTGCTCACCGTAGAACACGCTCTTAAGGTAAATTGTAAAATATTCTTTTCCAGAATATTTTATGATATTATAAAGTAATTGGGCAGCTTAACAGCGACGATCGGATGATTAGCCACACGCGCGTAGAAGTGGCGATGGTAGCAAAACTTTCGCCTCGGAAAGAGCGTGAAAGAAGAGTTGCCAATTTACAACATAGCCGTACTCCAGTTAATCGAATTAGCTATTACAAAAATTTCAGTGTTCAGACAAACTAGATATTTAAAATTCACATTTCAAATATAGATTAAAGCAAAACGAACATAATTTAAAAGGTTTAGTGTCTTGCTATCACTTCAAACTATAAAAAAATAAAACGTTTCAATCTGCGACTTGTGTGCATCTTTAGTTTTCGTGACCTACGCTACCGACAGTTTTCTTCAAACCAAGTACATTCATTTAATAAATAAACAGCCCTTCCGTCATGCTCTTTTCGAGGCTAAAGTTTGGCTCCCTAAAAAAATTTTACACGCATGTAGCTAACCATCTGCTTTTTAGTGTAAATCTGATCAATAAGAAATATTTCAGAAGAGAACAGTCCCGAAACAAGAACAAAACTATAATGGTTTCTTTTTAACGATACGAAAACCTAAATCCAGGTTTTTTTATTTAACCCAAAAATTACAACGTATGAGAGGAACTCCATCCAAACCCCACGTTTTTAGTAGTGTTCTGAAAGTTCACGTTGTTGTCCTTGGGTTAAACAATGAAGGGCTTCAAAAGAATGACAAGAGCATGGCAGTTCCTTTAGGTTCCTTATTTTTTCTAATAGAAGGGGTTTTAACTTAGGCAATCGTATTGAAGAAGGAACTGGGAAAATCAAATCAAATTTTATAGACCAAATGTAAACTCCCACTTTTTAGGTAACACGAGATGCTGAGTGACGATTATCCGAATTTCCTACTACATCTGATGAAGCGTTTCCATTGAGTTCACCATTTTACCACCCACGAACGTGATATCGAATGTCACTCGCAGAATCCGTCATTTCATCGGACCGATTCGACCACACGTCATTGCGGTAAGATCTCTACCTATCTGTCTCTGATTTTCCGTGCAAGCATTTCATTCACTTCTCTCGCCACCCGTGGAGAGTACCACAATACCCAGACTAATGTTCGTCATATTCCTCCGCGAGACATTGAACTTTTCTTTAAATTCTAAAAAAATTTTTTTTTAATTTTAATAATTTTTTTAACCCGGGCAGACTTTCGTCACAGATCATAACATTGAGGGCATTTGTTCATTGGTCGTGTGGTAAATCGGGTGCAGTTCCCTCGGTTTTTTGTGTGGCAAAATAAATTGTTTTGAAACTGAATTTGGAGATGCTTTTAAATATTGTAACGGACGCCCGCGGGCTCTTTGTTTAGAGATAATAAAACAAGTTATTATGCTGAAGAAAAACTTTATGCATTTCCACTATTCTGAGGTTACGATCGTTTTTCGGCTCTTTGTCATTCTGATAATGTAGGTCTCTATCGTACCGATATTGTTGGTGGCACTCAAGAATAATTATAGTAGAGAATTGTAACGCACCTAACCTCGAAATGCATGCACAAGTCAAACTTGGTCAAATAACTTTTTATTTTTTTAAATAACCAAAAAAAGTATGATGCATTTTATGTGCCTGGAAAGGAGCAAGCCGCCAGCGTGAGTGAACTGATGGCGCCGAGATTCGGTTCTCCTTATGTACACTCACGGTGAAGGTTCGCTCCTTTCCAGGCGCATAAAATGCATCATATTTTCAATAAAAAAATTACTTTTTGAAAAACTCTTCTGTGAGAGATTTCATTCAGCCATTTAGACGATGTGATTAAAATATGACATCAAACAATTCATAGTTGTAGTATGAAAATTGTCATTTGCAAAACATGGAATAAAAATCAAGCCCTAGGCAGCGCCTTAAGGTAGTTGTCGTGCCAAAAGTCAGATATTTGAAAAAATAGTTTTTCTATGATTTTAAGAATCAAAATATTGTAATTAATGTCATTACAAATTAAAAAAAAATAATTATTAGGAAAAATGTTTAAATTTACAACAAAAGCGTTAAGTTCAACCATGTTTTCTGGCATTGCATTTTTTCTGACCGTCATTTCTTACCAATTTTTGACAAATTATTGCATTTCAATAAACGGCGGCTTATTTTTTCAGGAAAAACATACTCTATTAGTCTACTGTTTCCAATTTTGAAAGTCAATTTTTCTATGGTTAAAATCGATAAAGTAATTTTTGTTTAGAAAACATTTCTTAAACAAACAATTATGTTTCAAGATTATACAGTTATTTTTGAAATTGGAAACAGTAGAGTTGTAGAGAGCCTTCTTCTTAAATAAATCGAAATTTATTTATATGCAAGCATTAAATATTTTTAATTGGTAAGAAGCAACGGTCAGAAAAAATTCCTGAATTATGTAAAACAGAAAATATGCAAATGTAAGGTTTCAATAGACTTCTCAATGCAAAATTCTCTCAATACAGGGCCAATAGAGTGATTTTTCACTAAAATAGGGAATGAGAGGGGAATAAATTGATTTGAACAACACGAATTTATAAGCACTATATTTAATTTTATATGAAATAAATTTCACTTGAAATGAAAAATAATTTACATTTTCAGTAGGATAGTAAAATATTTAACCAACCAAAATTAATTTCTTGATAAAAAAGATGAATTGTTAGCGAAACAGTAGAGTTTTAAAGCTGAAAAGTCGAATTTTTAAAGATATAGACGACATTTTAACACGAAAAAATGATTTTATGTGAAAGTAAAATAATTTTTTGTAACCAAATTGTTGAATTTACCACCTAAAAATATGCAATCTGAACCAAATGGTCAATTTTCAAACTTTCGAACAAAAAATAATGAACTTGAAAAAAAACAGTGGAGTTTTCAACCGAATTATCGAATATTAAAGCCAAAATTCGAATTTTTCAGAAGACTATTGAATTCATGAGAAAGATTTCTTTACAAGAAAGGGATACATTTCAAATCCTAAGAAATTAATTTTTAAAAAATCAGTTGAATATTCAAACATGAAATTATTTTTTGACAGAAAAGTTGCAGCTTATCGAAAAAATTAAATTCCCAACACAGAAAAAAGCTTTTTTTTGTAAGATTAAATAATTTTCAATCAAAAGATAAAGTTTTTATCCACAAAGACGAAAGTTCAAAAAACATTTAAAGGTAAAAAAAAAGATTAATTTTTCACCGAGCAGTTTTTTTTTACCAAAAATACATTTTTAAACCACAAAAAAAAACGGATTTGCATACCAAGGATATGAATTTTTAACGAAAAAGTAAATTTTCGAACAAAAGATGACGTTTTAACAAAAAAGTTAAGTTTCCATACAAACATTTAAATTTTGCAGCTAGAAAGAAGCATTTTTGTGAGATTAATGAATTTTCAATAAAAAAAAATAAAGTTTAAATCCATGAACGCGAGTGCTAAAAACATTTAAATTATTAAGAAAAATAAATAAATTTTTAAGAAGATAGTCGAATTTTCTACTAAAATGGTGAAACTACAAAAAAAAGATTTTTTTACAAAATAGTTGTATCCATAATCAGAAACGATTAATATACTTTCAAACCAAGAATTTTTAACAAATAAGTTGAATTTTCAAAAAAAGGATGACTTTGAGAGAAATGTTGAATTTTCATCAAAAAAATAAAATTTTTAAGCCAGGAAGATGCTTTTTTTGTAAAATTGGTGAATTTTCGATAAAAAAATGAAAATTCTATACACAAAGACGAAAGTTAACAAACAGTTAAATGTTGAAAAAAAAAATTAAAAAATGTAAGATGACATGAAAAAGATTTTTTAACAAAATAGTTAAATCCACAATAAAAACAGATTGAATTTTAACCAAGAAACAAAAATGGAATAGTCAAATTTACAGTTAAAATTTTGTTTTAACCGTCAAAAAATGAATAATTTTCAGTCAGAAAGATAAAAAATTTACCAAAAAAGACGTATTTACGACAAACCACATTAATTTTCTAAGAATTTGCAACTAAAAAATTAAAGTTTGCTACCAGAAAGCGAACAAAATTGTTTGGACACATATTCAAAAATATCTAATGTACATGAAAAATGCATATCATGAATTACCCATTCAAATAGAGTGCTTTTTCACTCTTAGGGGTAGTGTTCTGAATGAAATTAGGTTTTTAATTATTTGCAGTGATGCCTAAGATTATTTGATTGTTATAATTACAGAGAGTGAGAGGTGGGAAGGGGAATATTGGAAGTGAGGCAATGTTGCAGAAGGAGGAGAATGCTGAAGAGTAGAAGAAAATTTGAACAGTAAATAAATGACATAGATTAGAGGGAAAGTGAAAGAGATATTAAGGAAGTAGATGGGATAAAAAGGGAATGAAGGGTGAGAGGTAGAAAGTAGGATCAGAGGAGGGCAGGGCGGATATTTAGGTGAAGGGGAAGTATTTAATTTAGGGGAAGTAATGGGAGGAGGATGGTGAGTTGGGAAGTGATAAGTAGATTAGGTGACGGATGGAAGCAATATCAGCAGAAAGTGAAAGGAGTAAAGGGAAGTGAAATATATAAGGGAAATAGGGGACGGAAAATGATCTAAGTAGAGAAGTAGCAAGGAAATGAGAGGAGAGATAAGGGAGGGAAAGTCCAGAAAGTGAGGGATTGTTTAAAAAGTCAGTACTTCTTACTTCTTTACTAGGATGGAAAATATAAGGAGGGGAACTATGAGAGAGGAAGAGAATAGGGAAAGTGACTAAACGTATTGGAATGGAGAAGAAGTAAGAAAAGAGAGGGGAACCAGGTCCGTCATACTTTTTTCCTAGAAGTGGAAGTAGGATAGAAGACGGGAAATTTATCAAACGAGAGGAAGTAAGGAAAGCTTTTCGAAGCGAGGAAAAGTGACGCAAATTGTAATATCGGACGCTTAAGAAGGATAATGGAAAAAAATGAAAGAACGTAGAGGAAGGGATGATAATAATAAGAAGAAGGGATATTAGGTAGATGGAAAGTATTTGCTTGCGGATATGTGATAAGAAGATAATTAATAAGAGAGAATTAGGAGAAAAAGGGTTACATGGATGGGGAAGTAAAGAAAAGGTAGTAGGAATGATGACATTTGAACGACTGATCATGAATGCAATGAAACACTATTTTGTAGGTGCACGTCACCTACCTTCCTATGGACTCTCAACTTTAACCTTTGACCTGTTGCATGACTTCTTATCTTTCCTCGTTGACTTTTGTCCTTTGATGTGTTGTCTTTAACCATTCATCATTTGACACATGATCTGTAACCTCTCATCCTTCCAACCTTTCAGCCTTTGAAACTTTCATCCTTCCAAACTTGCATCCTTTAAACATTTCATCTTTGGCCTCTGCCATCCTATTTCTACCGAACCCATCCATCCGCTGTATGAACTGATTTTTTTTTAATTATCATATTCGATATGCATGTGCTGCGAATGCATTCCTGACCCCAATCTCATCTAGATCAGATAGAATAGCATATCTGTATGAATGTACGATTGTATGGTGTCCATGACTTGGGTTGTCGTGGAGGGTTGTGTTGCATTGTGTGACGTCATCATTTGCATACGACGCAACACTGTAGCTGGTTGAATCCCAACCTCCTTCTCTGATATAGATACCTTCCCTGGACCCTAGTGTTACGCCTATGTCCCGTATCTATCTAATTATTGTCGCGAACCCTAGCGTTCCGGTCACCATGATATACCGCATGCTAATAAGCGGCTAAAGACCTGAGGACCATGCCACGTCAGCCATAAATCTTAACCAACATTTCTGCATTGCAAAATGCTTATACTACGGGCATCTTGGGATAGGACAGAAGTCCAAAGTTTTCGGTATTGAGGCACAATGCAATTTCATACTTGTAAATTTAAAGTTTGAAGTTTCTGTCCCAACTTTCAAAAGTGAACTTAAAAACTATATATTATCTTATCTGCAGTCCTCTTTGTAGCTTGTTAGGTCCCGTAATTCCTAAAACAAGTTTCAAAAGTGATCTCTAATATGCTGGATGTATCATACACCTAATTCAGATCTATGATCCACCAGATCCTGCGATTGACGTACCATTACTCAAAAAAGGTCTGATGTAACCTATAGGTATTCTATCCAATTCCCAGCTCTATTTATGATTTATCAGATCCTATAGTTACTGTGCTATTTCGCAAAAAAGGCCTTAAGTACACTTTAAGGATACTATCCTGTTTCCAGCACTATTTATGGTCTAACCAAGCCCTATGGCTTCTGTACCTATTCGAAAATGTGCCCTTAATTCCTGATTGGTTTTCTATCATTGAATACTCCGTATCTATTCTATTAAATTTCTAGCTTTATCGAAGTCCTATCTGATTCTAAAATTCCTATCCAACTCTCAAAAGAGGCCTGAAATACCCTGTCAGAAATTGAGTATCATATCCTGTCACACCCTGCTCAAATAAATCTTTATTTCAACTTTAGAGACATCCCAGTTTATTGCTAATTATATTGTCGCGATGGCTTCTAATTATTTAAAGCTATAATAAAATTTGTTGGGCCCTTTTTTTAAAAAGGGTCCATTTTTTTCTGAAATTCTTCTGCATATCTGCATAAAACTTTGTAGCATTTCAGAGACAAAAAGTTTTTTATGGAAGATTAAGCTCTTTTTAAAATATCTGGTTTACCTTGCTTTGCGTTATATAGCAATACATACGCGTATGCGTATATACCAATAGAGAAAAAATTAAGGAAAGAGACATTTTACATAATATCAAAATTTCATTATCTTTTCAATCAAAAACTGTATCAGTCCCATTGGTGTCAAGTCATATTGCTGAATGCCTCATTTAAAATATTTTAACTCCACGAAAAATCGACACTTTTTGGTTGAAAATAGAACTGATGGTTGAAAATTCCAGTATTCTATAAAAAATTTTCTTGTATAGAAAATGAATTGAAAACTCACCTGTTTTGTTAAAAAAATTTAATTTTGGTTTAGCATTTAGGTATTTGATTAAAAAAATAATGTTTTTTTATTGAATTGTTTTTAATAAAAATAAAAATCTCGTTTAGTTAAAATACCAACTATTACATTTTTTTCCTGGGAAGTCATCTCGTTTCGTTGTAGACACAGTCATCTTTTTTGTTGAAAATTAAACGCTTTCATTAAAAAATCTTTTAATTTTTAGCTAAAAAAGCATTTTTTTACTGAAAATTTAGGTATTCCATTTTCGTTGAAAATGTATATACTTTGTCAAAAATTCGCCTTTTTGGTACAAAATTATTCTTGTTTGTTTGGTAAATCATTTTTTAGTAAAAATTTAATGTACATATATATTGTTGACGAATTCAACCATTTTGTTAAAAATGTACTGTTTCGTTTAATAATTGATTTTTCAAACTGACATTTCCTTGATTTGATTTTTATTATAAATTTATTTTTTTCTTCATTTGAAAATGCAACCATTTGGTTCTAAATTCGTGTTTTTTATTAAAAATTTATGCTGCATAGTTGAAAATTCGTGTGTTTTGTTGAAATTAAAAAAAAAGTTTCTTGCCTTAAAATTATTCATTTTTTTTTTTAACACTGAACAATTTTGCGGCAAATGGAAATATTTGGTTGAAGATTCATGTATTTTGGTGTAGATTCATATTTTTTTGATAGAAAACTAATTAAAAAGGTATGCTTAAAAATTCGATTTTTGGTTAAAAAGATTTAACTATGATATTAGACATTAATTTTTTGTTCATTTCTCTTTTTTAAATTTAGAATATATATTTACTTTGTTCATCTGATATTACATTTTTTTATGAGAGTTCACCTCTTTTGGTCAAAAAATTTTCTGTGGATAATTTAACAATTTTATTACAAAATAATTTGGTTGGTTGAAAATTTTCTTATTTCGCTAAAAAATCATCTCTTAAGTTAGAAGCTAAATTCAAGTTTATACTTAGAAATATTTCCTTCTGAATGGAAAATTTATGTGGTTTGTAAATTTTTTCTGTTTTTTTTTTAAGAAAAATTGGAAATGCAGCTTTAAAATTGATTATTTTAATTGACAAATAAACTATTTTGTTCAAATTAAAAGTATTTAGTAAAAAATTGTTGTGAAATTCGCATTTTCACGGTAAAAAATGAATTGAAATGGTGATTCAAAAATTGTTCTCTTTGTAAGGGATTCAACTAGATTGTTGAAAATTCATTTTTTAGATTCTCATCTTTTAGATGGAATGTCTTAGATTTGTGTAATTTTTGTCTTCTGTGAATTCAACGATTTTCATTTAAAATAAAAATATTTTTCGGTTTAACATTAGCTATTACTTTCAATTAATAACTTTCTTTGCAGATGATTCATTCATTTAGCTGAACATTAAGTTTTCAAATGAAAGTTCAAATCATTTACTTGAAGATTCATAATTTTAGTTTATCATTCATCTCTTACATAAAAAATTTATCATTTTCTTGAAATCTTTTTTAATAATTAATTTGTTTACTGAAAAATGAACTATTCCATTTTTGGTAGCGGTTTAATCATTTAAAGTAAAAAATCTAACTTTTAGTTCAAATGTTATCTTTTCTAGTTCAATTTTGTTGACTGAATATTTAACTATTCAATTTTTGATTAAAAATCTATCACTTTAAAGTAAAAATTTAATTATTTCTTTAAATCTTTATACATTTAGTTAAAGAAATTTCTTTTTCGACAAAAAAAAAATTTTTTGTTAGCTGTTGAAAATGTTTGTTGAAAATTCAACGATTGGTTTAAATGTTTGTCTTTTCGTTAAAGAACCAACAATCTTTGTTAAAAAATAGTTGCTTTTATTTTCTCCCTTTAGGGGAAGGATTGATGAAATGTATCGAGTCAAATCGATAGGATGTGGGATATCGAGTGAGCTTCATGTGGGGCATTGCGATACGTTATTTTGTAATCGAGAGAGGAACGACAGAAACATGTTTGTAGGAATCTGTACCTGCACTTGCACGTAGATATGTACTTGATCCTACCACATCCGAGTTTCAATGCTGGCTCATCCCTCTCACCAATTCGCGTGGTTTCTACTGGTGAACCCCTGCGCGTGATGCAACACTGACCACACATCAATTCACTGCAAATGGACATCAATACTGGTAATTAATACATCGCGCCTCTCCTCTCTATACGGTCCTCTTCCCGATCCCCATCACCATCCTCATCCTCACCCTCTGCCTACCTTCAATTTCGGTGCCTCTGAGTCCACCGATCGACTCACTTTGTCTCTCTCTCTCTCTCTCTGTCTCTCTCTCTCCCACTCTTGCACGGTTGCACATCCATCGGAACGTACTGGCTTTGGTCGGCTCTACGGGGATTTTAGCCTCGGATTTGCATGTAAGTGATACGCGTGTTGGCGGATCCGATTGACGGCTCTTCGGACGAGAGGTTGCGAAGTCAGGCGGATGCAAAACAAATCCACGTGTGCGGATATTGATGTGAATTTGTAGGATTTATTTTTCAGACTGTCTACTAATTTTCGCTTACGAAATTCTTTGTTTTTTTCTGGTAGCGAATATCAGATATCATCTTGCTTGCAACACGAATTAATTAATTTAACATAAGATTTTCGGACTTTTAATTTTAGGGTTTTGTAGTCCCCGGTAGATACCTTCACAGTTTCGGTTGGCTATTCGTCCTTCGATCAGATTAAAAAAAAGGATTAGTAAGGGCAACGCCTAACTTCTAACCCCTAAATTATAAATATTAGCTTCTCCAACTTATAAATTACAACTAAAAATTCGAAATTCTAAATCCAAATTCTAACTTCTTTAACTCTTGTAACTGCCGTAGCTCCTCTGACTCTTGTAGCTCCTCTAAATCCTAAATCACAAACACAAACTTCCAACTCCTTACTTATAACTCCTATCTCACCATTTACAAGTCAAAACTGTAGGGGAAATAATATTAATAAGAGGAGGAGTAGGGGTTGTGAGATAAAATAAGGGTAGTTAAGTAGAGTCAATGAGGCGAAATAGGAGAAAATTAGCAGAAATAGAGGGAAATGAGTGTAGAGGAAGTGGAAGAAGTAGTGAGAAATAGGGAAAGGATAAATATTGGAAGCGAAGGGAACTCTTAAATTCTGAACCCTAAATTCTAAACTTTTGCTTCTGCAGCTCATAAGATCTAACTAAAAATTCTAATTTCTTACTCCCAACTTCCAATTCTAGCTCCTCTTACTCTTCAGACTCCTTTTATTCCCCCAACTCTTAAATGACAACCCTTAACTCACAACTCCTTACTTGTTACTCCTAGCCCACAACTCCTTACTTATAACCTCTAACTCGCAACTTACAATTTACAAGCGTCGAGAAAATAATATAAAGAGGTAGTGGGGAAGTAGGGAATGTGAGAGGGGGGCCTAACTAGGGAGAGTAACGGGAGCTTAACTAACAAAAGTGATTGACTTTAAGGGGGTTAGATAAAGAGTGGAGGAAGTTAGAAGAGGGAGAAATAGATGAGGACGAATTTGGTGGAATAAGGATAAGTACTAGTGTAAGTGTGGGGTGGGTGGGGACTGAAAGGAATTAGGTCGGGTAACTGTGGAGAAATGAGGGGTGAGGAAGCAAGTAACGTAAGGGAAAATGAGTATAATGCAAATAGAAGAAGTGGTTGGAAATGAGAGAATGGAAGTATGGAAACTGAGGGGAGCTGAACAAATAGATGAGGAAGAAGTTGGCCAAGGGAGAAGAAGCGATAGTTAAAGCATGGACTGATGGAAAGTTAGGAAATTTAAGCAGGAAAAACGAGAGTAAATGAAGGGTGAAAAAGTAAAGGAAGTAGGTGATTTAAGGGGAAATGAGGGTTGTGAACGTAGGACATGTGATGTAAAATAAAGTGAGGGTAGTGAGAGGAAGTAAGGAGAGCAAGACTATGGTTATTGATGGGTAATAAGGGGGGTAGAAGAAGTACGGAGGAAGTAAGAAGAGGAGAAAGCAGATGAGGGAGAATTGTGGGAGGGAGGGCAAGCGATGGCTTAAGTGTTAAAGGAAAGCAGAAGGAGAGGGGAGGTAGGGGATGTTAGGGGGACATTTAAGTCTTAACAGGCGATGAAACCTTAATGGCGTAAAGTAAAAATGAATAAAATTAAAGTAAAATTGCTTTAGATATTTTATCATGCTATTGTGGCCCTTTTCAGTTAATTAATCTAAAAAAATGTTCAATATATTATTGGAAATGTAATTTTATTTCGATGTCTCCATTATCTGCGAAAATTTTATTAACACGACAGCTGTTAATTTTATTTACTTATTTTGAGGAAATTATTTGTTTTCTTTGATTGCTTAATTAAACTAAAGAAATTATTACACTATATCTTAATTTTTTTGATCGAAATCTTCAATTATCTACATTTCTTTTTTAATGTTCAGCACTTTTAAATTATTTCCGAATCTTTTTATAACTTATAAATGTCTCTTAAATAATACTGGTTTTTCATTCTAAAATGTTATAATCTTCCCAAATTGAAAAATTTGTCTTTAAAATCTTTTATATTAATTTTCGAAATTTCAGGAAACCATTTAAAATAGCTGGTAATGATTTTAAAGTTTATCTTATAAATGAATTTTTGTAATACAAAAACAAAAAATTTTATTTTCACACAAATTTTTCAAACAAATTTTCTTGAAAATTTAAGAATCTTAAAACGCCTTTAAATTTTTCTTCAATTCCTTAATCCTTGCTTCTAATTTTTTTAAATATTTCCCGATTAGAAATTATTTTTTAATCTCCTAAAAATTTATAAACTTTTTAATATTATACCTTCTTGGAATATATTAAAATTTACTAAAATGATTTCTGAATTTTTAAAAATGTTGCTTTAAAATCTTTTATATTCTTTTTTGATACATAAGGAATCCTTTTTAATTGTTTTTAAATATTTTTACACTTTCTTCCAGAAATCATCTTTCGGAATAAGATACTATTTGATTATTTTTCTGAAACCTACGAAAATTCCTAAAGTGCTATTAAATTTTCTTTCGTAATCTTCAAAGAACCACATTTTATTTTCAAATTTTGGAAAACTTCAAATGTAAAATTATTTTTTATTGTTCTCAGAACTGATACATTCTCGAAATATTTTAAATTATTTGATTATTTTCTGTCAAATAAAAAAATGCTTTCATAAACTTCCTTCTGAATATCGCTTAAATATTTTTTGAATTATTTTCAAAAGTATGTAATCTAAAAATTATTTCTTGAAAAAAAGATCCTACTCCATCTTCACTTGATCGATATTGTGTAGATTTTCTGCCTTCATGGTTTTTAGAGTTGATATACTGTCGGTAAGGTTACCATCTCTGATGACATAGCAGATTAATTTAAAAAAGTTCGTAATCTTTTAAGATTCAAAAATTTGCTATATAAACTTTTATTTTATGTTCGAAACTTCGGAAAATAGTTTGAAATTTATTCAAATATTTTTTAACTTTCTCTTAGAAACCGGTTTCTTTTAATAAAAAAACCATGAAATTTTCCCATTAATCTGAAGAAATTTTTTTCTTGATTTAATCAAATTTGTTAAACTTTTTCTCCATTTTATTTTAAAGTCTTTAAACATCCACATTTTCTTGCAAATGTTGGGAAATCTTCTCATATTTTATATTATTTTCTGATCTTCTTGAAACTTCTGAACTTTCGAAATATTTTTTGTAATGTTGCAAATTTTTTTTTTAATTAGAAGATAGGTCTACATACAATTATAAACCTTCTGTGTGTTAAAATTGTCCGCATTTTTCAATAAACTAAAAAAAAGTTCTGCATGACAAACAAAATTTGGAAAGGAACTTGAAAGTCTGTCTCGATCGGATAATAAGTATTTACAATTGAACGATATATAAAATTAAAAGCTCTTGAATTTTCATTGAAACCAAAGTCACGTCAAGGACTTTTGAAATGATTTATTGAAATTGAATAACTGTTTTTATTCAAGTGCACATCGTAATTGCGCGAACTGCGTAATGCTACAGAAAACGTTCACTGCGCACAATAGTTTTTCAGTGACTGTCGATGGAATTTTAAAAGCCTAATATAATTTATCAGCTATTTATTTGAATCAGTTCTTCTTAACAATTATTTGACTTTTCTTTTACTATTCAATCAAATTCGCAAAAATCGCATTAGCCATTTCTCTCTATCCATGAGTCATTAAACAGTCACTCAAAATTAGAGCTTTTATTTTTCTCAGTAGCTAAAACCTTTTATAAAGCAATCCCAATGTTTTAAATTATAAAAAATCAGATTCTAAATAGTGAAACAGTTTTAAAAAAAAATCAAGTTAAAAAAAGTTGGTGACGGGACAAATTGTCGTACGCGACAATTCCATTTCAATTCCTCGAGAGAAAAAAACTTGGAAATACAATTTATCTGAGTAATGCGATTTAACAGGGTACGAAGAGTGGAGAATGGCCGTAGGTACGGTAAGCACACTGCACAGTCCGATGGGAGGCAATAAATAAAAATACATCAAGTGCAACCTTTTATACCACAAATTGATACGCACGCTGCCAGCTTCCCGCGGGATAGTATAACGGGTGTTCTGCTTCTGTTAACCGCTGGATTTCTTATAATCATAATTTAAAACAATTGTATTTATATATAAAATTGATTAAAAAGTGTCTAATTATGTATACTGATATTTAATAATATAACATTAATTATTTAAACGAAACCAAACAAAAAATAAACGCAATCGACGCACCACAAGAAAAACTCGCTAAGTGCGCGGTGCGATGGATTACGTTTACTGCGCAGTTACAGTTTTGTAGTGATGGAAGCGGAATTCTATAAGAGTATATAATAATATAATTATAAAAATATAATAGTATAGACCATGCTTTTACCAACAAAGTTTTTAGTTTCAAATAAAGAACAGTTTAATTTAATCAAAAAATTTGATTGTCACAAAAAATAGTTAAAGTTTCGACGAAACAAATTAATTTTCTACCAAAGAAAATGAATTGTGAACAAATCAGTTGAATTTTCAACTGATAAAGATAAAATTTGGCCCAAAAATGAAATAATAAATTCTTCAGACCAAGAAATAATTTGCAACTTAAAATTGTAAATTTCCTAATAAAATGTTTAAGTTTTTTAACAGAGAGATGAATTTTTAACAAACAAAATTAATTCATGACATAGTTGAATCTTGAATAAAATATGATTGGCAGCAAGAAAATTAATATTCCGCTAAAAAAGAATAATTCTTAACAAAATTTAGGAATTTTGAGAAATTAATTAATTTTAACTTCGGAGAATTTTAAATTTGGCAAAACAATGTGGTTGGTTTTTGTGAATGATGGTTAAATTTTCAGTAGAAAAAAAATAATTTTAAACAAAAAGTATAGTTCTTTCCATGGTTTAACTTTTAGACAAATAGATCAATTTTCACTTAAAAATTATGAGTTATTTACAAAAAAGCTGATTGCTTAAACAAGAAGATAATTTTTGCAACATGAACATTTATGCCAGTGACGAAAGATCTTTTGCAACAAAAAAGCAAGAAAATTTCGAAAAATGTAGATAAATTTTTAACCACAGAAATGAATTTTTAATCAAAATGACGATTATACAATACAAAAATGAATTTTTAACCAACTGTTTGACTTTTTAACTGAAAAAGTTAATTTTTATTTACAAAAGATAAATAGTGTCTAAAAAATGTAAAACTCGATATTTGAATGAAAAATATTTTAATTTTAATAAAAAAACATTTGCATACAAAGAAACGAAATTTTTACAACACATTAAACTTTTAAACAAAAATAATAACTTTAAAAAAAATCATTAATCTATAACAAAAAAAGAATTTTTAAACATGCAATCTAATTTTTAACCAAGTTTTTCAATTTTTATTTTAAACAGATGAATAATAAAATAAAAAGTAATAGTTGATATTTTAACTAAACAAAATTCTAATTTTAAGTCTAAATTAGTAAATTCCACCAAAAAAGTCGAATTAAAAAAAGAATGTCAAATTTTAAACCTGTTTTTTTATTTATTATTAATTCGAAAATATGAATTGTCCACCAAAAAAGATGACTTTTCAATCAAAAATGTGACAGCTGCTATTTTAAACAAAAAATATTGAGATATTTTTATTCAAAACAGGTGACTTCAACCTAAAGAACTTTCTTAAAAAAAATTCCGCCGAAAAGCCTTAAAATAACATAACAAAAAAAATAGTTTTAAATCGGCCTCTAAAACTTAATTTTTTAATTTAAAATAACCGATAATTTAATAATGCGAAACGCTAAAATAACCTAAAATTCTTAAAAAACATGAAGCCTCAAAATATAGTGATTTTTGTTAAAAAAGCTCAATTTCCGGTAAAAGCACCTATAAACCCGAAAAATCTAATTGATTGTTGAAATTTTATTCCTCTTCCAAATAAAATAATTTTTCTATTAAAAATTCCGATTTAAGTTTTTGTCGAAATTTTATGATTTTATAATAAAATTTTTTTTCCAAAATACAAATACTAAGAAAACAGCATGAACGTAAAACGCGATTAAAATTAACCAGCCTTACAATACAATAAAAATAAAAATCATAATATTAATAAACAAAAATATTTTATTATTCAATTTGCAGTGATTGATATAGGAGTAAAAATTTCATCACCCGGTTTGTATAAAAAAGTGAACACGGTTGCATCGAAGGGTTGGCAGTATGTACAAATTGGTTATCAAAGGATATTAGCGCGCGCTGCGAAACCGATATGTACTCGATTTGACGTGTCGACGTTAGTCCGCTTCGACGGAACCCGATCTGCCTCCGATGAAAAGAAAAAGAGAAAATATTTGCACACACTTCGGCTCTATCGGATTTTTCACTTGCGGGGATGGCTTTTTATTAAATGCCCTTTCGTTGCATCCGCGTCGCGATTCGATGCTTCAGCTAACCAGAAGGATATGAGAGGATGCTTTGATAATTAAATTCGCATCACCTCGTTCATATGCACTCTCCAATTCAACGATTATTCGCTTTTCTTCTTGTTTTTCTCCTACACTTTTTTCCACTGATTTTCCCAATTAGTTCTCCCACCATTACACTTATGCCAGCAAACGAACAAAAAATGTTCTTATATGCTAATTAATTTTTATAATTTTATCAGGGTCTTGGATATTAATAAGCTCTCGTAGAGAGACACATTATGACTTTGTAAACCTCTTCACCTGGGCTGATTGCTAGGGACCTGGATCGGAACGGTATTGTAGAACGAAGGTGTTGCTTAAATAAGAAACACTTTCTTTAAAATCGGGTTTCAAATTATCCCAATTTTTACTTCTCTAGCTGGAAATGTTCTTTTGAATGATACTGAATACTTGATTGTAATAACTTGATTCGTTCTTGTGAAGAAGAAAAACCTAATAAATTGATTTTAATGTGACCCTGAGAGTATAAAAATACTGGTAATCTGCTGGGCCGCTTAGATGCCCAAAATGATAAAAATTAATTAATTAAAATCGAACAAAATTTTTTTTCAATACAGTTAACATTTTTACCAAAAAGATGAGTTTTTAAATCAATGATAAATCTTTAATCTAAAAAATGAATTTTTTACCCAATAGTTGAGTTCTTAACTGAAAAAGATAAATTTTCAAACAAAAATAGAATAGTTACATTTCCAGTCAAAATGATTACATTTTCAACCAAAAATATGAATATTTATAAAAAAAATAATAATATAAAAATAATAAATAATAATAATAAATAATAAAAAATAAATATAAATATAAATATTTGACTAAAATTGTGAATCTATCACATCAAAATTTTTTTTGACAATGTTGTCCAACCTTCAGTCATTTATTTTAATTCTCATTGGAAAAACAATTAATTCTCTGTGAAAAAAGTAATACTTGATATTTCTGCCAAAAATATTTTAACCCTGATAAAAAAAACAGTTGAATTTAACAACGAAAAAATCAACTTTTAACAAATTTGTTAATTTTCTTATGAAAAATAGGAATAGTAAAAAAATCATTAATTCACAAAAAAATTAATTTTTAAGAAAAGGATTCAACTTTGAACCAAATGTTTACATTTTCATTTGAAACAGATGAATCCGAAAGGAAAAATGTAATACTTGATATTCAAGAAAGATTTAAATAAAAAATAAAAAATCGTTAAATTTAACCGAAAAAGAAGAATTTTCATTAAAAAAAGTAAATGTTTTAAACAAGTTTTTCCTTTATTGTTAACTTCCAAATATAAATTTTTTACTAAAATAATAATAAAAGAAACATGACCTTTAATCCACTTGTAATCCAATTATAATCCACGTAAATTGAAGTTACCACACATCACCCAGGTTAATTTACTTATTATCCGTCTAACTGTAATTAATTTGGATAATTTAATTCCAAATAATTCATCTGTAATCTAGAACATTAGCTTTCCTAGCTGAAAATTAAATTATTCTATTTTTGGTTCAAAATTGATCTTTTTATTTAAAATTCGTATATTTTGTAGAAAATTGAACTTTTTGGGTCGAAAACTCAATTATTTTGGTGAATAATTAAATACTTTGCTGGAAAATTTAACTATATTGTTGAAAATTTGTTTTTAGGCTTAAAATTCATTTTTAACCCTCCGTCGGGGGCAACCCTAAAACTAACGAGTTTGGTCGCAATTTGCCTGACAGGCCACCTGTACCCTTTGAGCACAAAATTTGGCGACGTCTTTACGACATCGTTACGACATCTTTACGACAACTTTACGACGTCCTATGTCCATGTCGTTAAGGTATCTTTTTACAATATCGTAAATGAGTCGTATGATCTGACGATGTCTTTACGATATCGCAAAGACACCGAAACGACATGGACATAGAATGTCGTAAAGTTGTCGTAAAGACGTCGTAACGATATCGTAAAGACGTCGCCAAATTTTGTGATCAATGGGTATATTTACTCGAGAAATAGATCAGAAATAATTCTTATCATACCTTGGCTTGAAGTTTTTGGGGTCGCTGATCACGAATCTGATGTAAAATTTTTAAACTTCAAAATGCGGATCCAATATGGTGACTAATCAAAGGAAAAATCTCAGAAAAGACCATTATATTTGTAGCTTGTCTGAAACTTGACGCACTGGGTATTTTCGAAGTCGTTGAAATTTTATGTAGGGGGGTTTTAGGGTCGCTGATTACGAATTTGATATCAGTTTTTGGAAAAAGAAAATGGCGGATTCAAACTGGTGGACTAATTTTAAAAAACTACTCCGTTGCACACAAAAATCAGTATAAGGGGGTTTTCGGGGTCGCTGATTACGAATTTGATATCAGTGTGGGTAAAAACAAAATGGCGGATTCAAAATGGTTGACTAGTTTTTTAAAGACTACTTTATTATACACAGAAATCAGTGTAAGGTGTTTTTCGGGGTCACTGATTATGAATTTGATATCAGTTTTTGGAAAAATAAACTGGCGGATTTGAAAATTTTAAACTAAAACTGATATCAAATTCGTAATCAGCGATCCCTAAAACCCCCTTACATTAATTTTTGTATATAATGGAGTAGTTTTTTTTCAATTAGTCCAGCATTCTGAATCTGCCATTTTGTTTTTCTAAAAAATGATATCGAGTTCGTAATCAGAGACCCTGAAAACACCTGTACATCAAATTTAAACGACTTCGAAAATACCCCTACGTTAAGTTTCAGACAAGTTGAAAATATAATGATCAATTCTGAGATTTTGCGTTCCAATAGTCGCCATATTGGATCCGCCATTTTTAATTTTGAAAACTTGACATCAGATTTCGAAAGATCTTATGTTGATAAAGGCATACTAAGAAGGGTAGCGATTATGCGGTCTTCAATAGAAACAATTAATGATATCAGCGTAAGCAGGCCTGTCAGGCAGGTTGCGTCCGACGGTTGTTGAAAGTTAAACTTAGATTGTTAAAAATTATTATTTTTTTTGGTTGAAGATTCATGCTTTTAGTTTAAAATGCTTTGGTTTAAAATTCAAAAATTTTAATGAAACTTAATTTTAACACAAAAAATCAAACAGTTTCATTAACATTTTTGAATTTTTGTTAAAAATCGTTTTAACTTAAAATTCAACTATTTAATTTTTTATGAAAACTTGTCCTTCTCAGTTGAAACTTCATGTATTTTATTAGCATTTGTCTTCTTTTGTAGAAATATAAGATTCTAGCTTAAAAATTCATGTGCTTTGTTAAAAATTCTTTTTTTATCCTACAAAACTAATATTATGGTAGAAAATTAAATATAACTTCCATGATGTATGCACTCTATTTAAAATTATCTTTTGAAATGATTTTTTTTTGGTCAACAACTAATTTTTTTGGTTGAAAATTAATTTTTTAAATAATAACGTAACTTCTTTCTATCGAATATAAATTAAAATTTCTTAGGTAAAACTTTGACTATTTGGCTGAAAATTGATCTTTTGTTACTTGCAAATTTGCGTAGTTTTTCGATTGAATGAATTTTTTTAAAATTCTTAATTTTCGTTCAAAAGTAACATCGTCATTAGAACGGCTAAGGATTTAACCATAAAAGACGCACTTTTAACCAAATAGTCAAATGTTTAAACAAAATTTTTACTTTACAAAAAAAGTAAAATTTCTAAGCCAAAAAGGCGAATTTTCTAGAACACAGTTGAAAATAACTTTTCTATCGAAAGAGAAATTTTTAACCAGTTGAATGAAACGAAAAAGACGAATTTTAAATAAAATAGTAGAATTCTTAACTAAAAAAATAAATTTTTAACCAAGCAAAATGAATTATCTACCATGAGTCAAATTTTCAACCCGTTGAATTTAACAAAAACAAATTTCTAAGAAAATGGTTCAATTCACAACAAAAAATTAATTTTTCATAAAATACATCAATTTTCAGCAAATTTGTTGAATTTTCAAGAGAAAAAATCGAATTATGTGTCTACAAAACCGTTAAATTTTTAAGCCGAAAAATTAAATTTTGTACCCCAAGAGTTGAACTTTCAATAAGAAAATTCATTTTCATCCAAGAAAGATGACTTCTACAAGAAAATAAAAATTTACTTTCTAAACGCGAATTTGAATCCAGTTAAATTAACAGAACTTAAAAAGAAAGTAAAATTTAGAAACAAAAAAGTGGATTTTACCACCATTAACATTAATAATTTACTAAAAAGAAAATTTCCAATAAATTACATTTTTTTCATTTGATGAATTTTTAGAAGAAAACAGCGAGTTATCTACAAAAAAATTGAATTTGTAACCGCAAAAATATCATTTTTCGAGAAAAGCTTTTTTTACCAAATATTTTAATTTTTTCCAAATAGTTAGATTTTCACACAAATAATTTTATTTATGACTATATATTTTAATTTTCAACCATAAATATGAATTCTTAACAAAAAAAATTAATTTATGACCAAAGTTTTTCATTTTAAAGTTAAAAAGATTAAATTTTTTACAAAAAAGTTCAATTATAACCCCGAAAATATGAATTTTCAACTTGAATGATGAGTCTTCAACTAACACAAGATAAATATTTAATTAGTTCAAATTAAATTAATTTTAAACTGAAAAGTTGCATTTCTAACCAATAAATATGATTCTGTAACTAAGCAGAATAATTTGATGAAAATAGAATATTAAAATTTTTAAGCAAACAGATGAATTTTCAACAACAAAAAATTAATTTTTCACAATGAAGGATTTTCTTGACATCATGTCTTTTCTGTTCGGAAACATATTATTTTCGAATTTAATAGGTGCTTTTTATAATTTACTGAATTTTTTACATAAATATTCGAAAAACCAAAACAGACCAGTCTTCATTTTTACCTGTACATATTTAAACATACTTAAAGAAATATAATGTATACAGTTTAAACTATAATATAATTTTTTAGATTCAAAAAACTAAATTTTACGTTTAAAGAAAATTTCATGCTTTTAAAAATGTGTTTATAACTATAGAAGGTTGGATTAGATTCAACATTGAGCATGAAATTATTCATGTTGCTTACTATCCTGATTTAGAAATAATTAAAAATCGGGACGTTGATTTAATAACAAATTGTTACAAAAAACCTTATTTAAAAGTCACTTTACAATACATACAAGGCATCAGGAGTCAGAAATTTACAAGCATACAATCAAGAAAAAAATTTCCCAAAATATCAAAACGGTTAGACACCATATTGGATGAGTTAACAGGAGAGGGGCGTCCATTTTCGTTTAAATTTTTTACCTCTTTCTATCTTAAAAAAAATCTGGAGAAAATCACAACATTTTTTCTATCATTTTCAACTTGCATGGCTTTTTCGAACAAAACTTTTCAGGAAATACAAACCTGAAAAAATGTTCCAAATTTTTTATTTATTTTCTGTGTGTGATAAAAGTCCCTTACCATCGCAGATTTTTGCCACAGAATAGTCACGCCGAGGGGTATTATTGGATTTTTTTTCAGATTTTTAAATTTGGGTGATCTTGGTGTAAAAGATTAAAAATAGTCATTTTCAAATAAGGGTGGTCCAAATTTATTCGTGTAAGAATTCAACTTTTAATTTTTAGTCACACCCTCCCCCCCCCTTCAAATCGTTAGTTTCGCGGGAAAAGGAATAGCGTTTTTTTTTAATTTACATGGGATTTTAAATGAAAAAGCTTGATTTGCAAAGAAATGCAAAAAGTATTATTTTTTTATGAAATTTTTTTCAGTTAAAGTATTAGATATTTTCACATAACCCTTAACTAACCTCACTTTGTTGAAAGCTGAGGGGAAAAAATCGATTAAATGCATGGAAAAAAACTTTATTTCTTTATTATCTTTGTAACTAGTGACAATTATTATTATTTTATTTTTTCATTAAATGCTAATTAAAAATAAAAACTATTTTTCAAATGTGAAGTTAGCTGTTGGTTGAAGTAATAATACCTAATACTCACCTCTTAAGGAGTACTTCACAATAATTTCCACCGATTAACCTTTAATTTTGACACCCCAAATTCCCTTTCATTTTTCCCGAAAAATGCAAAATAGCAGTTTTCTATCAAATTCATGCCAAAGACAATATTTTTTGGAACTTTTCAACAATAATTATTTTGAATCGAAAAGTGACGAACTTCCTAGTATTTTTCAAATCATTTTGAATTCTTTTTGAACATATTTAGTAATTATTTAAACAATTTGCATTGTTTTTAAAATTTTGTTTTCCCTAATTAGTAAAAAGTTAATAATTTCAGGGAAAAATGATACAATTAAAAAACGTTGAGAGCAATATATTTTTTAGTAGATTTTTATTTTCTTGAACCAAGTATTATTGTTAAAATAATATGAGGTATACATTCTGAGATAAGAAAGTACTGAATATTAGGCGGCATGATGTAAGAGATTCGAAAAAAGCAAGTAAATGATTATTAGGTGTTTAAGTGATTGCTAAATATCTTAAACAAAAAATATTACCTATAACTTTCATTAATTGCAGAAAAAAAAGCTTTTTGGGATTTAAAGAGAAAAAAATTGTTTAAAAAATTGCTGAATGTCCTTTAAAAATAAATATTGCACTCAACATCCGTTAATTGTGTCTTTAATTCCAGAAAATAATAACTTTTCTCGGTTTGCAAGAAAATAATGTTTAAAGCAAATAAAAATTGTTTAAATAATTACCAAAAATTTCTTAAAAATATATTATTCTCAGCATTCTTTAATTGTGTCATTATTTACAAAAATTAACTTTTGGCGATTTTAGAGAGTAAAATTTATTTTTAAAAATTAACATATATCAACTTTGTATGATTAATACCGAATGTTAATAACTTTTCACGACTTTCAGAGGCAGAAAAATTGTTCAAAGAATTTGAAATTACTTTAAAAATGCATGAAAACTTGTCACTTACCGATTACAAATAATTAATGCTAAAAAAAGTCTAAAATACCGTCTTTTGTATGAATTTGATAGAAAACTGCTATTTTTTATTTTTGGAAAATTCCTCGGGCGCAATAAAAGGGGATTAAAACGTTTAAAATTAGTGGTTATTGTTTGGAAATTATTCTTTGGATAGTCCTTAAGTCCTTATGAAAGCCCGGAGACAAAGGTAACTTTGAAAAAAACTCTATTTCTTTTTCCGGAAAACAACAAAATATGGGGGGAGGGGGGTGACTAAAAAAAGAAAGTGAAAAAAATCTCAATAATAACTATTTTGTAATAAAAAACTCATATAGTACTTGACTTTTATCACCCAGAGAAAAATTTTTTGAACATCTTTGAATTTGAATTTCCCGCCAAAATGTTTTCGAAAAAGTCATGCAATTTGAGCATGATCGAAAAAAGTTATGAACAATATTTATGATTTTTTAAGGGCAGAAAGAGGGAAAAAATAAAAACGAAAATAGACCCCTCCCCCCTAACTCATCCCATATGGTGGCTAACTACATGCTTAAGCGGCTATACCTTTTATATATCAATCTGTATTTTTTTTTTAAACGGGGAAACGCTGTTCCTACACAAATTCATCCTACACAAAATATATTGCACACAACGTAAACTGATAATATTTATCCTACACTTAAAATTTTTTACACAAAATATTTCCTATACAACATTTTTTTTACAAGGAATATTTCCTACCCAGAATTTAATATTGTATAATAATATATATTTTTTTAAAATGAAATATTGTCTACACATAATATTTTTTACACAAAATTTATTACTGTTATACTTTTCCTACACATAATAGTTTCTATAAAAATTATTTCCTACACAAACTTAAATAGTTAAATAAGAAGGTTCCAAGTATTTTATATCTAATTTTGAGTTGTTCAAACAATTAATATTTATCGAAACAATTTTTTTCGCTTGTACAACGTGAAAAGTTATTTTTTCAGGATTAATAATACATTTAATGAATTTGAAAAATAAATAATATTTTTTCTTTAACAAATTTGGTGATTAATTAAGTAAATTTTATTTCTTCAAGCAATTTATTTATTTTCTTAAAAAGTTATTATTTCTCGGAATTGAATACACGATGAACAAAAGGTGAAATTAATAAATTTCTTTTAATGATATTTGGCAATTATTTCAACAATTTAAATATGTTTGAATAATTTTTTCCCTGTAAATCTTCAACGGATATTACTGTGTGAAATAGATAACGCATTTGATAAATTCTAAAAGTGATATTTTGTATGAAAGGCAGCTTGCAATAAAAAATTTAATCATAATTCGCTGGCTCATTTTAACAAAAAAATGGTGAAACATCTAGTTTCTTTGTATTTTATTTATTATGTGACTTATTGTTTAGTGCTATCTTTTTCAGAACGTATAACCAATAAAAAAGAATCACTTTTTTAAACAATTTTTTTATAGCTATTTTTTTACATCAGTTTTATTAGGGAAAAAAAACTTTAATAAGCGACATACATAGTGCAAAAGATTTAACTGAATTCTTTGATGTTTCTTATAAAAATAAGCCATTATTATGGATTATTTAAATTATCGCAAATTTTCTGTGAAAAAAATAACACTCTGGACAATCTTTATCACCGATATTAGTTTAAGAAAATAATAACTGTTCACAATTTACATGATAAGTAAATTTTTAAAACAAATGAAAATTGTTTATTGAAGAGGTCAATATCTTCAATGAAGAAAAATTACTTTTAACTGTCGGTAATTTCGTCAATTATCCCAAAGAAATAATTACCTTTTTCAATTTAGAGGATAAAAATTGTTTAAATAATTACCAAATTTATTAAACAAGAATTATTATCCTTAAAATTAATCAACTGCATCACTTATTTAAAAATGAAAACTTTAAACGATTTACAGATAACAACAATTACTAAAACATTTGAAAATTAGATAAAAGATACTTAGAAACTTGTTACTAATGAAAGACAAACAATGGATGTTAAAAAAGTTTTGAAAAATAACCTCTTTACCATGAATTTCACATAATTCGCCCTTGCGGAAAAGTTTTTACAAAAAAGTACAAAAAACTAAAACCATTTTGACAGAAATTTACAAATAAATACAATAAATTACGACCGTCATTACAGGAAAGTGTAACTTTTTATTTTATTCTGTAGAATTTTATACTTTTTTGTATATTATTGTATTTTGTTGTATTTTATTGGAATCTTGATTTTTTACAAGAATTTACAAAAAAAAGTATAATCACAAAAATTTACAAATATTTGGAATATTGCAATGAGGTGACTTTAAATTAAGATGTGCCCATGATTTATTTCTGTAGGATATATTCTGTGTAAAAAATATTTTGTCTACAAAAATTTAAATTATTATTATTATTATTACATCATTAAACGATTTCCCTTTGGCTTAATTGTATAATAATAATAATAATTTGAATTTTTCCTACGCAAAATATTTTGTACACAGAACATTTACTGCCGAGAATTAATTATTGTTTATTAGTATTATATTTTTCCTACACAAAATATTTTCTACACAGGATATATCCTACAGAAACAAATCATGTGCACATCTTAATTCAAAGTCATCTCATTGCAATATTCCAAATACGAGGGTGGATTGATAAGTTTCCGGCCTGACCAAGAGATGGCGCCACTAGGCCTACCTTGAGGTGGCGTTCTATAGTACCATCCTTAGATAGCTT